>NC_133939.1:25007552-25318971 GCF_031877795.1 Strix aluco | reverse complement strand
AACATTTGTTTAACAGTTTGAGAGTCCCCAGCTCAAACCAGTTAGAAATAAATCTAAGGAAGGAGGAGAGTGACCCTACGAATACCCGGTGTAGCCCTTTGTAGGAAACATTTTCAATAAATGCTTTCCTTTTGGAAGCAACGATAGCGAACTACGGGAGCTCTCTAGTCTTTCTCTCACACACACAGAAGCACACACATCCTTTGGAAAAACAGAGCAAGCAGAGTCGTACCTAACATTTTCACAGTTTGCTTGTTGTTCTTGTCCCTGATGACAGCGTTTGGACCGATGTTCTTTCTTTTTCTCCTCCAGAGCTTCCTCCCGATGAGGCTGTACAGCACGGTCAAGCAAAACACGGGCAGGAAAAAGAAGATACTGGAGGTCCAGACCATGATGGTGAGGAGCCCCGAGCGGATGGCGTACTCCGTGGCTCGGCACTCGTTGGTGCTCAGGGGGTTCGTGCCATTCTCGTGCTCGACCCCCACCAAGAGGAAGATGGGTCCGGCGCTGATGAAGGAGACGGCCCAGAGGAAGAGGATGACCAGCTTGACCTTCCCCTTGGTGATGATCACTTTAGCTCGGAGGGGGAAGCAGATGGCGACGTACCGCTCCACGCTGAGGGCGGTGATGTTGAGGATGGTGGAGTAGGTGCAGCTCTCGCTGACGAACTGGAAGAGCTTGCAGAGGAGGTCTCCGAAGTTCCAGGGCCGGTACTGCCAGAGGCGGAAGAGGTCGAGGGGCATGCAGAGGAAGATGAGCAGGTCAGAGAAGGCCATGCTGGACAGGTAGAAGTTGGTGGTGGTCCTCATGTCCCGGAACCGCGACACCACCAGCATGGTCATGAGGTTGCCGATGATCCCGATGACGAAGAGGAGGACGCAGGCGACGGTGATGCCGGTGAGCACGGGCGCGGGGAAAAGGTGCAGCGGGGGCTCGACGCCCGTCCCGTTCTCCGCTCCGCGGCCGCCCGCGCTCCCCTCCCGCATCCTGCCGCCGCGGGCTGCGCATCCCCGCCTCCCGCGCAGCCCGCGCCCCCCGCGCAGCCCGCGCCCCTGCCTCCGCGCTCCCTCCGCCGCGCTGCTCGGGCAGGTGCGGAAGGCGGGGAGGGAAGAGCGGCCCCGCTCCGCCTCTCTCCGGGCGCCGCGGCTCCCCCCGGCCCGGGGAGGGCTGGCACTCGCCGGCGCGTCAGAGGAGACGTGGGCGCGCTGGCTCCGCGGGCGCGGAGCGGCCCCGCGCCCTCCCGCGGGGGGCCCTGCTGCGGGTCCGGCGCCGCAGGGGGAAGAACTAACCCAGCCCCGCAGCGCAAAGCCCGGGCGGCCGCAGAACCCGCACCGGCATCATCTTTTAAAGTTTCTTCCCAAGTCCCCCGCGTTTCTCACCTGCGCTCCCTGCCTGCCACCGGCCCGGGTTTGGCTGCCCGCGCCTCCCCTCCCCTGCCCGCACCTCCCCTGCCCGCACCTCCCCTGCCCGCACCTCCCCTGCCTGCTCGGCGGCGCTGGGCAGGTGCGGTTCCCGCTTGGCGCCGTGGCAAAGGGCGGTTGTGCTCCGCCAGCAGCGGTAACTCCCTTTTATTGGTAGTTGAAGCGTTTTTTCCCTGCGCGTAGCAAATCGCCGATGCTCAGGGACACGCAGTCCTTCCTACAGGACACGTGGAGATGTAGCGATGGGGGTAGAAATGGGGGGTGCAGTTACTGGCTCCTCGTTTTGTATCTTTGCTCTGCCCTTGGATCTTGGCAGGAGCCCGGTAAAGCTCCAGTTCAGTGAAGCTGCAGTAATCGCCCTCTTCTATATGATTTACCGACAATTAAATTGTGGTTTAGCGCGTTTCTGCCCTTTGCAGACACGGACATTCTGTGTGTTTCCCCAGCTGCAGACTCCTATACGCTGCTAAAGGAAAATGTTGTGACCGGGAAAAAATAAGATGGAAGCAGCACAAGGTGGGATCAGGGGCAGAAAAGTGATCCCCAGCACACCTGTAAAGGGGGTCTCTCTCGTCCTTTCCCACTTGCCCCCACAAAGCATCAAAGAGAATGTGCTACAGCACAATATTTTTTCACTCCTGTCTTTCTACCTAGAGGGGCTGCACCCCTTCCCTCGTACCCCACCTCTCAGGTGGCAACCAGTGCTCTGAATCCACGTTGGTATCTGGCTTAATTCGGCTGAGAAACACTTTGATGCTGTTTTTCCAGGGTGTGCTCACACGCGTGTGCACACCGTCGGCTAGCATTGCTGTTTCGTCACTGCAGAGCTTTAGCTAAGGATAGAGCACAAGGGTGGTGTGACACATCGCTGTGTTACTCTGCCCGGGCCCCTGAATGGGCCTGTTTTCTGTAATTTACCTTCTGTAATAATGAAAGCATTAGCCTTAGTGCCTTGTCCCTATCCTAATTTGGATGATACATTTTTGCAGTTTCATTGAAATCAGTATTCATCATTCCTGCTCTCTTGAACCGTGAGACAGTTTTGTAGCAAGTTGCTCAACAGTTGCTAAATTTTATGGGGCATGGCTACACATTAATTGCAGTTGAAAGGAAGAAAGAGCCTAACGTGCTTCTCACTTTGTTTATCCAGCTGCTTGTGTAATTGTTTTATATGTTTCTGAAGAAAATTCATGGGCTGTATGCCACCAATGTACAGTTATTTCATATTAGAAATTTGTGTCCAATCTAATTTAAATGGCATTGCGTTATATTATGGAGGAGCTGGTAACTGCCTCACTGCCTCTGGTAACTGCCTCACTGCCTCTGCATCTGGGTTGCCAAATACTTTGTATTATTATATAGTATTATTTCACTGTTCTTTTTTTTTTTTTTTTTTTTTTTTGGTCTTGATAAATTCTCAGACCAGTGGAATTAGCTGCAGGATGTTGATATTTGGCAGAGAAAATGGCCTGAAGCTATAAATGTGACTTTTCTGTGTAGAGAGGATCGTTCATTCTCATGAACTTCTTCCAGTTTTTGCTGAGCTGTATCTTGTCAAAAAAGACCATTTTCCTTCCCCCAGGGAGAGAAAAGCTTTCTTTTACTTTTTTTCAGAAAAAAAATCTATTCCGTATTAAAATAATGCTTGAACTGAGGTGTGTGTAGCAAAACCAACTAGCCAACAGTGAGGTAGCACCAGATTTGTGTGCTCTGGACAACTCGAGCTTGTAATGTAACGAATTAACACTTAATTCATTGGGAGTTTGATCTGCTGAGTGATGAGCCACTTGGATCAGAAATGGCAGTTGTGCTTTGAATCCAGCAACATCGATCCCCTGGTTTAAAGGGTATCATGAGTCAAGGGCTTCTCTGGCTGCTTTTCCTTCATGGGGTCAGGGCCAGAAAAAATGTCAGCTGAGAGAGAAGAAAAGCAGCTCCATTTTTCTGATTCTGATTTCATTGGCAATTTCAAGCCAAATTTTGATGGGATATAAAGGATTGATATCCCACAAACTTCGCATGATAATGAATTCCTGCTTCTGTTTTGCATATGCTGAAGGACAGTGATGAAGATAGTGGTGATAGAAGATATAAGAGCTGTGAGATAAGATGGTTTTAGGCTCCAGAAATTTATCTACTAGCCCTCAGCTGCAAGAACAGTACTTTTATGTTGCCTTAACAACTGCAGAAAAGATTGAAGTCACTGATGTTATTGGGATGAGAGAAATGAAGAGAAAGACATAGAAGTTAAGTACTTTCTATTCACAGTTTTATCCACTAACTGGCTGTATGAACAAAACAGATATTTTTAAAAAATAATTTTAAAAAGCAGATTATAGTGGACATTTGCCTTTCACGGAACTCTTAAAATATTGGTGCTTCTCTTCATCAGCTTTAAAGCTGTGTTGAGCACTGGAGATAAGGTAGAAGAGTTTCTATTTATGGAGTTTTGAAATCTCTCTCCTATGTTCCATTCTTTCCATTTTCTTCTCATCCAATAAAGTTTTAATTCTTGTTTATATCATTGTTTGTTGTCATGGAAATATCTGAAGGCTTTGAATATAGACTGATTATGGTTTTATTGTGGAGAGATGAAGAAAATGAAAGACTTCAAGGGAGAGAGCTCCCATTTAAAAATGATGCACCTCCAACAATTCACAGAAAAGCCAATGCAGTTTTTTTATTATATCCAGGGGCAGAAGATGTTTTGACTTTTATTATAAATGTATTTTAAGAACAGAAGGGTAGCATCTGGTATATTCTTTCAAAGGTTATGGTTTAGCAACTATAAGTGAGTAGTGCTGATGAACTAGCGGTAATCCAACAAAATAACATAAAACCTAGAATGTGCTCAAATGACTTTGCCATTGTTTATATGGCAGTAAACATCTGCAAGCAGACTTCAGAACAGTGTTAGTTTATTAATCAGCAAAGCTGTGCTCTAATGCCACTGATTCAGAGGCATCTGTTTTAGAATGAGCTTTTTGCTGGGCTTCAGCTCACTGTGCTGCTAGGTCACACCCTGGGCATTAATGTCCCTCTTCATTAGACTTGTTTGCCAAGTGGAGAGAACGTGGTTCATCACAGGTATGTTTACTCTGGGTTAAAACTAGATAGTGTTTATTAAATAATTTCTAGCATGAGAGTAGTAGATATATCCTGTATTTTTTTTTAATATCATTGGACATTCCCTATAAAGAAGATCTGCAGGTTTTGACTCAAAGCTGTCCTGGCTTTGGGTGGAAATGTTCACCGGACTTGCATGTGTTTATTAATATTCATTATGATTTGAGTTCTGTAGTGCCAGAACATACAGGATGGGATTGCATAGTTAATTATTCCCTGTCATACTCTCTTGTTGATAATTCTATCTCATGTTAAATGGGGAGTGATAACTTGGCTCAGTTCTCCAGCAAATCTGCAGTTAATCCACTTTGTCTTCACTCAGTGGTTATATGGGCTAAATACCCATGACTCAGTACAAATTGAGAATAATATGAGCTGAAAAATTCACAATCAGACAAAATCGAATGTATCTTGAGGAGGAATTTGTGCCTTGGATTTCATTGTGTTTAAATTGCTCGTTTCTGAAAAGCAGTTTGAACAACTTTGCCTTCCGTGATGTTTGCTAATGTTGTGAGTTTTATATACATGATGTGTTCAGTGCAAAAGTATTATGTGCATCGAAGTCAAGGACTGTGATTTATATTAACTCTGGTAGAACAGCCCATAAAAATTGGAAGATGCTCAAACCAACATGCTTCTGCCATAAGCTGCAGGCCCATTGCACTGACCATGAGGAGTCTGACAGCATTTCTGTCACAACCCAGTGTCCCAACTTGATGTCATCCCTAAAACTTTCACAAGAAATTAATGAAAATGTCCATATAGGTTCAGATTATGAATGTCTCAGGAACAGGCATGGTATTACAAAGCAGCAGTGATGTGGTGGTCAGGCAGTGAAATCTGGTACCCTTGCAATCAGAGGAAAATTAATGATTTTTAACATGTGACAGAGCATGCAATTTCAGTTTGTTAATACAGAGAAAAGTTATGGAGAACCAAATTTTGGATGATTCGGATGAGAATTGCTATAAACTTCCATGTAACTCCACATGAAAAAAACCCCAACCTATGAAAATTAGATCAAATCCAATGACATCCTAATCTATCTTCCATTTCTGCTACTGAATGGCACAAGGTGCCTTGGAGGGATGAACGAGATCTTGTCTCAGTGAGCTTATTTACGTTATATTGATCATTACATTCAGTCCTTTCTTAGACCCTAATATTTAGATGTAATCTGAAAAATAAAATTATGAATCTCAAAATCTCTGTATCTGAATCAGACTTTTTAACTGTTTGCACAGAGTATAGCAAATGCATCCCTGACTCTGCCTGGGCAGTGAATACTGCTGCAATACTAACAATAATAATAATGTTTACTAAGGCAAAGAGAGGGAAAAAATAGAAGTCCGTTTCCATGAAATAATGAAAGGTACAATAAAAGCCAGTTAGCTGGCATGTCCTCTTTCCCATGGAAACACGGAAAAGTGAGAACCCTCTGCTGAAATAAAAGCAGTCTCTACAAAAGGAATAATTTATTTTTAAAACCTGTGGGCATCCCTGCAATTTGGAGCTGCAGTCGTGGGGGCTGCTTCTCCCTAGCAATGGCATACTGGTTCCAGTGGGGCTTGGTGTGGATGGGGAGAGACGCACACACAGACCTATGCGTCTGACGACCAAGACTTGAGGCATGTCCATCTATTCCGAATAAAGCCTAACAAACACTGGGCTAAATATATTTAGATTATGAGTCCATTAGGGAGGCAAACATGCTTTTGTTAATCACGTAGATGTGCGGTGCATAAAACGGCGATGTGTGGATCTGCCAGGGCCCAGTACAGTGAGAATAAGATATTGGGAATGGCGGAGAGAAGGTGGAAGAGGTGAAATAGCCCCTGGGGGTGGCTAAGGTGGGGGCAATGTTCCTGGGGGTTTGTAACCCAGGAGCAACTGGTTTCCCTGCTGCAGCATGTTGCTGCTGCTCTAGTCAAAGCCCTTCTCTGCAAGCGCGGGACAAAACCACCTCCTCTCCCGTCTCAGGGCTGGGGGTCAGGTTAGATGATGCTTTTGTGTCTTGTTGATTTTCCAGGGTTTGCTTGGGTTGCGTACCCTTTTTTTTGGTTGGGGCAAATTTTAGAAGTGGAGTGAATAGACCAAACAATATCCCATGTGTGCTTTTGGGGCAGAGAGTGCATTTGTTTCCAGCATTAGGGGACCTCCAGTTTACTGCTCTTTTACATCATCTGTGTAAATGGTCCTTGTCCTTCTCAATTCAATATATCTTCTCCTATAGTTTGGTAATGGGCAAGGATCAAAGGTTTTCCTACTAAATAGATTTCTCAGTGCTTAAACAATTGCCAAAGCCCAGAAACATGAGAAGAACCTCAAGGGAAGTGCTCAGCATTTTGTAGTCTCTGGTCATGAGATCATTTTCAGTGATTTCTTCAGTGTACTGCTTCCAGATGCTGTTCACAAACTAGGGTCTGGAAGCTAGTTATATGGCATTAACACAATATGGCGTTGCTCAGTGGTTTGCATTATGTCCTTTGCATTGCAACCAATTGTGGCATTTAATGGACTATAACTGATACAAACCGATGTCAGAGTAATTCTTTCAGACAGGGTGGTTGTCAGGGAAGCCATAGGATGACACCAATAATCACTGCAAGACTAAGTAACTATTTACTAAAAATTTTTTATATAAAACACATGTAGAAAAATTACAATATTTCCATGTTACCTCAACCTACATCCACAAATAAAAATTTGCTACATTTGCCATTCAACACACAGTGAAATGAAAGGTATGATTCAGGGTGCAAATATACAAACAGAAGCTGCTATATCTTTCCATTCATCTTCAAATGTGTCCTGTCTGATATTGCTTGATAATGTCCCCCCAAGATAATATCTGGCAAGCATGCCTTTGGATTATTCAGAAATAAAATATGATTATTTGGCGTGATCCTGGTTGCGCTATGCTCTGCATGCAGAGACCGAGACTATGTACATGTAGATAAAAAAGGAAGGTAATGCCAGGGAGCATTCCCCAGGCAACCCTGGGTATAGTGTTGAGTGGGCATATTGAGAGTTGAGGAGAGAACGTGGAGCAAAATATCTGTGTGTAATAGTTTGTCTTAGCATCAGCTGCAAGTTTGTGGAGTTCCTCACAGTTTCCTTCCAGTCCTTTCTAGCAGCCACGGCTCCTACATTACACAAATCAGTTCTTAGCCATAGAGAGGGTTTCTGACTAAGCTGCCACCAGTAAATCCAAAATACTTTTTCACAGTTCAAACAAATTTGCTTTCAAACAAGCTCCTAAAATCACATTTCTAAAAAAAAAAACCAACAAAACCAAAAACAACCCAACAACTTTTTAATACAATAAATTGCTAAAAAAATCCTCAAACCTGATAACATGGGTCAGTCCTGTGCTGAGAATGAAAAACCTGGTCCATTTGCAAGGCGAACCTACAAAAGTCATTTCTGCAGTATAGCAGACATCCAGATATGTAGACATGGCTTTGTTCTCCCTAGCCTTTTCTGGCAGGCAGAAAAATTCTGAATTAGTGAAATCGGAAAGAAAACTGTAGAAATGTTTTCTGTTCTCTGTTGAAACAAGATGATTGGAGAATGAGGCAAACCAAAGTGTTCCAGTAAATGATGAAGAATTTCACATATTTGATTACCACTGAAAAGACTATGTGTGATGCTACGTTAAAACAGTATGCAGAAGCTTTTTAGGCTTATGGCAGTGTTTCTTTGCCCTAACCTGTCAAAAGGAGGGTATTCCTGAAATTCTTGCTGCTCAAACACAAGTATTTAAGTGAGGTAACATACCTGCTTTTCTGAACGACAAAATAAATGCTGGGGCTTGTGTCTATTCATTTCCTCTTGTTGACAAAGTAGTAAGATGAATGATGCATGTTTAGTCATGGGGCCCATATGCAAGGGCTGTAGAGTGATTTAATTACCAGAATGTGGAGGTGAATGTGAGGGTTCCCACGGCAACCTTAGTGTATTAAAACTAGACAACCAGCCTTTCTCCTGGCATCATTTTGCTGATGTAAAGTAATATTTGCAGAACAACTGCCTTCCTTTCCCTCCATTTTTATTTTTTTTTTCAATTTCACCCTCTTTTCCCCACTGTTTTCTCCAAACCTGGGCAAAAAGCATTCATGGTGCAAATCACGGTCGCTCCACTGACAATGCTGCAGATGTGCTGATTTATGCTACCTGACTTTTGATGTGGATCTAGTCCACACAACTTATATTTGCAAATCTTTTTTTTTTCTTTTTTTTTTTTTTTACTATAAAATAATTCTACTCATAGAGTTAAAAAATATAGCGGCCAGTTTTTTAAAAAATTATGGTTTAAAAAAATTATGAAAACTTTCCACTCATTCCTAAAAATAAAATAAAATCAAAACAGCTTTACCTAAATATGCAGCTCTTGTTTAAGTATGGATAGTTGTTTTCCTTAAAATATTAGTCATTGGGGTGTATTATTCTGCATTACATCCTACCAAATACAGGCCAGTACAAATAAACATGGAAGAACCACGTCATGCCTAATTTGTGGCAAATGTCTAATAGAATTGCGTATTTACAGAAAAACACCTCTTTTCTGGATCAAGTACTTGCTGTCAACAAGTGTAATGGCAACTACATTACTGAAACTATTGGAAGCCTGGTGAAATCTTTGCAGCACAGCAATTAAGTAAATAGGCACTATCATAATGTGCTGATCAAAATACTGATTGATTTCAAAATCTCTTCTGTGCCATTTCAGCAGCTGTTTTTATGTACAATATCCTGATTAAGACAGACTAATGTGTTTACTCAAGCCATGAGCCTGAAAAATGCTTAAGCACATATTTAATTTCAAGCATGTAAATACCCTGATTTAGTCAGACTGTTGGTGTGCTTAAAATTAATTAGGTGCTTAAGTGCTTTGTTAGATGAGATGAAGACGTGCAGTTTGTTTCTGATGGCATTTCAACTTTTGTAAAACTCAGGTTCAACAAAAACTTCCAGAGTAATTCCACAGGCATCCGGGAAGCAGTACTTGCAAAGGCTCCTTACAGGAGCTGAGATATTCAAGGTGGGGTCCCAAAGGAGACCACAAATAAAATTTGATGTCCAGTCTCAGCCTCGAGTAACCGGACCCAGAGCATCGTCCACCACACCTGCCATGGCTGAGCCGGTGTAGAGCATCTCTGCAGAGGTGGTGGCAAGCGCTTACCTGCCTGGGGTTCTGGCCAAAGGTATCGTCTGTGGCGTGTGAAATCCTCACACGTCCCCAGCCTGGCTGGGCGGCGAGCTGTGGTGCCATGCCTGCACAAAGCATCGCCAGCTGCTGCTCCTTCCCGGCTGCCGGGAGAGTATTCGGCACGGTTGGACCTCACGCTGGGTGAGCTGAGAAAGGGGAGTCTGGTAGTGTCGGTATTGCTACAGTGTTTGCTTATTATCCCCTGCTTTATAGAATTTTAAGGTGGTCCTGGCTATGAAAACTGGCTCCTTTGGAGCAAACTTTTGACCTTTTAACCAATCATAAAGGCTCCAAAAAAACTTGCTTCTTTGTCCATGTCAACTATGTCACCATTACTGACAGAGACAAAAATCCTGTCTTCTCTTTTCAGCTGAAACACACCACCTTGGTAGATGGAGTAAAGTCCATATTCTGCCTTTTTGGACCAGCAGCTTGTTCTTGCACTTTTCATAAGCAAAATGGGCTCTGGGTAATTAGTCAGTTTGTAAACATATTGGACAAGTTGTTTGGGGTTCCTGATTTGTGCCAACAAATCTGAATCCTCGTTCTCATTTTCACGGAAACGAAAATAAGTTTGTGAGTAGATGTAATAAAAGCCCGTTTGGGGTATTACTAACTCGCCATTTCTCAGCTCCACGTTGTAAAGGAAAGAGTGGCCTTTTCTTGATGATTCCCAGTTGTTTATTTTTTGTCCGCTCCCTCTTCTGGCTGAGGGATCTACTTGAGAAAAAAGAGAGAAAAATCTTAAATTAAAAGCCAGGTAGTGAAGCCAGGTATCTGCTAGCTGGGGAGTCTGGTTTTTAGAAATAAAGTAAGGAAATCTGCTCTTCCCAGTGGTTCATTAGGTCCATTCTCAAAACAATTTGAAGGTCCAGAGCTAATTTAGCTCTATGTGGGAATTCACATGAACTACCTTTATTTTAGTTTTTGTGCTCACCAATAAGAGAAAAATAATCATGTTGTGACTTAGTAACAAAGTTAAAATATCCATTTGTGTCTGATACCTTCCAAAGCGGTAGAAACTCTACCAAGCTTTTCATTAATATGGCCTGAATGTCAAGTCTTTCTTGTCTTGCATTTCTAATAGGTCTGTCACCATAGCAGCTGGGACTCACACAACTAACGGAAGGAAATTAAAGGAAAGAATAGAGGAAAACTTAACACTAGGAAGAAGGATATTTTTTTTTCCCATAATGAAGGTTCCAGAAGAAAAGTCAGGGAGGTACCCAGAGGTATCTGCGAAAATTAACTGAAAAACATGTTGTCTGGAACATGGAGACTTTTTTATGCTTTGTTTCTTACTATTGACTCCATGCAAGTATTAAAAAGTGTATGTAAGCATGAAGCTAGCAATGAGAGAGTAATTTCTGTGATCTTTAACTGTTTTTAAAGGTTTTTCCTTACTGCGTGGGGACAGGGAATTCTTCCTATTGCTGTTGCCTGTCAGATGCGCCGCGATCCTGTTGAGGGGACCGCGTGGTTGCTGCTCATCGGTGCGCGACAGCGTCAGGGCTCTTTCGGCTGAGGAAAGACCACAAATGGGACCTCATGTTAGAAGCAAGGATGTTAGAAAACACGTCTGTCCCATTTGACCTGATTTTAAGGAACAGGTATGTAATTTTTTTTAATTGACTAAATCATTGACTGAATGGTTGAATATTGGCTAAAAAGGCTCAAATTTCTCTTTCACTCTTGCTCTCCTTGAAATGTCTTTATATGCCTCTTTGTTCTTTCTCTCCTTCCCCCACCCCAAAGTTACAACTTAAAATAGCCCATAGTACTAAATTTTCGCACTCATGATCAGTATCTTTCATGGTTAAGCATTCATAATCTTTACTCCGCATTTCCACCTGGAGGTTGTAATGCTTCTGCTCAACATGTTCAGAGCTGTATGAGCTTCAGCAGAGCTATTCCTTAACTTATGTGTACAGCACTTCAGTGCTGCTTGTTCCCAGCAGAGCAGACTGTTTAAATGTCCCCATAACACTGTGGTACTGAGCTCCAGAAGCTGAGTCCTCTGCACCCACCTTGGTTACCTTGCTCTAACCACTTGACCGTATTTGTGGCTCCTGACAATTTGCCTTCTAGTAACCGGTAACAATTTTTTGATGACTTGCTGCCAGTACAAGATCTTAGTTGGTGGTTTTTGCACTTTTAAAAAATTGAGTCACTACACATCAGGTGCCACTAGCAGCTCCTATTTGCCACAGATAATAAAATTATTATAATACCGTTGACTGCAGATATGTTTTCCTCATAGCTTCTTGAAATCATCTGCCAACAAACACATAGAAAACAAATTAGTTTGTCAGCAGAAACCGATAGGCTCAGGAAAAAGGCACTCTGTTCTCAAACTCATGAATAAAGGGTATTCTGTATTTGATCAACAAGAAACTAAAAAAAAAAACCCTATTAATTTCTTGTAATAAACTATTTCTACATTTACATCTTTTATGTAACAAAATACGTGGGAAAACATTTTCGAGAGCTCAGACATCTGAGCTCTAAGTCTACTGGAAAATTTGACCCTCATGCTCTTCTCAAACAAGAAGAGATACAGTGTACAACCATCAGCTTCCATTTGCAGAATACTTGGCAGTGTGCACTTCTTTGGGATCTTAGCTCTGAGAAATTAAATTAAATTTCATTTTGTTTTTATACCTCTACCTATCTATCTAAGCTCTTAAGCCAGCATATTTTACTTTGTGCATTCACCTTCTTTATAACTGCTCGCTGCTGAAATGAACTAGTTTGGTTACTGACAGTGGTGTAGCTACAGCAAGCGTGCTGATGGTTTGAGATGATTTACCTGGGTGACTACATGGGCCCTGTATTGCTACTTACTGATGGGTTCTGCCCTGCCACATTTCTATTTATCTATTTATCCATCCATCTATATTATCATCATTATCATCATAATTATAATTATCATTTATTGTTTCTGGCACCCAGGCTATCTTTCTTTAAGCACTCAGGGAGCTAGTAAGTATATTAGATGTGTAAATGTCCACCAAATAAAACAATGTTTTCTTTATGCAGAATTTCAGGAACTTTACTGGCAGAACTTCCACCAAAGGAACCGAGATCTCTGAATACAAATAGAGGATCTATTTTGGACTGCAAGATTTGCCAGTCAAGTGTCAGCCAGAAGTGAATTTTTAAGGATGAGCTTTTTTATGTGCTGGAGACGGGATTTTGAAAATCATTCCAGAAGATTTTAGCCTTTCTGATTTTTCAGCCAGGCTTATTTTCTCCTCTGTAGCCAAAATTATATGTATTGTGTGTAAGTCATGCAGAAGATGGTGTTCTCTGAATGCTGAGTGGGGCAAGTGCCGTGCCCGATGCTGTGTGCTCGCTCGCTCTTTCCTCCCCTAATACATTACACGGCTCATGACTAGACCATTCTTCGGGCACCTTTCTACCTCTCACTGTGTTACATTTCACCTCATTTTCTCATGTCAGCCTCCCTGTATTTCCAAAGAGGGAGTGACACCTCTGCTAGCACTAAGATCCGTTCGGTCAGGTAGAAAGCAAGCTCGAGTCAAACACTTCTACCCTGAAGTATTTCAGACAAGCCAACCTATCACTGAAATTCGCTTAGTAAAAAATGATTGTCTTTGCTTTGTTATTTCCCGAATGTAGTGAAACCACTGTCATGGGGTTTTTTGGCTTCAGTGGAAGCACTCTGCAGCTGAAGCTGTGGCTTGACTATTGCTGTGCAATAAAACAATCCGAGAGCCCCCCGCTTTATTCCACTGCCAGGTTTGTTCGAATTGTACTATCACCAAGTACACTGTTTCAGCGTGTCAGTTCCCAAATACCTTTTTAATTAACTTTCCCAGGTGCCACTTTACTTGCCAGCAGGGATCAGCTGCTCTGTCTTCGCTTTCAATTAGATCCGAGTTTTGGATGAAGTTTCCTATTTCCTCCCCGGTGAGACAAGCAATGCCGCTCTTGGAGTACGTGTCCCGGAGCTGCAGCAGAAGGGAAAGCCAGGATTTTTCACCTGTGATGTGCTCGCAGATGTTCAGCTGTGGTATGTCCTAAATTCACTATGTTTTGGAACATGCTTTCTCTTCTTTAAAGCATTTGATAGTATGGTGCATGTTATGACCATATAGACAGCACAAGTCTGTGTGACTATATAGACAGCACAAGCACTCAATTTTACATATTTGACTATGATGGCATACTTAATATGTAAAAAATATACTTACAGTATTTCCATGGACATAAATTTGGTATCCAGCACTCAACTAAATAAGCTTTCTGAAAATTCAATACCCAAATTGCTTACGTTGTGAATTCTTTAGTTTCTCTAGTTCTGCATTAAAAACATTTCTTTTGCACACGGGATTTTTCTTCACAAATCATTAAGGATGAAATCAAATACCAGACTTTAAAAGTATTTTCTGTTCTGTCTTTTCATCCAATGCCACTAACAATCCAGGCTTTTGCCAATATATTTCCATGCCAAATCCTGCCCATATCTAGTTTGGGGTCTCTCTGCAACTGTATGTGACCTAATAGTCCAGAACAAAGTCCAGACAACAGAAATGACATTTGGGTCCAAATAAAATTATAACGCTGAATGCCTGTGGCATGGGCCTATGTCTATACCCTCTAGTCATAGAGAAAGCATGTTTTCTTCTGATAAAGAGAAATTAGTTTGAAGGGAGTGGCAAAACTCCTGTTCGCTCCAAGGGAACCTGGGTGGGAGTTTCCATCCTGGCGGGAAGCTCTTCCCGAGCCCGCAGCATCCCGGGCGAGGCTCCACACACACACAACTCCAGCTGGCGCTGTTGGTTTATGTACGAGCACCCAACCTGCTGCCTCCAGCACACGCCAGCAGAGCTCAGCTCCTGTTTGCTTTGAGCCCGGCTGCTGCTGCATCAGCTATAAAGGCTGGGAAGGCTTGTTGTGCCAGAGAAGTACTACAGGAACTTGGAGGAAACAGCAATCAGCGTTAAACATGCGAAGCTTTCAGATGGACTTCTGGTTGTAACATTTAAATTTCACTCTTCTTATGCTAAAGAAGTTTGGTTTGGTTTGCTAAACGGATACATTTACTCTACAAATACCAGTTTCAGCTGTCCTTGAGACTGGGGTATTGAAAGCAACAAATGTGAGCACCTCCTCCCTCACACTCCATGATTTTCCTGCCTGTCAGGAAACAAAGGCGTTTAGGAAGAGTCTTCCCACCCCAGGAGGATTAGAAATCACCCCATGCTACCCTGCCAGTCCTACTGTGCTGAAACAGCAACCTTCAGTTTGCAGCAGCAGACTCTATCGAGCTTCACCTATTACTTGAAATGATTTTGTATTTTGTAGGCATCAGAGTGGAGTCACCACTACAAGTGTTTGTGAAGGTTTCTGTGTCTTTGCTGAGGTGTACAGTGATATTCTTAAATCAGGTTTCTTGTTTCAAGAACTCAGTTAAAGTGATTAAAATTTTGTGCTTATTAAGGTAAAACTGCACTTAAAAGTAAGGGCTCTGACAGATTTAACTATGCTAACTTCTATAACAAAGTAGTTTGAGTGGGTTTTTTTAAAAAAAAAAAAAAAAATACACGAGCAGTTGAGATGTTATTGTTTATGCTCTTACCAGATCTGCTACAGCTCACCTCTGAGCTTTGCCCTCCAATCTGGAAGCAGTCCTGTGCTTCTGCCTTCTCCTTCCCTGCACACTCTTCCCCCAAACAGCTTTGCTATCCTGGCACTGGAGCAGTATTTTGCATGCATTTTGAAATCCTCCGGGAATGCAACCTTGTATCAGCACTGTATGATAGCGAAGGTTTGGTATTTCTGCTTTATGAGCAGAAAAAGGCATCAGGGTGTTGTAAGACTTACTCAAATGAGGTTTATCTGTAGCACTGAAGTCTTTGAGGACAGAAATCCTGCAGGAACACTATCTTGTAAAACTTCTCTCCTATTCTAGGAGTAGTGTGTGGACTGTTTTCAAAACAGAAGGAAGTCTGAGGATATTTTCTTTGCAGCCCCGTATCCTGAAGCATAATGAACTTCATTGTGCTCATGTCTCAGCACTTCCTCCCATAGCAAAACTGTTAAACAAATGGTCATATTCATAGTCCTACTCAGATTACCACGGCTGTAGAGATAAACCTGCTAGTTATAAATTATTCTTTTTGTAAAGATAAATATATCTTCAGTCTGTGCATTCAAGTAGTTTGGTGAAGGTGTAGAAATGCAGATACTGTGAACGACAAAGGGAAGAAAAATGGGCAGACAAAAATGCCAGTTTATCTTTTGAGATCTATTCCACATGCACCATGTGGATGTGGGGTAGCAGACTATGTTTCTAGATAAGTTTTTCCTTGTTTATTGCGCACCAGATGGCACAGGCAAGAATATGTGCTTAAGGTACCCCCTATAGAGCCAGCAACCTTTCTTTATAGCCCAGCAGAACTTCAGCGTGGGCAGATTTAGCTTTTCACACCAAATGCAGGCTTGTTATTCTTCAGAGTGAGCTGTATTTTGGGCGAGTGGCACTACATGTGGTTGTGTCCCAGGTGTAAATATTTGTACAAGGAAGGGAAAGATAAGTGTGGTTACTAATTATTTAGATTGGCTAGCTTGTTAGCAAAGGACTCTGAACCATATGCATGAAGAGACGTGAATGCATTTATATATATTTTTCTTCATTAGCAGTATTATGTAAGCTGATTTCATAAAATTTCAACAGATTTCTGTGACTTCTCCAGCCCCCCAAATATGGGACAGCCCATATAAACTATAAACTTAGCAGGAAAATCCATTTTATACATTCCCAAAGCATGAGCATTGGCTCATATTGTAGAATACTGTATACCCTTTACCGTTTGCTTCACAGAGGACTTCGACATCTCAGAAGACTCCACTTATTAAATCTGATGTGGAATAAATGCACAGGTAACATAGTATTTTACATTTATGCAATTCTTTCTGAAGTTGTAGAACTATAGTACACTTACTTACCTGCAGTTTGCCTTTCTGCCAGGGAGAGCAACATACTGGTACAACTTACAGCAGGATAGTAAATTTTGGGCAAGACTCTCAGGGAAACCCTGAGTACTAGGGGTCGATGAAAAGCAGGGCCACACACATAAAGGCTCATGAGACTATCAGCTAAATGCAACTTTCTTGGCTCTTTTGCAGGAAGAGGAAAGAGTTAAGCAGCAGCTAGCAGGCTTGAAGGGGGACTGCAAGGAGACCAAAGCATCTAGACTATACAATGGGTATTTTACAAGTCATTCTGAGGAATTCAGTGGTGTTTGCTGTCTGGGTGAAGTTCCTTCGGGATTACTCACTGTCTTAAAACTATGTGTTTTCCTAGAGGAGGCATTTAAAAGGCACCTCAGCCTTTTTTTCCCTGTTGTCTGTATGAATACCCAGCTGACTGGCTGCTGGAGTCCTCCGAGCGCCACTAACGTCTCTGCAGTGACCATGGGGCACCGCAACGTGATGGGACAGCAAGTCTGGCGCTCTAATGAAAAGCACATTTGCTCCTTCTCTGCAAAAGTGCGTAACTAAGGAGGGAAAAAAAATAAAAAGGCAAAAACTTTTTAGTTGTTCTTGCCTTGAACTCAGTCCCCCGCATACCCACGGCCCAAGGAAAGCCCGGACAAAGGAGCAGGCGCAGACAGAGGGAAGCTCTTTGTCTGCGGAGGTAGATTGGGGGGGGGGGGGCTCTGTCCGCCTCAACAACCGCTTTTCAGCCGCCGGCAGCTCCGCTCGCAGCGCAAACCTGCGCCCGGCCGCGCAAGGCCAGCGGCGGCGGGGGGTTCCGTTTTTCTCGGCCAGGAAAAAAAAAAAAAAAAGCGGGGAGGGGGGGAAGAAAGGGAGAGAGCGCGGGGTCCCCCCGGTTGCCTGCCCCCACCGACCTGTTTGAGCTCGTTGGTGAAGTAGAGGAAGGTGACGGCCACGCAGACGGACTGCAGGAGCACGGCGGCGACCAGCACGGCCCCGCAGGTCTGCCCGGGGCTGGGACCGGCCGCGGGCAGCATCATGGCCGGGCAGCGCTCCGCTCCTCGCTCGGGAGGCTTTTCCCTCCGGGGGACGAGAGGGCCGGGCCGGGCTGGGCTGGGCTGGGCTGGGCTGGGCTGGGCCGGGCTGGGGGCTCAACCCGCCGCCGGCAGCCCGCCCGCCGCGCTCCCCGCCCCGGCTGCCCGCCTCCCCGCCAGCCCCGGCCCCGCGGTGGCGAGGGAGCGGGCGGGACCCGGCCTCCTCCCGACCCGTTCCACCCTGCCTCCCCCCGGCCTCCCCCCTGCCTCCACCCGGCCGCAGCGGGGAGGGGGTGCGGGTCCTGCCTGCCCCCCCCCCCCCCCCCCCCCCACCTCGAAGTGGGGGGTCATTTCTCAGCCGTCACGTTGCAGAGCATTTCTGAGCCACCTTTCTGAGCGATCTCCGCTAAGGAGTGGGGGAATTAAGATTTTTTTTAAGAGATTGAGCCTGTGGTTAAGAGTACGGAGAGGCCCAGAGTTTCCCGACTCCAGGCTGCGTTTATCTTTCTCTGCACCTTCTCCCGTAGAGCTGGTGCACGGCAGAAAGGTGCTCGTGGGCCAGTAACCCGGACCTGTGCCGTGAGCTCCAGCCCAGGGCTGCCATTGCAACCTCTCAGGCAGCACTGCTTCCCCCCCGGTCATGACACGCTTCACATCACAGTGCATGAATGTATGTTTTGGGCTTTCATAGCATCACAGAATGGTTTGGGTTCGAAGGGACCTTAAAGAACATCTAGTTCCAAACCCCCTACCCTGGGCAGGGACACCTTCCACTAGCCCAGGTTGCCCAAAGCCCCGTCCAACCTGGCCTTGAACCCTTCCAGGGAGGGGGCAGCCACAGCTTCTCTGGGCAACCTGTGTCTCACCACCCTCACAGGGAAGAATTTCTTCCTTACATCTAATCTAAATCTACCCCCTTTCAGTTTAAAGCCATTACCCCTTGCCCTATCCCTACCCTCCCTGATCAACAGTCCCTCCCCATCTTTCCTGTACCCCCTTTAAGTACTGAAAGGCCGCTCTAAGGTCTCCCCGGAGCCTTCTCCAGGCTGAACACCCCAACTCTCTCAGCCTGTCCTCACAGGGGAGGTGCTCCAGCCCCCCAGTCATCATCATTCTTTATCTGAAGTCACTTCTGGGTTTGGTTGGTTTTCAAACCTCTTAAGACTCCTTCTTGCAAACTTTTTTCCAAAATATTGAACCCAGACAGAAGTTTTCCAAAGGCATGTGCATGATTGAGGATGCATCTGTTGACTTTCAATGGGATTTTGGTACCTTCATCTCACACAGACTGTGGATTATAAGCATCTTCATAATTATCTGCAGATGCTTTAAAATCAGCAGAGGTAGCACTGGTATGGTCTGCTGACAGTGCAGCCATGGAAAATTGGATTTCAAATCCAAGTGCAGAGACTTGAGTTAGTTCACTTTCACGCTGTTGCTGCGGGGCGGTATGAAACCTGAGTGCTAGGTGGGAGTTCTCAGTACAACTACAGGGCAAAATTAACACAAAAGTCTCTTAATCTCTCCTGATTATCAGGAAGATCTTTAGAAGACGTAACTGCATTGTACTAAACCTTTTATGGGGAAATTGCTTTTTCTTTCTTCCCTCAATGTAGCAAAATGATCCCCAAATCCCTATTTAAAAGGCAGCAGGCAGTTTATTTGCCTGGCTCTTTGCAGCATTCAATCTGTGTGCCAAAACAGTTCAGATCTGTGTAATTCTAACACATATGTCAGATGGGGAGGATTAGCATTTTCTTGAAAGTGAGCTCATGATCTCCTCCTATGACTTCTGAGCAAAGTAAATGTGGAATTTTGGGCTCCTCCTGCTTTGCAGCATCCTGACCCCTTTCTGAGCAGGGCTAGTGGGACTCCTGTTCACCCTTACTTAATGCAAAGTAGCTCTCTGCATCAGCTTCAGAACAGGAGTTTCTGATAGATTTTAACACATGCACAAAAGACTCTTACAAAAAAATAACCTGTCACCTACTTTGTTTATCATAGTTCATAAATCCCTGAGAAAGAAATGTCATCTGAGGGAGCCATGTGAAGAGTCAGTTAAAAGGTGATAAACTAACTTGGAGGAAGATTCCTGCCTGCTGAAGAGAGCTGGTGCAGATTTTCATTCCAAATGTTCAGGGAGGTCCTACTGCATTTGAAGGAAACAAAACTTCTTTCAGTGTTTCCTTTCAAAGAGAATAGAAACAAATGTGAAAGGAAGCCTAGGGCACTACAGAGCACTCTTCTTGATGTTCACATTTAGGAGTTAGTCTTTATTCTGTGTTTTTCTAACCTCTTCATGGATTTCTCCCCAACCTATGACTTGTATCAACTTTTTTTGTGGGTAAACGTACCAATTCATTAAAGATTTTTTCAGAGCCATGTACTCAGCTTGTAGATGTCTACCAGGCATGGTTCATATCCCCTTGACCCATCGTTTGAAATCCTCCATGGATATTCTTTATGTGTCTGATTTAAAACTTGTTTAGGGCCAGTGTTGTAAGGCAAAATTAATGAAGTTTGTTTTGAAAAGAACAACGGGGAAAACAAGGAGAAACCCACTCAAATCTGTCTCTTTCCAAAATGATCATGTCGCATTTCTTTCTGAAGTTTTCAGATCTTAAAATCTCATTGTACAACTATAAAATGTTTATAGGTTTCCACACTGACATAGGATACTATGAGAGTGAAACTCAAACCATTTTCACCACTGGATACACTTGAAAGTCTTTGCTACTCTCAATGCTTACCTTTCCACAGTCCATTTTTGTCTCTAGTAAGTGTAACTTATACTGAAAAGAATTTGTTTCAAAGGTCCTGAGAGTGTAAAATTACTGTTTTGATGAAATTTTACCGCAGTAAAACTGTGAGGTCGTGACACCAGTGGGAAGGAATGTTGTCAGTGCCCATTTAAACAAAACCAAGTTCTGTGTGTTTGTGTAGTGCTAGACCGAAGCAGCTCCCCAGCAAAACCTCTGATTGTTCCTGGCTCCTTCATCCTATTAAAGCTTACTTGGTGAACCATTTAATTAGAGATAAACCTTAATCTGTCCTGTGGACTCAGGACCTGCATTACTTGGCATGTCAAGGAAACACCTGGCAGTGGACTTGCCATACTTCTCCCCCAACAGTGTGACTAGTAGGAATCTGTGATGACTCTGAAAATGTATAAAAATGAAAGGAAGGGAGAAGTGTCTTGAAAAAGTCCCTAGTTCTTGTTCCTCACTGATTGCAGTGATGAAGATGTTTTCAGAGGACAGAGGTTCAGATGTATTTATACGTATACTTCTCCCAGTGATGCAGATGGCTGTTGTTACCACTGCTGTCACTCCCCGACAGCCCTGTCACAGCAGAGCTATGCTCATTTTCCAAGTCAGAGAAAGCAGAGTTGACTTTCTGGGATGCAGCAGCTCTTGACACTGATTTCTCTGCTGAGCAGCAAAGGAGGTCGTGTTTTGCCTCACAGGTATCAAAGCATGTAATTGTAGTGCTGTAGTTGCAGAGAGGGAATTTAGCCATTCTGCAGAGGAGAGCAGCCCCATGGCTGTGCTTTACAGATGTAGTTTTCCACCTCCTGGGAGTGTGGCTCACACTGAGGTTTTTGTCACCAAAGATGCTGTGACCACTTAAGTCTTCCCGTACAAGCCTGACTTAGGTACCCAATTCCCACCTGAATGGTGCTGTTGGTTTGGGTTTTGCTGCTCCAGCTGCTAGTTCCTACCATGAAGCTGCTAAATATTTGGTTGTAAGAGCACAGTAAGAGATGGCTGTGTCTGCTCTGCTCTCTGAAGGGAAAGGACAGTCTGTGCCCACATCTGCAGCCTCCCAGTGCATGCGTGGGGCACTGCCACGCTCTGCTTCAGGGGCACAGGGTCATGAACAACTTCATCTTGTCAAGCCTCCCAATTAAGCAGGCACAAAAAGCATGGTTTGCACCAGCCAGCGCAGAGTTAACCTCGCACAGTGGTCCTTCTTTTTGCACATGTGCCGGACAGATCACATCTTGGCTCTTGTGGTTTGTTCATTCCTTCGTGGTCCATGTGCCAGATTCAGACCTCATGTTTTACTGTCAGTTGCAAAC
Source organism: Strix aluco (assembly GCF_031877795.1). Lineage (NCBI taxonomy): Eukaryota > Metazoa > Chordata > Aves > Strigiformes > Strigidae > Strix > Strix aluco. Next base: position 25,297,131 of record NC_133939.1, on the reverse strand, counting down.
CATTGCAAATTCATGAGTTAATCGTGATTTATACTGTCATGGGATCAGAATGAGGGTCTATTTAGCAGTGCAATGCCTTCTCTGCCTATGGTGTCACACAAACAACAGCAATGATCTAGCTGGCCCAAAATGCACCTGGGAATTAATTTTTTCAGACCTGATGTCTCTCTTTCAATGCCCCAAGCAGTGGATTTGATAAATAGAGAAGGGAATATATATGCATATGCATGCCACACCCATTTCCAATAATGCTGTAGCATTAGCACTCCAGATCTGACTCTGGATGTCGCATTTTTAGTTGACAAAACACTTAACCTTTTGCCTGTTAATGTACTGTATATATTTTAAGCTTTTTTATTATGTCAGTTATATAGGGCTACTTCCAACAGTATAGCGTCCTTTATAAGCACTCTTCATCTTTAAGAGAATTAGTACTTCTTTAGCTTTCTGCAAAAACTTAGTGCTTAGAAAGCCAGTTCTTGAGTAGAACGGGAGCAGCAGCAGGAGGATTCTCCAGGTCTGTACACCTTCACAAGATCAAGTTGAAATGACTTATCATTAGAATAACATATATCTCCATTGTAAGGACTATATGGCCATACTTTCCTGTATGTCCCTCAAGATCACTAAGGTAGAAACAACTCATTTCAGCTGCAGATCCCAAGGCTGGATGTGGCCACGCAGCTATTACTTTACTACATGACCAGACTTGTGTGAAGCACTAGATGATGCTAAGAGCCCTTTGCTAAGGGAGCGAAGGGAATGTTTACAGCCGCTTTTAAGTCTTTGGCTATATTATATTAACAAAGTGATAATGTTGAAACAGGTTCATTGCAGCCCCAGCTCTGGGGGAAGCTGGGAGGAAATCCATAACACACCTAGCTGCCTCTGCAACATTTCAGAAAGAGGGAGAATTGTCCCTGGCGCATAGCAAAGCCTTGCTAAGCAATCAACTTAAGCCTTGAAGCATGAAATTTGATTATCTTTACCATAGGTGAGTGCTTTTAACCTCCAGTGAAAATGGAAGACAACAATTTCTCTTCAGAGAACCACATATGTAAGCAAAGAAATGATGTTTTTGGAGGCTTCTTCATAGTAAAGCATCTGTCACATACCTCTCTGTCTTCGTCTGGGCTACAGTTTCCTCCTGGGACAGATTAAAATCAGTAACAAGGCTGGAGGTAGAGAACTGAATGAGGTTTCTGCTTCCTCACTGAGGAAATTTGCCATTTGCACTCTTCTGTGCTGTTGGCATTGTGGCTGGGGGTCCTGCTCAGATGTGTGCTCCCAGCTGCCATGAAATGCTGTGGGTGCAGAGGAAACGGGGAGAAGCATCTGGGGATGATTTTCACTTATGTGACACCACTTCCCTGTTCCTGTAACTAGTAAAAAGGGCATAATGGATTGGACCATATACTAATTGGATGGACTGTTTTCTCTCTTGTGATTGAAAAGACATTAAGTTAAACTCTCATCTCTGTCCAGCAGAATCTGTTTTCCTGCAGTCTTGGTTTGGCTTGAACTGCAGCATATTTAATCCATATTGAGTATGTGTGGATTTGGTTTTGTATTTATACCAGCACATCCATCATGAGGATATACTAATGAAAGTGGTTTGTTTGTATTTTCATCTACTCAACTATGTATTTACAGCAAGAGCATTGTGGCGTATAAGGTGATACCCATTGCTGTGTGTACAATTTCTGGGTTTATTCACTTTGTGTCCTACTGCTGTGGTGGTTTTGGGACTGCTTGGTGGCTGCTGTGTTCTGGGGAGTGATTCTGGTAGCAGGTGAAGTGGACACTGCATATACTGGTGTCTGTTTGCATTAGCTTCAATACAGACACTGGGAAGTATTGTGGGCTGCTCTGATCTGTGGCATGTGGATCTGGCTCCTGGATGATTGCTGAAGTGCTGCATACTTCAGTCTAGATACTAATTATTTTAAGACACAAAGGATTTTCTTTTATGCCTATAGAAAAACTTCATGTCAGTAGCTAGAAAGATGCATCTGTTCAGTCTTTCATGCTGTGTGATTAGTATAATAAATAGGCAATAACAAGAAAAGAATGTGGCCACAAATATTGTAGCTATTTAGCCCTGAATGAGGGACATGGAGGACTTTCTGGGAGGGAGGTGTAGTGACTCTCACTCAGGAAACACTTTTAAATCCTTTGGTGTGATGGTACCTGCACCATCTCGAATGTGGTTCTTTTCAGATTCACCGCTGTGAATTCAGGGGGGCTGCGAAACCTTAGGGACTACCCAGGTTAGTAAGGGCTAGACAAGGCTGTCCAGAGCATTAGAGGGAAACTTTAGAGGTGGATAAGCAGGAAACACATGGCAGTGAAGTCAATGCAAAACTGGCAGAACTCGAATTACTTGTGCAGATTGCTGGGTTATCAATCAGTTGAAGCAAAGCTGAAAGGAAACGTTGGCTTCAGTGAACATGCCAATGATATCACATTGCATAAATGCCATGCAAACACTGTAATGGAGTTACAGAACCACCTTTGTGTGTACCTGGATCTTCAGTGGCCTGTTTGTGTTTTCAGTGACACAAGCAGCAAAGGTATTTTCCTTCTGTCCTGAAAAATGGGTCATTATATAGTGGGGAACTGAAGTTCCCCATAGCTACTGGCTAAGAGAGTATTAAAACAGCTGGGTGCCCAGATTGCCACAGGGACAGAGCCTGAACTGGTCTGGCATTGTTTAGAGATGGCAGATTTTGCCAGGTGCAAGATGTTTTCTCGGGCTTGTATGGCACTGAAACTCAGTAAACAGAAAGGGCTTGAGGAAGAATAGAAAGCGAAGCTGTCTCCTGGGTCAGTACGCGTTTTAGTTTCATAATTCCTACTCCAAAGTTGTGTAATATTTAACTGAAAAACATTTATAACTATAACAATATTTAACTAAAAGTAAACTGCAGTGTACTTCACTGAGCTGCAGTATATTTACTCTTGGGGCTAAGTTTTTTGCTTTTTCTCACTCAAATTTTTCAAGTTAAACTCAAGCTGACATCAATTTGCAAAACAAGAACTTGAGTGTCTGGGAATAAAAACCATATAACAAACACTTCCCCAGCCTCTTCAAAGCAGGATTTCCTTATTTACTTGGGAAGGAAGTTGGAAAAGATTCCTGATGATAAGTAGCTAATGTAAAAAATCTTAAAGCAGAGAACATAGCATTTTTTAAAACAAATCAGTGTTTTAGAGCTGTGACAATGACAATGATTGCTCTAGGCAATCCACTAGCTCATTCTGGGCAACCCACAGCACTTGTTTTTTCCATTAATTTTTAGCTCCCACTGAGAAGTGAGCTAACACAGGAGTAGTCCACCAAGCAAACCCTGGAGACTTTTTCATATCTTTCATATCTTAGCAAGCAAAACATTCCCAATTTGTGTATTCAACTTTCGTCATTACTCTTATTTGTCTGAACACCACAACAATATCAGCAAATTAACTACTACTCTGGTCACAGTAATTTATTAACTAGAAAGTTTATTCAGGTAATGCAAATAAAGTCCATATGAAAACAAAATGTAAGATGTAAACAATTAGAAGGAAAGAGCTTTCACAGAGGTGCTTTGAGTCTTATCAAAGTCTCATCCTTCTTTATCCCAGGTGTCTCCTCAGTCCAGAATACACAGGAGTCAGGAATCCCTATAATTTCAGATGGTGCTTTCAAGTGGATTTTTAGGGTTGTTGAGTCTTTCTATAGCCGGAAATAAAAGCTCCTCAAATCTGCCCTCACCTTAGTTTCAGCATGATTTCTGAATCAGGGGAAAGGAGAGACGACCAGGTCATTCAATGGGAGGTAACATGTAGGGTGTGTGCAAGAGTCCTGCGGTGGGTAGGGTCTGGAAGTTTTGCAAATCCCCGCTGATCCCATGTCTGCAGAGGAGCCAGGCAAGCCCCACGGACCCCCGTCCACTTGCTTGTTTTACCAAGGTTTCCTTTGCATCCAGGGCAGTGGCAGTGCCTGGCTGGCTCTTCCCACTTGACCAGGACAACTGCCAGTGGGTCCACCATGCAAAGACAGATGACAGAAGAAGGTAGAAACCACTTTTTGAAAAGTTTGTGTTGATTCTGGGTGTTCTGGGAGCTGTTTCACATCAGGGACACCAAACCATTGCAGGGACACAGCTGAAAGCATGGCAAACTGCGTAAGGGCAGCAAAGGATGGGAGGAAACAGAACAGTTTTTCTGCCAAAGAAAATGTCCATATGATGACATCATCTTGATATAGTTGACCTTTTTTAAGGCCCAGCTTCTAGAGTTTATAAAGGTTCTTAGATGTCATAAGGAAAAGAAAAAATAATTTTTCTACAGTGAAGGAGGAAAGATTGGAAATACAGCAAAGGCATGTCCTGGAGGTTCAAACATAAACCCAGATATTAAAGGAATCCAGACATGCCTCTAAAATGTTTCGCAATAGTAAAACCCTTTCAGACTTTTTACTGATGAGTGTTGAAAACTTATGCTGGCAGAATCGGTGCATGAGATTGCCATGGAGCAGGCTGTGGAGGATGTTTGTGTCCTTATTAAAGATACATGGACATACGTAGGTAGATATGGAGAAGCACAGCTTGAAGTCTACGTTGCATGTCAATACTACCTGACTGGGTAAAATGTTGCACTTCTTTAGTTTCCTGGATAATTTTGGATTGTGTGTATATACTGGTTAAGCTGGTTAAGGATTTGTGGGGTTTGGGATAAGAAAAAATTTGAAATGTTGCAACAGAATGTTTATGTGGAAAAATTAAATACAAAAGTAATTTCGTTATAACTAGGAAGAATTATCACCTAAAGGCACTTGAAAAATAATTGATGATTGTAATCAGCCAGTAAAATAGTTCTTCAGCACAGTTAGATTGTAAAACTACCTCCATGACTGACTTAATTAAAATAATTACCTAGGGGCTTGCCTTGGCTTAAAATAATATGTTCCTTTCTATGGCTTTTGGAGGCAGGTGAACTCTATTTTTTTGGCTTCTATAAGGCTACAGTCAAGAAATATATTTGGGACAATTAGGTCCTTAATCACCTAGAGAAGAAATATCACTCCATAACAGCATCCCTCTCAGCAGAGAGCCATTCCCAGCACAGAGAGTATTCCAGCAGCCGACAGTAGCACTGAAACGGAGTGGACATATGCAAAAGAGAGTCACTCAGGGGCTTAATTTTAAAAAGGGGACCTTAATGTTGCAGATGCAGTTTTGTGAAAGAAAAACACCATGAGACAATGATATGGCATCACAGAAATAACTGCTCCCTCTCAACCAGCTGCTGTTGGCGTTGGTGGTAGGGGGGGATGCGATAATCAGATAGGCTATGATACCTACACACACATACAAAGCACAAATGGTGAACAATGCTTATAAGACATGCAGTGTTAGATGTGTTCAACCCTACACAATGAAAAAAATCTCCACTTCATGCTCGCTTCCTTCTTGCTCCTGGACCCATGATCTTGCATTTACCTTGGATCAGCTCTGGTGCTCATCACAGCCAGTACAGCTCATTAATCCAGCAAAAAGCCAGACAGTTATCTTCTGGGCTAGCAACCAGGACTGGCTCTATGAGGAGCCCAACAAGCCTGGGGCAGTGCAAGGAGAGGTGGGAGCCAGCGCTGGGGCAAGGAGGACTCTTTGCTGGCCATGAGGAGGGCTCAGCTGCCCATCCAGCATCAGCCTTAGCTACTCCACTGTCTTTTTGTCAGTGCAGAGGTTGAATCTGGCTCATCTTCAGGCTCTGGTTTCTTGTAAGTTGATAACTTTTGAGAAAAAAAGACTTGGTGAATGGCTTTCTCGTCACTCCTGTTATAAATTCTTATAGAGCATTTTCAGGCTGCTGAAACTCACCCGTCAAACAGATTAGTGGGAAAAATCTGCCTAATGCTTACCTGTTATGAAATACTCATTTTGGAAAAGGACTACTATTTATGATAAACACAATGCTTACTTCCTCCAGAAGTTTTTTGTTTTGGTTTTGGTTTCGCTTTCTTTGTTACCAGCAGTTTCATGTTTACCTGTGGTTCTCCGTGAAGGAAATTTTAAATAAAGCCTCAGTTGAATTTGCTTTCTTTTTCTGCAGCCAGCTACATTTTGAGGTGCCTCCCAGGCACGAGGACAGTATGTCCACACCATAGTGCCTTCTGGGAGGCCTCATCTTGGGCCAAGCTAGGGGTTGGTCAGACACAGCTTGGGGGACATCACCAACAGCTTCTCCAAGATGGTGGTTTGACCATCCCAATGGCAGGATTTGTTTACAGCTCCCAGCCCCTTTTTGACTGGGTTTGAAAGGAATCTTCAGTTCCCAAGTCTGGTTTTTGTGGTGTGGTAACAGAGAGTTTTGTTGATATATTTAAGGGGTAAGGTGGTGCAGGGCAGTGTGAGAAGCCTTCATCCAAGGCTGTGGCCTGAGCTTCCCTGTAATGAAAGGACGGGCTGGGACGATGGGTCAGTCATCCACACGTCTCCTTCCACCACGGCTTCTGAACCAGCTTTAAAGTATGCTGACGTTGCTCCCTGCCAGTGCCCAGCTGTGTAAAGGACATTTACCTTATTTGAAGAAATACAGGTTCTTCTTCCCTGTGACATATTTAAGAAAGAGAGGTGGAAAGTGGAGCTGGGGAAGCATGCCGCATGGCTTAGTTGTGAATATTGTGAGGTAGATGTGAATTTTAAAGAGAAACATCTTTTGAGACTACAGTTTAGCTCTTAAAATAGGAAACACGGGACCTTTGAACTCATTGTTATCAGTACAAGAATGGGGCATGAAATTGCAATCTTAATTTGAGCAGTGAGACTACTATAGAGCCCACCATGTTTGCCAGTGCTACTGTTCTACTGATTGCTGATGGATATACAGGTTGTACTTAAATTACAGGGTAGCCGAAGACAATGTGTTGCTGTTACAGCTTGAGACAGGAGGGTTACCAGGGTTGCCTCCATCAGGATTGCCCAAGAGGAGAGAGCACTCTGGAGATGTTGGGAGTGGACACCCAAAGAGTAGTCAGCTCTGTACATAACTATATTTCCTTTTCTTCAATGTGTCTTCTTAAGACACATTTACCACCACTGCCTCTCTGTCACAAGGAAGAGGTGCTGTTTCTAATTTTGTGTCAGTTAAAACCGATAAACTGTCCACAAGCAATGGATACACATTTAGAGAGCCCTTTTTTGCAGCCGGCCTATGGAACCTCATCTTTACAAGACATTCATAGGGTGGAAGTTAGAAATACTTTATAACTATTCCATGCATACTTTGTTTTTTGTTGTCATATTCTCTTTCTTTGCTCAGAAATTTTTTCCAGGGTCACTTGAGGATGTAAACAAAGATGCACAGCAGCTCTCCCCAGCCTGCCAGGCCTGCAGAAATCTCAGATTCACCACCTATGTCCACATTCAGTGTGAATCAAATTCTTTGAGAAAGAAGTACACACATTCCTGAAAACCTATGTGTATAGAGGTATGTCAAAGCAGATAGATCCTGAAAGTGCCAGACTGCATATGTGCCTATTGTATGAGTGCTTATATTTATAGCCTGAAAATTATAAACAGAAGAACAGTGTTTCTAGTAGTAATCTATTTGTTTTCTTGTGCTTGTCCTGACATGGCTACATAGACATTTATTCTATGGGGAGCACAATAGCTGGATGGGGATAGCAGAGATTGCAGATAATATGCTTACAAACCATTAGCAGGACAATGCAGTAAAGCTCTTTGAAGTTTCCCACAAAGAATTCAACATCCCTGAGCTAACCCAGGTATGTAAATATGCACAGAGAGCAGGGCAAGGGTTGGGGTCTGAGCCTGGAGGAGGGCTACGGCAGCAGGAGATGGAAGCTGGCAGGCAGGAAAGTTTTGGTAAGAAGGAAAGCAGATGTGAGCACATTGTTTGTAAAAACTCCCTTCTCAAGCACTGCTTCCTGCCTGCAGATGAGGCACCCTGTTGTTTTGAAAGAACTGAGTCAAGTCCCAGTACTTACAGGGCCACAGCTCCTGAGGTGGGTTTTGATGCTTCATCTAATTAAGTACACAGAGGAATCCCCCTCTCTCCACCTAACAAGCGCCTCCTTTCCTGCCTCTGCTGTGTGCTGTGTAGGAATAGGCTCCTATTTAAACAGGACCAATGCAGATGTGAGCCCAGATTCAAGCCCCAGTGTAGATTAACAATGCTCCATCTCCACTGAACATGTCCCTGATGTGGGTCTCTGATTCCCATCGTCACAAACAGCACTGCAGAAAGAACAAGAGCAACACCAGAGTTGGGGACCAGGTCAATTCTGTTGCCTTTGGGAATTTTAACCCTGAATCTACCACAAACAAAAAGTTTTGGGAAAATTTGGTGCAACCACTCAGCAAGTTGCTTTGGATTTTAAGTTTCTTTGTGTTAAAAGTGAATCAGTTTTCTTCGAAATGGAATGTTTTTGAAGGTTAGAGGCCGTGAATTGACAGAGGCATCATTGCCTTACTCAGAAAAGAACCTGTTGCGGTTCTTAAAATGCAATACAGGAAGTCTCCAGAATTTTATAAATGTTCCTGAGGCAAGATTTGTAGGAAAAAGCAATAACTTCTGCTTCATTTGCACTTTGTAAATCAAAACAAGGGCCTGAAGGGTAAATTGCATTCCTCATTCATTATTCTGGCTTGCTGTCTGTTTGACTTAGGCTGTGTCTGATCCTCGCGGCCATGTAACGGTTTTAAATCCAGAGACTTGTACGTGAACAAAGCGGTTCAATGATGCTCTACGTGAAGGCATGACTTGCAAGTGTACAACGAGTGGGAGTTGTGTCTCCAGTCTGACATTTAAGCTGCCAGTGCTTGCCTGCATCCCACTAGAGAGAAGTTTGTGAGTTATTGGTTCTGTTCATTCCCCTCCTCAGAGCCAGTCCAGGTGTAATGTGTTATATGAGGTGAGCCTCCAGAGTTCGAGAGCTCTTGTCACAGCTCATGATGGAGTGCATGGAGAGAGAAGAAAATTCCCTCTAACCTTATGATTTCATGGCTAGATCTGGCTGAAGGCTGAATGGCTGCATCCTCCCCAGAGTGACAGGCGGCCAGGTCCCCAAAGGTCTGAAGAGAAAACATCTGGTGTTCCCCTCCCTTGCTTCTGGGTTTTTCTGAGCTCTAAACTTCTTATTACGGCTTTTAGGGCTAGAAACTTACTTTTGTTTTCTTTAACAGATTTACCTTTATTAATCAATGCTTGATTATTTACCTATTTCTATGAGGTGATGTTGCTGTAGAGAGTAAATTGCATCAAACTGATGGAGACGTGTGGGCCAGGGAGAGATCTGTCTGTCCCAGAGCTCCTGAGAACTACACTGGGCTCTTTGTCACATTTTTTCCCTGACTTTAGACAAATTATTCAGCTTTTCTACCACAGTGTGTCCCTGTCTTCAAGGGGACCATCAGGTGGAAGAAATCGCAACACCCATCTCCCCCACAGGCGGATTATGAAGAATTCATGCCTGAAGAGCACTTTGTGAGAATTGACTTTTAAGACTGAATTATTGATGCCTTGACAAACCTCTGCTTTTTTGCACAAGGAAGGAATGTCATGAGAAAGAGATTACTTAAAAACTCTACTAATCAGATAATCCTTGCACATAGTGCTGCTCTGGACTTAAAATCCCCATGTCTGCATAGATATAGAGGTGTATGAATGAATGCACACTACTATCTAAATATAAATATATTTGAATATCTGCACATAGTCTGTGTAATTCCTACCAGTGTGCAGTAATCCTGGTCTGGTGCATTTAGCAAAATTTTGTTTATTGTGCTTTAAATACTCTGGATGACATCCCCAGATGGAGTACTACTGTAGTTGAACCATTTATCTGTTTTGCATATAAGACACCTGTTATTAAAGTTTCTTAACACAGAGGACATGTTTTTCAAGCAAATGCAATTCACTGTTTGTTAGGCATGTAGCTCCCCAAAATCCCTGCTACTTTGCTGTTTCTGACAGCCTGGAGCAGAGGCTTGACATATGTTTAATGTGTATTTACACTGACCTGTAGACTTTGCAGTTCTTGCAAAATCTATTGTATTCACCTCTTTCTTTTTCTCAGATTCATGTAGGTAGAAGGCATAGTGTCCAACCTGGGTTCCAAAGTTTTTCACCTGATTTCTGCTCTTGGTTGGAGTCTCAGAAGTTACAGCAGAGTGCAAAAGCCTTGTAAGAGAAAGTGAGCAGGGTGTAAGTGTTGGGTGATCGATCGGGGACAAGATACATATCTTCTGAACAGAAATGTCAGGTGCAAGAAACATTAGCTGAAGTAAATGTAAAGGCCTTGGGTTGTGTTCAGTTTAAGACACTATTAATTAATCTAACAGCATCAACGCTGCTAAATCTGTATAGTTGCAGAAGGATCCATGCTTCATCCTGACACAGGCAGGATCAGCAAAAAGGTCAGCCGGTGGTCAGCATCATGCTTCACTCGTTCATCAGCACAAAGCTGAATGCTTCCAGAGACTGAACTTTTGCGCCCCAAGGAGCATTTTTAAGGTATGTGTTACCTATTTGTGAAATCCAGCTTTCAAAATGCAAAATATATATTTCTGAAGCATTTCTTCCTAGTCATGGTAATTTAACATTCCCGTGACTCAGTTCAGAGCTGTGAGTGTGCTGAGTGGAGGGAACACAGCTTGATGCTTGGGCTGTGCCGTTGGCAGCTGAAATAATCTAGTCATGACTTGCAAGCTAAGTGTTATGAAATCGCTGATACTGGATAAACATGGAACATCTGGCTTTCATCCCTTTTTGACTGTAAAGAAGTGCTCACAGTAACACCGATTTGAACTGAAGATTGTAAAGTAAATGTACAAGTATGTAAAGATGCTTACAGACCTCTGCGCTTGAGACATCGGCAGGTAAATGCACCGAGACTTGGCTACACAGGCGATCCCTGCAGAAATCACAGAACTGACACCGAGGCATGATTTGTGCTGGGAGACTCACCCAGCTAATGGGGTTATTGTCAAGCCAGGGAGAAATGTCACGCCCTTCAGGAGTTGGTCTTCAACAATACAATGAGGGATCTATTGGAACAAGCAACGCAATGTTAGGGTGCAACCTTACACTAAAGCAAAGTCAAACTAATGTCTTGTTGATGCTGAAAAGGGACTGTCCTGTCACTCAGCTGCTTGCTCCCACTGTTTCTCTTGAACTAGCACTCACCTGTCCTTGCCCTGGGCCACAGAGCAAAACAGAAATTAAAAACAACAGAGAATAAATTTTTTGGCAGTTTTCTCCCTGACTGGAGTTTCCCCAAATGTTTTGTTTTTACAGCTGATGATTTTTGGGTTTGAAATATGTGCGAGTGTCTTTGGGACCATGCATTGGATGCAGTCCTGCCCTCATTCCAGTTCATAGCAAAAGCCACATGAACAGGCTTGTTTTATGGCTTACAGCCTGGAAATACTGTATTCAATGCAGCATGGCTTTCCAAAACTGGATGTGATCGACAGCATCACTGTAGTGTTTTGTTAGGTTAGATGGCCAAATAATCTGTGGAGAAGCCAAATACAGACATGTTTTCTTTATAGTTAGTCAAAATGCTTAAAAATACTGGTGAAGAGCTGCCAAATTTTTAGAACTCAGAACATAATGCACATGTAGTAGAGTCAACTGTCTACTGGCATAAAGGGGTGAAACTCTCTCAGAGTTAATAGAAATATTTCAGATAATACTAGCAGGGAATTTGCCCAGCTGTGTTTCAGCTGCTGCCATGCAAAGCCCTAGAGAATCAGGCCTTCTCCAAAGAAACTGTGTAAGCTCTGCACTGTTGATAAGTAGGAATATGTATTTTTACTATCTTCAAACAAAAAGTGCATAGGACTCAGACGGATGAGCGGATTACTACGCTTAAGGAATGTGAGCAGTTTTAAAGCTATTTACTCTGGCTGGACTTGTAGATCAAACGGGAGAAAACCCACCTTGGTTTAAAACTCAAGGAAAAGTACTTATCTTTTTATTTATTTCACCTTGCAGCTCTGATGGACTTAAAAACAAAACCCTGGTAATGTATTTGTGTATTTGTCTAAGCCCATAAAGATAATCTTAGCCCTAGAGGGCTTACAGTCAAAATCGTTACCTTGCAGCTCCCTGTGTACATACAAACTGCTGTGTACTGCCAATTGAAATACTGTGATAGTTCACCTCTGTGTGTACTTGCAGGGCTGATGTCTTAAAAAAAACCAGCTGGGCACAGATAACAAAACCTGTTGCTGCTGTTGGGTTTGTAGGAAGGTCTTTCTGTTTCAAAAGCCTTTTATTAATTGCACTTGTAATCACAGAAGAATCTTTTATCAATGTATTTTCAGACAAACGTAGGGAATGGACAAGTGCACCCAGAAAGATGGCTATATCTAATCCTATTCCTCCCTGATCAGTCGGCTTACAAGGTTTCTCGCACTTGTGTGAAATGTTAATGTGGAAGGGGGATACTGTGGCTCCAGTCCCTGCTGACATTTTCAATGCATTTCCCAGGCCTGTGTTTCCATCCTGCAGTGTAAAATTAATTTTGGCAAAATCTTGAGTGAATTAAACTGCAACATAGTGATCTCTTTGCTCAACTCATATTTGCTGTCTGCCTGATTTATGTTGAAAAGAGGCACTTGGGCATGCCAATTATCCTGTCTTTTATTTGCCTTGTGCATTGAGCCTTTGGCTACTAGAATTAAACTGGAAAATGCAATTAAAAGCATTAGCTGTAGCAAACATACCACAAAATATCATTATATGCTTGACAATGTTCTCCTTCATATTGTTAATCCCTGCAGATCTACCTGTGCTATTAGATTTCATATATGGATTTTATTTTTCTCAAAAGACTACATTAATTGGAATGAGCAAGTTGCATGCCTAATTGCATAAGGAAGGAAAAGGAAGATGTCACCATACTGGAAAACCTCACCTGACTTTTCTTGGTGAGTATGGTCTGAACTTGAACTTAGCAAATATTGTTCAAACTTCAAAACATTTGCAGCTACCTACACAATGTTATTAGATAATGTTTTTAGATAAACAAGTGTTTGGCTTGGTGTACCATGGAAATTATTGTGTGTAAACAAAGCTGTCTTCAACTGTGATGAAAAGTACAGAGGGGAAGCTCAGGCGATGGTGACCTGGGCAGATCCTTCCTACCTACACACCTCAGCAGGGAGCACAGGCTTGTGAGCCACGCTGGTGATATCCTCCAAGGAGAAAACTTAGGTAAGGGTGTGCAAATGTCCCTCACTCTTCATTCCCAAACTGAAATAAATGATCAAAGAAAAGCAAAATTCTCACACAGAATGTAGTTACAGTACGTTGGAAAGCCAGGAAATACACTGCTGTTGAACACAGCACTCAAATTCCTGTGGTTATTTCCCTGTGAAAATATTTTGGAAAATAAAAAGATCAAAAAGCCTGAAATGGTATTAACCATGCAAACTCAGGTTGCTTGCCTTAGCACTAAGTATGAGAGTCCAAGAATGCCTAATGCTAGTGCCTCTAAAACCAGTGAGTTTTATGACCTTCTTTATGGTGAGAATATATATATTAGTCATATGAATTGCTCACAAAACACTTCAAAAATACATCTCTTAAACTCTGGTAGAAACACACCATTGCAAGAGAAACTTGCTGCCTCGATTGCAAAGGGCTCACAGAAATCCCTGTCACCCTCAGTTTAAACCTTGTCTTTACCTGTGACTGACACCAAGAAAGTGTTTCCACAGAAAACAAATGTCTACAGCACAAAATAAAAGGATAAGAAAGAAATACGAATTTGGAGAAGTCAAGCTCTGTGGTGACATATCTGCATCTCCAGTTAGGTGATGAAAGATAAATAGGCTGGCACCTCTGCAGAGTTAAAACAGATCGGGCTGGAAAAAGGTGACTTTTTAATTAGCCAGGGCCTGCATTTCCAGCCCTGCATGCTGTGCTGCATGCAAACCTGTTAAATACCTGATACATCAAATCCCAACAGTAACAAAAAGCTGAAATTACAGGCATAAAGTGGAAGAACAGTGTTTCTAAGAATGGTAGTGTCAGCAGTGGTGATATCTCTGACTGTGGGTTGTTTGATTGCAACATTTTACCCCTTCTTGCCAGCCCTGATAAGGATTGTAAAAGAGTGTATAAAACCAGGCAACTTTGCCCAGCTCAACTCATTTCGCTTAATGATTATTGCTCAAGGTGGATCAGAGAGAAAACCTAAATGAAACTTTCTATGCTCAGGGGAAACGAAACTTCAGATAGATAGGATACTTTAAAGCACGTAAAAGTACTCCTTTCCTTAATTGTAAGGGATTTCGTTTTGGCTGGTGGAGTTTGGGTACCTCTAGCAAGGTTTTGCGAAAGAGCATCCTGACTTGCACTAGTTCCTAACATTTCCCAAGATTTCTTTTTAATGGCTTTGTAAGAGTGACCTGACCTTTTGTTTACGACGCCTCCAGAAGGGCACGGCAGCTCAGGCTGAGCCAGAAAACAAGCAGGGCATTTCGGCCAGCCTCCTTCCTTATTAGTTATGAGCAGCAGACTTGTTTAATATTTGAAGTGCTCTTTACTGAAAGCACACTGGCTCATTTCTTTTCAAACATTTCAGGGAAACAAACCAAGTGGTGGGGCGGAGCAGAGAAGGGACAGCAGTTCCGTGTTCTTCTTTCCTTGGCCGATGAATTTATTGATCTTGCAGAAAGCACCAAGTCTGACAGTTTTGACCTTACCTGTGTTGCAGTTTGCCTATTCAAGAGAGTCTAGTAAAATCCCATTTATGCCCTGTTTGTTTGTTCCAGTTACTGCTGTCCTTGCTCTGGTGTCAGAGGCTCCTTCACCAGCACATTAGATTAAGCAATTATAAATGTGTGAGCAAAAGTTTTAGAACCTGAGTTAGCTGTATCCCTGTTCAAACCTCACAGTGACAAAGCTCAAGAGACACTGGGTGTCCACAGACCCTTACGGCTGGGGCAGTGGTGACCCGCTGCTGGAGTCTTGGGGCTCCCTCTCCATTGGTCATGGGCCCAGAGCTCCTTCGGACAACATAGGTCTCTTGGTTGGCCACAGCAGACTGTAGTTAAGTCCTAAAACACCAATATGTTGGTTATCTAATGTCTTCCTTACTAAATAGCTGAGTCTCCTCAGCTGCTCTGAGTAGTATAATATTTTCAGAGGACTCTCCACGCTCCCAAGCCTGCAGCAGCTTGGGTGTTGTCAAGAAAAGCGCAAACCTGCTCAGTTAGTGCAAGTGCCAGCTCATGACAGCGTGTTTACGTACTGAAGTCCTTACTTGAATAAATACTGCTGACATTCTGGTGAACTGGTGGATTGTGTGATGCCTTACACAAGCAGGCTATAGAAATCATATAGTTTAAGGGAAACACATGCTGCTGGGTGCCAGGCTAGTTGTGTGTCCTGGCCTTTGGCTGCTCCATCTCCATTTGGGAACAGAAGAGGGGCTCCCCATGCTGCAAACTGGCTGTTTTGACACGGATCTTTTCCTGCACAATCTTTTCCTGCAAGCCTAAATGAGTAAACGCCCTCATTGTTCTGCCTCACGGTTTATGAAGAGCTGGCACCCATCCAGCACTGTTCAGGAGGGAAGAGAGAAGTGACCCAAGGGGTGGAATTCCCCACAGCCCTACCTGGGAATCAACAGCAATCCTGCCCTGTCGAGAGCTGGCTCTGCCCATGGGAGAGCTGCTGCTGCTGCCAGGGCTAGTGGAGGCATGAAAGTTCAGCCCAGCTGATCTCCAACCCTTGCTGGTTTTGTTGCTTTTTAAACTTTCCTCTCTCCCCTCAAGTGCTCTTCTTCCTACGCAGTAAAGATCCCCTGGCTCCTGAGACGTTAGTTAGGAATAGGATGATCTATTAACAGAAAAAGCACCTTCTGCTTCAACTTGTTTTGCATCTGGAGAATAAGTGACTGCAAAATTTCGTCATGGATCCTGGCACATATTAGCTTTTAATGATTCCTGTGCCCTGATTGATTTGAAAGTTGAAAGATAGTTGGTTTTGCTTCCAACTCCAGCTCTGGAAACTGAGATTGGGTCAGGCTGAGTTGCTTGGACGCCTGCAAGTGAAGTTTGGTGACTCCTGTCACCAAACACAAAGAGGTGCTGAGTTAACCCTGCTGCCCCTAACTGATTACAGGTTAGTAAACAAGTCTGTTGAGGAAGTTTTAGGAGGAAGAACACCCAGCTGTGTAGGTTCTGCTGGGTTAATATGCAAACAGTAAACGACTTTTCACAGCTCAGGAGATATTGTTCTGGGCAGACACAGGAGAGGTGCCAGGGTAAGAATAAACTCTACTCAGGATAAAGTTACATTTCAAAGTGACACTGAAAAGTGAGTTAAAATTGGGATTTACATTTTGAAATAAAGGGTCAAAGGGATGGGATGGGTGGCTGATGTAAGTAAGTTTACGCATCTACCTCAAGGTGACAGGTTAGCAGACCCTTTTAGAGCTTGCTTAAACTCAGACACTCCCTTGGAAACTCCATCAGGTGAGAAGATCACGAGTCTAAGAAATCAAGATGATGACACTCATTGTGCCCATAGCATCATTTTAGCTTGACTAAAAGGACCATTATAAACCTAGAGTCAGCCTATAATCCTTAATTAAACAGTTCTAGGTTTGTACTATTGCAACATGCACATGCACATATATATATATGTGTGGGTGTATATATACATATACACACATCTAGTTTATAATAAGCAGTTCCTTAGTGTGTGCTTAACAATATGCATTGACTCAGGCAAAAAGCTTCTGTTTCACCAGCTTCACCATATCGCTCATGGTGAGCCATGCAGTTCCACAGGCCATTTTCACATTTGTAGCCCTGTCTTTGCTTTTCATGATTCTGCTGTGGTGTTGGACAACACCCAGTGAAGCTTACATCAGTGTCCAAAGAGAGTCCTTACCTACAATATGCCCCATCTGTATGCTAACCACTCTGGGGTTTAACATTAAATACAAATCCACGATGTGATGTCTGATTAATCACCTGAAATCTGAGCAGATCATACAGGACCTGAACTAAGCAGCTGGCTCTTTGTGCTCAAAACCAGGCTTAGACTGTGCCTCCAATGCACTGCAGTGACAGCAAAGTAGCAAATAGTATCTTCCCTCCCTCGACTGTCCACACAGATGACCAAAAGCAGGATCTGAAATGTAATGGTATGATGTTTTGAGAGTCTGGTAAGCTCTGTTCTACTTTTGCAGAGGAAACGGTGATGAAAAATAGGAATGCAAAAGGAAACACAGAAGTTTTTGGAGCTCCAGCACCGGGCGCAGCCTGTGACCCCCTTGCACTCAGCCTCTCTAACTGCGGCAGGGAGGTGAGACAGCATTTCTGACTCCTGCCTTTGTGTGCTTTTCAGCATGGGCTTTTTTGGGGGAGGAAAAAACCCCTTGTAAGTACACACACTCATACTAAATGTACGCTGCTGCTTTGGTGCACCTTTCTTACTTTGCAGTGTTTCACAACCCACGGCACATTTGCATGGCAGGGACGGAAGCACTGGAGCAGACGATGTAACAGCAGCTAATGCAGTGAAGAGTGTGTGCATGTGCCCGGATGGTGAAAAACATCAAAGGTAACTCAACTGGTCGCTAAAATAACCCAAACCTCAACTGCTGACTATGCCAAGTAACATTGACTTCCATAGGCCCCTGAGTAGAGCATCGGGGCTGCTTTGCCAGTGGGGCTCTTGGAAAGGGCCTCTCCTCCCAGCATCAGGAGCAGGGTACGCAAGCCCTGTAAAAAATCACCTTTTTCTCACAATGAGTTGTCTTATGTACCATTAAAAGAGCGGAAATGCCAGGCACAAGGGCAGAAATAGCCCCATTTCTCCAGGTATTACCCCTGGAAGTTGAAATGCAACCATTTCCAGGGGCACTCACAGCCCTCCATAGATTTTTGGAGATGTTGCTGTGCCTCCATGCATCCCTCACTGACAAAGCCAGATGTGTAGGAAGGCAATGGGGATAGTCCTGAAAAGACAAGCCCTCCACGACCACATCGCCATGCTCTCGGCACAGCGAGGCAGCCTTCCCCTCGCTACACTCCTTCACTCTTTCAGATCTGCAGACTAGAAACATGCACAGGCACCTACAGCAAGACCTGAATAACTGCATACACCCCAACCGGTTTGCAGAATCTGAACTAATAGCAGCTAGATTGGCTGAAAAAAATCCTTATGGTGTGCCAAGGACTGAAAGTGATTCATGCTGAGGAATGGTTCTGAGGTTGGGTTTTTTTTGCAAGAAGTCTAAGTAATTTCCCATTAGCATGCCTTGTCCTTGCGTGAATTCACAAGTCAGGGGGTGTGTTGCCACAAATGTTTTGGTGCAGCTCCCGCGGTAACGCTTTCGGTTTTATAGTGTGTTTTTAGAAACCTGCCGGACCTTTTCAAACGAGCGTTTGTTTTAAATGCTCCCTCTGCTGGCTATAGTGCGAGTTATTATATTTTAATTAAAAACCTCAGACTAAAATTCGATTGGAATGAAATTACTAGATTGACAGTAAAAATTCTCTTTCTTTAGCCCTCCACTATTCTCTGAATCCTACATCTCGATGACACTGCATGTACTGCACCTGCCCTGGTATTGGCACAGTGTTTGTGGGAGAGGTAGTTTTCTATAATGCCAATTATTATTATTGCTTTAAATCTCTTAACATAAAATATATTCTCTCCTTTAACAAAATCCACCTTTCCTATATCCCTAGACTGTCTTATGATAGGAAGTGCTGTGGTTTTAGAGATTCTGCTTCAGAAAAGAACAAGTGGTTGTGATGGAAATATTTAGCATTCTCTTGCTTATATAAAGTCAGAAAGTGTTATTTAAAATATAGTTTCTGTAAAAACAGTTTTAAAGGAGCGATTGCAGGGTTTCTTTTTTGTTTTCTTTTGCCTGTCTTCCTGTTGAACAGTTGATAAACACTTTAAAATGCTGTAGAAAATCATTGTGAAAAATTACTAAATTTATGTTAGGGATAAAACTTAAGTCTTGTATTAATGATGTGCTGCCAACTATTTAAACAGAATTTACAAAAGAAATAAATGCCATTGAATTAGCGCCAAAAAAAAGTGGAATTAAGAGCAAGGAGAAATGTGTGCTTCCCTGGGGAACAAAATAAAACATGGTCCAGCTCCAAAGAGTTTTCTAAGTGTGAGGCAAGGAGCAGCGCCCAGCCAGGAGGGATGCAGGTGATAGGTGGGATTTCTGGATGCAGAGGCACCAGGCTGTGTGGGCTGTCGAGCCATGGGGTGGAGGGACACCTGGGTCACAGCCCCAACATGCACCCACTGCTGCTCAGGTCCCGCCAGTGAGGGTAGGAGGTGGGAAACAGGGTGCTGCAATGGGAACAGGGAAACGCAGCTCCAGCACCGCTGAGGCATCCAGTGCAATCAGAGATGCACTTGGCACCAGGCTCGGCCTCCAAGCGTGTCTCTCCCATGAGTTTTGACATGTCAGCCAGCCCCATGTGGATGTCTCATACTCAACAGCACCATAGTTCTGCAAAAAAAAAACGTGTACTGTATCTATGGCAGATTAACACTGGAATTAAGATGACTCACATACTGATCTAATGCCATTTGAAGGTGCTGCTGAGGATTTTGTGCCAGACACTTTGTCAGTCCTGGGGTGGCAGCTCAGTGCAGCACAGACGGCAACAGTCCTTCAGTGGGTGCTGGCTGTGCATCCTCCCGCAGCAGCACCCAGCCTGTGATGATGTGCACGGCTGCACTCAGCCGTGGGAGGCACGGCCCTGGCATTGCCAAGCCTTGCACAGCCAGACTTCTTACTAAATCTACGAAAACATGACTGGAAAAAAATGTTCTATGAGTCTCAGCCTGGTTTTAATGCGTTCAATTTAGTGCAAGCAGGCCTATGAATCCTGCTGACTTAAAAATAGGCTTATAAGTCCTTTGAAGCTTTTTTCCCCAGCACTTTTTTTTCATCAGGAGAAAAGCTTTATATTTTGTGAAAGCCACTGGACCCTGCTGGACAAAATGGCAAACCCCCACATTAGGATATTTCAAAAGTAATGCTGCTATGACCACTAATAAATGAGAGAGCAGGGGAAGAAACTGGGTAACAGTTCAGAAAGAAAGAATGTGAAAGGAAGGCAAATAGGAATGAAAAAGGAACTAGGACTTTCACTGGCTAAAACAGATTTAAAACATATACATAATCTATAAGGATATAAAAATGCATTTATAGATCAGACTAGAGAACACAAGTCTCGCTCTCTGTCTTGAAAGAGAAGAACAGCACTAGTGCAGGTATTGTGTACTATTCAACACCAGCAGACGTGGTCACCATAAATCATTTGATTATGAAGTAAGAGGAGGTCACCCTCACAGCCCACAGACACACAGACAAGGTTTCCTGCCTTGAAAACAACCACCTTGGCTTTGGTTCAGCATTTCTTCAGGAACTCTGAGGTCTCCCGTTTTGTGTCACCGACCTCTGCTAAGTGAAAACTCAGATTGGAAATGCTGTACATCGGAAAATAAAACCAGTGGTCCTAGGACAAAAAAAAATTACAGATATGTTTCACTTTATTTATTTGTTTTTCATTTTGATAGCACATCTCAATCACACTTGCTAATTAGATCTTACAAGATCTTTCCCCCTGCGCTGGGAAAGAGGCAAAAAATGGTCATGCATAAGACATTGAATGCATTCACATCAAGTATGTTGTACTTTGGGGTTTTGAACATCATAAATAAGAGAATATTAAATCAGCTGGTTTGGGTTTTTTTGACATCATTGTTACAGATCATAGCAGCTTAAAAGGTTTAACACAGGTTAACCCACTTCTAATATTTTTATTTGAAAAAGTTTTTAATAAAGTTTGTTAAGAGATTAAAAAAGCAGAGGCCCAAACACTACAAAATAACGTTTTAAAGATAAAGCATTTCTTTTTAGTTTGTGGAGCTTAAAACTCACAATGGCCTCTCTGCTTAGGTCAGGGATGCAATTTTTAAATTACTTGCATGAAGGTTAAGAAATTTATGCACCATGAAACATCTTTAAATGGGTCTGGGTTTTCAGAAATGCCGAACACCCATTCTTTAAGAGGTCCTAAGCCAGGGAGACAAAACCTTCATTTATTCCTGCGAATATTGGCCAAAATTCTGGGGACCTGCTAATATAGTTCTGAGGTCTATGACAGTAGGATACAAATGACTATAGGTTCTGTTATGTGAGTTTTGGTTGGGTTTTTTTTAAGCTTACATTGGAATGCTTTGATGGCCATCAGGAACAAGATATTCTTGCAATGGATAGATAAAGTCTAATTGTAGGAGGGGAAAAACAAAAGCTATCTACAAAAAGTAGCTAGCCATACTCATTGATATAATGAAAAGACAAACTTACGGAGTATCTTCTTTTAGAAGACTGACTTTTTACTATGGACAGGTGAAATATTGTTACAAATACTTGATCTGATCCTACAGCATGCAAAGTGCCCTAAACTGCTTTGGGAAATAACCAAGGAATGAAGGCGCTAGGTACGCCCGAGGACACACTTCAGGAGACTAAAGGAGACACTTTCGGACTAAACACATGAACAAATCGAAGTGTTGTAACATGCATTAATCTTAATCTCTTGCTAGCAGGCATCAGCTTTCTGTAACCATGCCTGCCAGCCTGGTTGAGCTCTCAGCTGAGTTAGTGCTCTGCTGCTGGGAGCTTGCAGCAGCTCAGCAGGAAACAACCCAAAACTTTCAACTTTGGGCACGGGAACTGCATGCAAAGGAGAACAAAGGAAAAGTAGGAGGAAAGCTTAGTTTGGACTAACACTTACTCCAAGGTCTACGCTGAATTTTAATCAAGTGTCTTGTGCGGCTATATACTAAAAGGTTTTTTTACAGCTGAAACTCAGACCTCTTTTTATATGTTATAGGATCCATCACACATCTTTGCAGCTATCACGTACTTAAACCATATAGCTGCATGATAAAAGTAGTCAAGATATTTTGACAGAACTAGTTAATACTGTAACATCTCATCCAAGTTGTGCTGCGATCTTGGATGTCGCGTCAAGCTGGTGATGACTTAGTAAACACATTCAGTCCAGTTATATACTTACTAGAATTTCTTGTGCCAAGACTTTAATGTGCTTCAGTGCATGAAGGAAATTTACAGCCAACTCCATGAATATATATTCCAGCTCTCCATTTCATTTCAGTTAAAAAAACCAGCAGCAATTATATTATAGCTTCACAGCAGATATTTATAACTTTGCTATAAACAAATGCTGATCTAAAGCTTTGCAGACAGCTCTCAGGCAAACTTAATTATTACAGAATTTATAGGAATATTAACCACTTTTTTCCCAGTACTACAGTTACTACTATCTTTTAAAGATAGCAGGTGGACATAAATTACATATTTTCTGACATGGGTCTACTCTTTAAGTGGGAAAGCCAGGAAGAAGCCTGTTGTTTCAACTCAGTTTAACGATATTTTTTGACTCTAAGGCATGGTCTAAAGTCAAGTAAATGGAGCTGTTTCCATACAGTGGAAAGGATGCTGGAGCAGACCCTTCTTCAAGATTAGTACTTTGTCTTTAGAATGGACATAACTTTGGTTGCTGTCTATTTTAAGTGTAAATTATATCTACTGAAGTTGTGTTTATGGGGGACAGGAGGAAACAGTGTTTAAATTAAGAAAAAAAGTCTGAAGTATTCTACAGCGTTAGTTGGATATCTTGACCAAAATTTATCCTGATTCAGACTGCCACTTGGCTGCTCTAATTCCACCAAGTCTTTGTAATGATCTAAATGGAAGTACAATCTGACCACTGTTGAAAAAGCTTTGGCTTGTGACCTCCGTGTGAACCTATGCCCAGAAATGAGTTTTAGCCTGCATGACTGAGCCTACATCGAGGCCTTGTCTCATTAATAGCTTTTCTTAATACATACAACCACATTAACAACATGATGTTTCTAGGAAGCAATGATTCAGCAAAGCCATTCTCTCTTATTTAATTTAAATACCAGTGAAAGTGGCCTGGTCTGTATATATTTTAAATGACAGATGGCAGTTTGATCTACCAGTACCTCTTTTTTTTTTTTTTTTTTTTAAAGAACTTTTCAGAATCCTGCCATAAGAAAACCTCTAATGAAACTGCCTTTGTCATAATCTCCCAACAGCCAAGAAGCCTCACCTTATGGTACTTTGACAGGAGCGAGGACAGAGATGACCTAACTGCCCAGGAGGACCCGCAGCCTAGCAGCACCACCCGTCATGGGGCACAATCCTTGGAGCCAGCTATTAGAGAAGGATGGAAAATCAAGAGCTACGGGAGTTGTTCAGTGCCTACCAGTCACCATCACATCCCTGCACTTCACCAACAACTGTGAATTCCGTTTCACAGCTCCTTTGTGAGGTAGGAAAATACCACTCCCTCTCTTGCAGAAGAAGAAAGTGAGGCATAAGGAGATTAAGTTGTTCTCCCACAGAAAGTCTGTGGTAAAGCTGAGGATGAATTTAATCCACTAGTTTAGTCATGGGTCAGCCATTCTCTCCTCTTTCCCTAGAGACACTGGGCTTTTGACATAACCTTCATTTCTGCAAGCCATAAGCATCCTGGGCAATATACACTGTCACAAGTGGTTTTGCTTCCCTGTCCTGCAGTGAGATCATCTTACCTAGTGTTTTGCATTAGTCTACGAGATAGACAAAGTTTAGCTGCAAAATTCAGATTTAAATCTTGTGTATAGATGAGAGCCCACTTCTGTTTGCTTGCTTCCCTCCTTCCAGGAAGCATGAAATATCATAAACACTACAAGCACAAAATAAAAGCCAATGAACAAAAACTTCTACTATTAATTACAAACATTAGTGCAAACCACACAGCAGATTATTTTTAGTAAGCTCAGTATTTTCTGTAAGGGGGACATACAACTGAGGCTTTAGCCAAATAAGTAGTCAGCTTTGAAGTTTGCTCACATAAGCAACCCGGATTCTGCCGCTACACATATTTTATTCCACATACTTGTATGTATGCTATAATACTTGTTATTGAAAATATATTTAGTCCTGTGCTTTTATAAAATATAAATAACTAAAAGGCAATAAAGGCCAAATTCCAAAGCTGAATTACATGTTTGGCTAAGACTTGTCTGGCATCATCTTAACTGCCTAGAAGAGCTTGCCTTTTTTTTTTTTTTTTTAAAAAAAAAGTAAACGAGCCATTTGTCTGTGTGTCTAAAAGCCAACACCTAAATCCATGCTTGACATTCAAATGCATGGCTCTGCTGTCAAAGATGAGAGTGCTCACACTTTCTTTGACATCAAGTGCTCACCACTGTTGAAACCTGGCTCCCATTTTTACATATTCAGATGTAGATGTAGGTGGTTGGCTTTACCTCACATCATTTGAAAGCTGAGGCCTTTGTGCCTAATTAAGAGTCAAAGCTTGAAAGCTGCAGTCAGTTAAGAATGCTACAGGAATGCTGATCTCCCTGCTCAACATTGTTTATGCTTGGCAATAGTCATCTGAAAGAAGGTGGAAAAAAAAATAATCAAAGTTTGAAAAAGTATTTCTCAAAATGCTTTGCTGGGCAAGGCCAATCGAGCTAGTGAATGCTGTAGTTAGTGGTGTGTAACTCCCGGCAGCTGCAGCTGAAGGGATGAAGTCAGAATTTGGAAAAGTGCACTTTTTCATTATTTGCTCTTTAACAAGAACAGAAACCAGAGTTGCACACCCTGTGACTTCTAGAGAGACTCTCTCTTCAGAGGTTTTCATCCAGCCATTTTATATAGCTGTTCCTGGTCTGAATGCCCGCAGAGAAATCAGTAGGCCAAATGGTGAATATCATACAGCCATGAAAGCAGTCATCAAAGTGATCGAGCGTGACTTCCACGCCGGCGTGCTCCAAGCGCTTGGCGTACATCACCCCGTCATCTCGCAGGACATCGTTCTCACAGGTCAGGATGTAAGTCTTTGGCTGCAGCTGCAGAGTTTCATTTTCTGCAAGGAGTGGGACTGCTCGTACATCAAGCAATGCTGGTATCTCCTGGATGATTTCAGCCTTGCCTGTGGTTTGTATTACAGGCTTGTAGTTCTTTTTGAACGATGAAGGCAGTAGAGATGTCCAGTTCAGACGTCCTCTGAAAGAGAGAGCTTGGCCAACATCAAGAGCAGTGTGGTTGTTAATCACCAGCGAGTGAGCCAAGTCATAATTACCGTTGAAATAATCTATCCAATAGTTGATCATGACATAACGAGGAAGGACGGGCATATTCATGTTCTGCTGATAAGAAGGTGTATTGAAGTCAAATGCCTGAAGGACTGGATAAATTAAGGCCTGCAGTTTCGGTCTGATGGTCAAATGCTCATCTTTGCTAAGCTGTAAAAAACCCCCAGATAAAGAAAATAAACATTACAAGACCAACCTAGAACTTCATACAAGCAACCATTCATTTGACAATTTTTAGGCTGAATTCTGCTCTTATGCAGATAATGTTGCTCTTTTGTCTGAAATATTAGCAGCCTGAACTACTACTTCTCTTGTAAGGATGGCCATTCAGGCAGACCCGGTACCTTGTCTCCAACAGAAATCAGTGGCAGAAATTTACTGAAGGGAGTAAGTAAAAAAGAAATGTGTAAAGTGGCATTTCTCTAACACAGTGCCCAGTTTAACAACTGGCAACTGAGGGACTTCCTGAATCAAAGGAGCTAGTCTTGCTTTTAACAGTTCTTCATGGATTTTTCTTCCATGAATTTATCTAATTGTTTTTCAGCAAATGCAAACTGCTGACGTCCACAGTTTTCTCTAGCAAAGGCTCACCACATGAAGAAGCACCTCTCTGTGTTTCACTTGGCCCTGCCATCTGCATTTGATTTGAGCCTACCAGTTATACATTAGGTGCCCCCTAATTCTTTTATTGGAAGAATCAGCAAACACTTGTTTTGCTTCATCTTCTACACAAGATACACAGTTCTCTACCACATCTCATCTTGCTTTAAAAGAATTATGCATCAGGAAAATGAATTAGGAATGCTTTTTCCAAAACATGGTAGTATCATGTTTATCAGTCCTCAATATTGAGACTTTTAGTGTAATTGTCTCTTATTAATTTTTTCACCCTAATTCAATATTGCAAGGTTGTCATGATAATTAGTTGTCTGGACATGGTATCAGCTTTCTTATCACCAATGGTTATGGCAATACAAAAAAGCTAATATTTCACTCAACCATGAAAAATATTATTAGTTGCCCCAGGCTGCCTTTAAAATCTTTACTAGATTAAATTCAGATTACATTTAAACTGCAGATACACAAAAGAAATTTCCTTGAAATTACAAACTGCTACAGGAAGACAATTTAACAGAGGAATTAAGCTTCATTTATTGTAAATTTTGTCCTTCATTTGTATTTGAAAGAAATAAAGACATATTTTCAGAGACAAGCATCTAAAAATAGGAAGCTAAATTGATAAACTACAAATGTACCTAGTTACCTACTTAGAAAAATAAGTAATTCACCCAGAAAAAGGGGTAAAAAAAGTCATTTTGCTACTTGCTCTTAAAATCTGGCCCGTAACAACTCGTAACTGTAGTAAGACATTGCAAGCAATGTGATTCATATTGTGACTGACTCATTTTTCTTCTGTAAAGTGACTAGATGCTGGCTTTCTACCATTCTGTCTTTAGGGTTGGCACATCACCTTGTGATGATGCAGCACAAAGAATCTGTCAACCTATACGCATCACTGAATTAGGGACTGTCGTAGTGTAACACATAACAGACACTGGATATTACCTGCTGACACACAGCAGCTGCTAAATTTCCTCCTGCGCTATCGCCAGAAATTGCAATTCGACTTGGGTCAACTGAATACTCAGCTAAGACATCAGCCTGCAAAAAATGCTTAGTAGCACGAAGAGCATCATGGAATTGCTCAGGGAAGCACACCTCTGGTACCAGCCTGTATCTACAAAGAAAAGAGATGAGAGACAATTATTACTGTCAATGTACCTCTCTTTCAGGATTAATAGGTGGTATCAGGTATTCCTTAATGGCAAATAACTATTTCATTAGGATAAATATTACAGGAAAAATATGAGGTGTGTAATACTTATGTAAGACTTAATCTTATAATTAATGCTCTAATTCTGAAAGATTAATATGAACCTACTAGATATGAATAATACCAAGACAGTATAAAATTATGCAGCACTTTCCTAGGATTTCCCAATAGAGGACTTCATCATACATTGTAAAAATGAATGAATATTTAAAACACCTTGGCAAGGGAGTCATTACAATCAGGCTGGTTTTGATCCAAATCCACACCTTAACTAGTACAAGGGAGCGTAAGTCATATACGCCCAAGAGATTTCACTGAGCCAAACACCTAAGCAGTTCTGTTTCCCAAATTTTTACCTATGCTCAGGAGACAATGCACCTTAGTATACCTCTGTGCCAGGAAATGAACCACAGCTGTGAAGTGAATACTAGTTTGCTCCAATGCAACAGATTCAGTAACTCCTCTCCTTTATTGCAGAGAGGAGCAGGAATATACCCATTGCACAGGTGGAGAGACTGAGGCACAGAGAGAGAAAACAATCTGCCCAGGAAGAACCAACAGCTGAGTCCCATTCATGAGATTTTCTCAGTTTCTAAATAACAGTGCAGGAGAAGTCTGTTCATATTTACTGAATAATTTGTAATCTAAGAGTTGTTACTAGGCCTTATGGTAAAAAGCACATCCTCTGTTTGTAGCTTTTCAAACAACAGATTTTACGTATTGTCAGTAGAGCTGAGCACAACAAGCAAAACAAAATCCAGTTTTCTGATTCAAAACATTTTCTTCAGAATCTTAAGCTAAAAAAAGTTTCACGTGCAGAATAAAATTTAAACTTCGGTTACATGAAAAGTGTTTCAAACTCCAAATCTGACCTGCTTTCAGAAAGCAATCTATATATTGCATCAGCTACAAAGAATATGAAAGAGTCCTCTGGGAACTCCTTGCAAAACTGCGTAACAGACTGTGCATTTATCATGAAAGCGAGATGTGCAATTAAACCAATAAGAAATCTAATTAGTCTTCACTAATTGAGTACAAACGCCTTGACTGAAAGATATAATGGCTAAGGAGAAGAGGTAAACAATAACTCAGAGAAACAGGCAGAATTATACCACCATAAATCAGAAGAGGAATAATAAGGACCTTTTCAATAGTGTGATCACTGCTCATCCAGAATAACCAACAGCTGCTTTTTTATTTTTCATTGTTTCTACTAATAAACAACAAAGAAGTAAAAAAAAAAGCGACCCTTTAAAGTACGCTATAAGTAGCGAATGAGTAACATCAACTCCATATAATTAAGTTGCAATTATATCACAGAGTTTGGTATGTAATCAACTGCAGGTGGGAAACTTGAGTAGTTTTATCAAGTAATTGCGTTTGCGAAAGAAAATATTGAAGTTGACAATAAGGATGGGAAAAGTACCAATCAAGTTGGAGTCATTTAAGTAATGTAGTTAGCTAGTTGAGAGGTTTGTTTACCTTGCAATTGTTCAGGGAGTTAAAAAAAGCAGCCCTGCTTCTCTGTTGTCTGGCACCCTGGCAGTCCTCTGCTCTTGAGTGGAGTACAAGGCTTAAATGAGATGACTGAAACAGTAGGAGATTGTGAAAGCAGCAGGAAACTGCCAGACTTCACAGTATATTCTGGTTAATGAGCAGGGGTAAAATGATTTCATAATTTTTATGTTGCAGACCCTTGCTCAACATGACTTAGAAACTTTGGTTTATAGACAGACTTCAGGGAAGGTGTCTATATATAGATATATTTTTAATATTGTATATACAAAAATATATATACAAAAATATATACCTTGCAGCAGTGGGAGTGGCCACTGAGGATGGGAAAAGTCCCTCTTGCTACACGAGGAGGCATAGAGATGGGGTTCAGCCTTCCTTCAGGTATATGTCATGTCCAAATGTGTTTGGTTTTTTTATTAGATTATTTTTAAGTTCACAAGTATTTACAGAATCGTAAGTTGGCACTTGAGTGATCTCAGGTTTTAGCTGCATTCCTTACATGCAGATACAATTGCAAGATGCACTAACATTTGCATTTCAGTATTTGTCCAACTGAATTCAGTGCTTCTTTCCTTTCCCACATTTCTGCCTTCTAAAACAACCTCTAAAATAACCAGAAATCCAAATGAATTTTTGATACCATTTCAATGTTGTAATTTTAAGGGATAAAAATATCAGACTGGTAGAGAATTATTGTCCAAGTTAAAGCCTTATATGGAAGCCAGTAACAAGGGAAAAGCTAAAAGAACTACGTTACATATTTCTAATACCTTAAAATTACTTGATCAGTTTTAGATTACTCACTCAACTGAGACAACTACAGCATTGAGAGATTCGGCCATGATTCTGCAGAGATTGTTATAAAGGCTTGTTCCTGGAATGAAAGGACATGGTGTTAGGGACATACAAGTCCATTTATGTCAATATTTACAAAGCCATATGTAAGCCTTCTCAGAAAATGTAAAGACATGATACAAATATAAGCAAAGTAAATGAGATCAGCTTGCAATAAAGTGCCAAATACATATTGTAGCAGAAGGACCATAATTCACGCCTTGAGAAGTCCTGCAGTTTAATGCTTTCTTTCTCGTCTGTTTCTTGGTGACTTGGGGCATGTCATTTCATCCACGTATCACAATTCTCTCGGTTGGGCAAAATTTAAGGTACCCAGTGACTTGGGGGCATTAGCATCCAGAGACAGTTATCACTGTATGAGTCACTGCTTGTTGTTCATTTTATTATAGCGTGTATTGCTTAGATTCAGATGAGTTTTCCTATTAACGTCAACTGAACTACTACTCATTTAAGGGAGGATTAACCACAGCTATCGTATTTATCAATGATTTTCTTTAATTTTATTCCTTTCCAGTTACTTAATCGCCGGTTCCTGGTATTATAAAATACACTAAGACACTAAGCATTTTCTAAAGTATCTAGTCTTAGAATTTAATATTTAGCTGTAACATTTGTGCCATTAACTTCTGCATCTTGGACTCAAGGATAGCATCTGACATAGCTGAATTATAGTCATCTGAACAAAGCGCAGTAATTTAATATAAACTTTTTGCACAACAAGAGTCATAGGCAAACTGTTACACAACAAATGAGGTGGACAGGATGCTAACAAACATTCCTTAGGCAGGCCTAAGAAAACCCAACTCGAAGCATAATTCCTCTGTATAAAGAGGGGCAAAATTTTTAACTGCTATAGGATTGCAGGACAAAGAGACTGGGATTTCCAAAGGCATGTGAAGGATGTATTTTAAAATTATTTAGGAACCAAAATCTCACTTAAATCACAGTGTGATTTACACATGCATAGTCCAAATACAATCAATATAGTGTTTGTTTTGGAACACTTCAGAAAACCCCATTAATGTTCTTTTTCTATAGATGAAGCCACAGAATGCATCAGGGCTGTGTGGACTTCATGATGTCATGGGAGCAATGGGGAAGGAAAAGGGGGAAGACTCCTATTAGATCTGGATCTTGGAGAAGCCATGAGAACCACATGCCCTTTCTCCTCCCGAGGCTTGTCTCCTCCTGTACGATGTGGAAGGATCAGTGGTTAGCTTATCATTGTCTATAGCTGTACATTCTTTCTCTGATGATGTTTATGGCTTCCAAGTTAACTGGACTAAATAGCATTAATTTTCAAGGTAATTTCTGCCAGTGGTGCAGTGGTCCCCTAAGGGAGGGGACCAGACCACAGGACAGTAACCTGCCTCTACCCATTTCCTTCCTTACCCTGCCCACTGTCTGTGATCAGCAGCATGTATTCCCAAGTATGTGCTATTGGAGATCCAAACATCAGCAACACTGTTACATGCAGTGTTGGCCAGCTCACTTTTCTGCTAATTATTGCCTGAAAACAGGGCAAAACCCTTACACATAGTCACTGGATCCTGATCACCAAGGACTGACTTTTGCACATGACCACAGAAAATGGGGGACTGGCCCAAACAGCCCACCCAGACATCCCAGGAATTTAAACAATAAGCTATTTTGTCCTCTCAGGATGTAACAAAATTAACCTTTTGGTCCTTTTACAGCTCATGTGCAGATAAGATATGCATTTTTGCAGTGTGTTCACAATACTTTCCTCCCCTCTCTCCTTATAGCTGATCTACCAGAGTGGAGACAGTTACTACTGAATTCAGGTCCATCTTAGCAAAACTTATCATCCCTGGCAGGAAAAACAGCTTTTGGCTTCTCCTGTTAGGAGAAAACCAGACCAGCATCCTATTTAATTACTGGCAGACACATACTTGCACTTGCCAGGGCCCAGCCCCCTCCGTGGATGTAAACAACACTGCGCTTGAGCCTTTCATCTCGCTTAGCAGGAGGTTCAAATACTCTGACTTCCACACCGTCGAAAACAGCATCTGTGATGTTAATGTCTTCGGAGGAGACAGACTTCAGCTTGTCAAAAGTACAAATCAAATAATTCAGAATTATCAAGTGATGGCTGAGTCTCAGATAGTGAATCAGGTGACACTAGGGAAAAAAATAAAAAGAAGAAAAAAGGAGATTTCTGTTACTTCAGAGCATATCATACGATACCGCATTGATGTTTAATGCAACTGTCTTCAAAGGGCAAGTCCTATATGAAAACGAATATAGATCCTTAGAATATTCACTGGAAAATGAATGATTATCAAAGACCTCTAATGTTTTTAAAGCTGTATTAAAACAAAACGCTGTCCATAAAAGATTCTCTGTTGTCAAAATACATCAAACCATAAGCACTACGTGGATCAAGACAACTGCGAATGAGCACTCAGATCCTTGCCTTTGAAAGACACCTCGGAAAGGAGAGGAACCTCACCAGTACATTCCACTACAGGACTTGTGACGCTCCTCACACCGGTGCCAGCAGAGGGCAATACCACACAGGCAAAGTTTTTGTGGTGGTAAGGTATCAAAAATGTAAAGTATTTCTCTTGTTCCACCTCAAAGCATAAATCTTTCCTCTTCTGAACTAAGAAAGTTCAAGGATTGCAAAGAAATTTGAAAACGGGAATGGTCTTAAAGGAATATAGTGGTTGTTTATTGGCCTGTCCTGTATTTACCTGCTGAATTGGGAAAGATCTGAAACACTATCCAAGAACCATGGCAGGTTAGTGATATTTTTTCCAACCCCAGAGACTAAAGCATGTTACTTTTTTTGTGGGGGTAAAACACTATGGAAATGAAGAATGATCTGATCTTTCTGTCCCCTTATGGTAGAAGGAGAGATATTTTTTCCCCCTTTGGCTATCCAGGATTTTTATTTTTCATGTTTACTTTTTAACCTTTGCCCTGAATAGATTAAAAACCTGTTTCTCTCAGCAAACAGTACTGGGATCCAAGGCACTCCTCCAGCTTAACTGGTCATGACCTGCTCCCCACGTATGACCTGCACACTATTTGTAGTGCATACTTGTTCCTGTTCCCTAGATGGTGCAGAAGGGGTGGCAAAAGGTGAGCCAAAGGACTGCAGGGACTACAACATCCAGACTGGCCATAAAAAGAAAAAGTAGGGAGGATCTTTACCCTTTTGTAAAGTTAATCTCTGGCCTAGTGATGAAGGCTAGAAATTGGATAATCAGCTACGCCTTTTGTACAACTTCCTCAGTCAAGGCAATGGAGTTGGGAGGTAATATTAATACATATACCTAATGTACACCTATAGGACAACTACCATAAGGAAACCTGTGACCTGTGACCTTTTATTTTATGTACAGGTACCAATACTTGGAATAAGAGATGTACTGTTAGGTGCCACAGGGCTTATCTACACACGACCACTTAACTGTTTTAATTCTGCTAGTACCACTAGTGCAGCGCAAACCTGCTAGTATGAGTTAAAGATGCTGACACTTGAGAGAGCGGGGTCACCCAGGTACTGGTCTAACTGCATTCATGTTGTGAAGAACGAATAGTTGCCATAGCTTAACCTGTACCAAAACTAAGTGGAAACCAAGTCTGGTTCCTTGTGATGGACATTGTTTTGCAAATAAAGAGTTTCAGAGCTCCTTCTGGTTTCTATTATCTGTTCACAAGGACAGCTATTTCATTTTCTTGACTTGGGGTTTTTTACCATACTTCTGCAGTACCATTTTCACAGCCACTTTCAGTGCCAAAATTCAGCTTCTCTGCCAGGAGTGCCTGCTCACAGCGAAGGAAGGGCTAACAGAGGCAAACACACACCTCCGGAGGAAAAGCAAATTTTGAAGCATTCAGCAGTATCCATGCCAAAGAAGATTTGTCTCCTTATGTCTACAGCCCCAGCTCCTTACATGTGACTGTCATCAGTTTGAATGTAAAAAAAAAAAGTGAAATATTGGCTTTCAGTCAGGTGCTGTATAGAAAAGGCCCCGCACAGTCCCACTTCCACTGCAAATTGCTGTACAAAAAAGACAAGCTTTGATATTTTTCCCCAAAAAATCTATGCCAAATACAGTGGGCTGCTATGTGAGTGGGGAGAGGAATCCACTTCCAAAACAAGAATTTACAAAAATTACTTCCTTTTCTTGCTTTAGCTTGTGGTAATGTCACCCTGCTGAGGTAGTTTGGTGGGAATCCAAATTTTAAAATGTTTGCTGCTTTTTGGATGGAATATCATTTCTTTATACTGCAAGGCTTTTCTCTGGGAGAAGAAACACAAAGTATCCACCCAGCAGGAAGAAATGCTGAATTCACAAGGCTGTTTGTATCTCTGAATTTCAAATCATGCTTTTCTCCCACTGTTACTTGAGAATTCCCAAAGGAGAACCCCGTTTGAGTTTGAAATCTGAAGAGCAATACATCTCTTCATAATTGGGCACACAATTTGCTGGGCTGCCACTGATGTAACCAACCAAAGATCGATCCTCCCTCTGCCCCATGGAGGTTCCCAGGGAAGGTAACCACTGGGAAGCAATTTTAGAAATACTGCGGGGAAAAACAATGTTTTTGTAGATTTTTTTAGCCTGACTGTGCTGCAACAGATGTCTCATTTTAGTTTTCTCGCACTTTAGTTCACATTCGTTGTAGACGAGATTACCACATGTTCCCTGGAATCAGAAATGTTTTATTTTCAAGGCTAGTTAGTGTTGTTTACTGAGAAGTGTTTTGCTCTGTTCTTAACCTGCAGATGGCCACGGTGCTCTGCAGTTTAATCATACGCTTTCATGCCTTTTTTTTTTTCCCCTTTAATAGACCACTCCTCTTTCCGAGAATCCAAAAACCTGGAAGAGTTGCTTTGTACATCAGGGCAAAAAAGCAACAGTCCTAATTTTTTTGTTAAGCATAGGCAGGTTTTTTGCCAAGCAGTTATCAGATTCCTTGTAAGTATATCAATCTAATCAGCCTATGTGGTAGGGCTATTTGTAAGGCATCAGGATTGCACTTTTTGCTGGCAATGAGCTAGTCTCGTCCAAAGCTCTTGCAAATAAAATTCTTACATTTTTTTTTCTCTCTAAATAAGTATTTAAAATAGATATATAATTTATTATCGCTCTGTAATATAACTACTGGCAGAAGAAGATGTGTTTAATGTTTGGATAACTCTCTTCCAGGACTGTGTTGCCACTCAAAGGGAAGACCTGACCATCCTGTCGGCTGTGCTTCCCTGGCATGCTTCTTGTGTTAGAACTAATGAACACAAAGATTCAGAGCATAACCTTGCTGCACTAGCTCAGTATGAACCCAGCAACACCAGAGAAACAATATCAAACTTCAGCCAGATGCCCAAGTTACAAGGCAGGATGGAGGGAGTGAGGGAAAGGAGGGGACCAGCCCTTTTGGCAGCAGTCCACAGCTGGATCACCTTAAATCCATTATAAAACTGTATCCAGTCATCTCATGTGAGCAATAATTGGTTTGATCTTTGCTGGTATTCATTATTCTTACCACTCTTCCTGCAATAACATGCAGGACTGTTGCAGGCTAGCAAATATAGCAGTTAAATATATTTGGGAATTACATGTGTGTGTATATGCATGTGGAAGAGAAGAAACAGTGACGTTCTCTGGTGAAAAAGGAGAGAAGACAGTGCTGTAACAATAAAGGCTAGTAAAAAGGAAGAGAAAGCAAAAGGACAAGGGGGAAATTAAAAGACTACAGAAAAAAGCAGAGACAAATTCACAGAAAAGAGGAGATACCATAAAGATGAAAGCCCTGTGGGCAATTAGCCCAGAATTGCTGTGCCAGTCCCAGGCACAGCACATCACTCAGTCTGGGTCACAGCCACAAGTTTTCCCATGTAATGACTGTTTTTATGCATCCATCTGAATAAACACTTTTGTTTTCTGAACAGGTAACTCTGGGGAAACGTGGCTGGTGAACTGCACGGCGTTATGGGCTGGACTGAGTAATGGGCTGACACACCGCAAGTGCTCCACTGCTGGGAAGTGGGGCAGGGCTGGATGAGCAGGAGGACCCCAGGAGAGGAGAGCTAGACAGGCTAGTGAGGCAAATGTGAGTATTTTGCTGGCATTTGAGCCAATTCAGCAAATAACCACTGTGGACATATTACAGTAGCCCTACTGACAATCTAGTGCTCATTTTGGATTGCAGCTTTTCATTTTGGGGCCGTTGGCTCCCTGTGACCCATGGCTGCCTCGGCAGCAGTGTGATTTACGCTCACACTGTAATGCTTCCCAGCTCTCCAACAAGTCAGGCAAAGCAACCACTACAGCCAGCATCTCCTTCTCTCTTACCAGGACATCCCCGTAACAGGGTTTTTCAGGTAGGGACAACCCACGGACCCCCTAGAGACTAAACTGTTCAAGACTGCCACCTTCTTCCTGGTAAATTCTTTGGTGAGGGGTACCAGGTATTGAAAAATTTAATTGATGTAGGAGAAAATTCTCAATAAATGAAGAAAGGAGTCAGGGTTGTGATAAAAAGCAGACAGAATGAACAAAGTGCTGCTCTAGAGAGGCACCATTACTTCACCTTTAATCACCAACATCTGTCCCTAAACTATCATGAGTCTTCTATTGGCTCCTCAGCTGGTAATTTCATGAAGAATCCCAAATGCTCACTGCTATCATGCTTACATCCCTCATGGACCTGTACTCCGTATTAGTCATGCGTTCTGTTTTACAAAAAAAAAATCCAAGAGAGTTTTTCTGTTGCTAATGTCTATTAACCTCTAACAGTACTCAGCACATTATGATGCTTTGTGTTCATATGACTTCCATAGCTGACACTGTCCAGCTTCACATCTCTGACCTTTAGCCACGAAATTATTGCAACAGGTCGCATTCAGACGGTACACAAAGGCAGCGTGCCTCTGAAGCCAAGCTGAAGGCATCAGCTGCTTCCTCTGCTGCGTTTGCAGCTGGTCAGACCCAAGGTCCTGCACTGACCTTTCAGGCCTAAGCAGGATTGGGAACTAAGGAAACAGCTAAGGCTCTTTTTTCATACAACACTACTCAGGACTAAGCCAAATCTCACTCACGACTCAAATGAGTAATGATGCTGGAACTGGGCAACTGAACTGTCTGAGACTAAACTTCCTACCTTAAAAGATGCAGAAACTATTGTCAGTTCCGGCATCACTTTGCAAAACACATTTCTGTAACATTAGAATCCAAAACACCAACTACAATATTTGTAGTCAGTAACAGAGATTAGTGAAAAATAAACAGGATCAGCTCCCCATTTAGCTCTGTGCAGAACAGATTGCTTTGTGTGCATTTCAGGCAGTTTATCCTGTTTAAAGGTGAATGTCTATTTTCTTTTATTTTACAGAAATGTTTCTTAATGCAGGTGCATTATTGCCCAGTAAAGAACATATATTTTTAACCATGTTATATAAAGACAGTCCTCAAAGACAAGTGCTCTTAGTTTTATGAATTGCCTTTAGAACTCAAAAGAAACCAAGATGACGCTTTCACAGTTTACTAATTAGAAGCAGAAACTATATTACATTTTAATGTCAGGTTTTGTGCACATACCTATTCACCCATGATGATCTGTTTCTATACCAGATAGAGACAAAAGTTCTCTGCTACTGCAAACAGCATGGTTCAGTTTCTGCTCGGGTGCCACTGCTGTGAGACCTACCCACCACAACTAACCACCTGGTTTACTGTAAACCAATTCCAAGGCCATGTTCTTACATGCAAAAACATCAACAACTTACTTGGCTGGCTACAACTGGTTTACATCTGGCCAGAAGTCATAGTCTGAAATACATGAGTAGATAGATATTAAAGTGTTAGAAAGAACTGATGACTGTTTTCTCTAATCCTGAATGTTGATGTCCCATGTCCTAGATTTTATTCTGAAAGCAAGGGAGTGGCAGAGAAGCATGAAGGAATCGCTTTGCTAATAAGGACAAATAGGAGGATAGTTTTCCCCCTATACAGCTGGCTACCTTCTTCCACGTACATCTATCTGATGGCCTCTACACCAACCCATCTGTCCTTCCAAACTTCTATAACAGCTGTCCCAGTTCAAAAAAAATCCTTTCTTCCTTGCCACGCACCAGAATAGCAAGTATCTTGACAGTGGTGTTCAGAAATAACTTATTTCAAAGGGCTTATTAGAGAAACATATGCTGCTCTCTTTACTCTGATAAGGTAGAGTGATTGGGGGGAAGAAGTGAAAAACATCTGTATCAATCCCACTGTTAACAGCAGAATTATGAAATGCTGCTTTAGACAATTCTTAAAACATACCAAGTATTGTTTATACCTGTGGTTTAATCTATGGCTCATTCTCATAACTACGCGGTTGTTCAAATTTCAGTGAAGCCAAGTTCTGAAGTACCTGTACACATATGTATGTACATACTTTTTCATTTCTGATTTAAAATTCTGTTTTACAGTTTTCTGTAAAAATGTTACCACGTCCCCTCTTTGGGACAGGTAAGAGTGGCAAATTTCTTTCATTCTCAATTAAGCACTTTCACATCAATTCATTAATATGATTAAAGTCTAAGTTTCTCTGTTTTCATTTGGGGGCAGCAGAGGGCATTAAAGAGGGCACAGGAATAACGCTCTGAAAACCCAGCTCAGGTTCCAGCTCTGCCACTGGAATTTTTGTGACCTCAGATAAGGTACTTCATCTCTTCCTATCTTTGTTCCGTTCAAATTAAGATTAGGGTAACAGTATTGGCCCCCTTCTGTAGTATGTTTTGAAACCTACTCATAGAAACTGTTCTATAAGCATTACACATTTTTTTAACCTGTGATTACACTTGAGTGTTTGTTGAAGTGTTGCATGCTGAGCCAGGACACTGAGTCAGTCCCAAGCTTGTAAAAAAACTGGTAGCTGACTGGGACAAAACTCTGCATCAAAAGGTAAAGCCTCATCATTAGTATGCTGAAAGCCAATGACAGCCTTATTATGTTTTATTGGTAGCGATTATTGATGCACCAAGAAAACAAACACATTATCCCTAACAAGAAATTGACACGCTTAATTGTCAGTCTTCACAAATCTATTTCAAAATAAACAAAAGACAACCACTTGTATTTGAAGCACATAAAGTTTGATTCATGCTCTTGGAAAAAGGGATTATAGTACATTTCAGAGATTTTAAAATCAGAAATGTACTTCTGCTATCAAACCTACACAGGAAAGTAATAAATAGCAAGCTGAAAATACATTCAGAAGTGGGTGAAAGTTCACATTTAGTCTGAAATGTTAAACCATTTGGTCTTGCAATAGCTGGTAGAAGAAGAAAGGGGAAGCTCAGCTCTACAAAAGAACATACTCTTTATTTTACATACACACACAAGCTGTCTACCAAAGCAAATACTGAAGTTGAACTTTTACAATCCTAGCTTCAGTTTACACAGTTCCTTCTCAATGGTAGGTATTTATTCCTGACTTTGTTCTGTCTCTCAGTGTTGGAAAGACTTCTGAACACTTGGAAAGCACCTTCTCTTTCTCTAGAAAGGAATGCCCCAAGGCTTACCTATTGTGTGATTCTTCTATGCTTCACTTACTCCTTCCTTTGGTTTGTAAGCTATGTTACAGGAACTGTTACTTGTTTAGTAATTTTTCTCACTATAGAAGTTCGTATTTCTAAGGCCGGAGATGTAAATGACTAAGAAATGACCACTTCTCCCTCATAGATACTTCCCCACTCCAGAGGGCAGGGACAGATGTGGGTATCTTAGACCTGCCTGCCAGTTTGCTCCAGCTGCCACTCGGGCAGGCTCTGTCCTGCCACTTCCTCTTGGGATTATGACATTTAGAATATCCCAAAAGAGAAACCCTTCAGCCTCCAAGCTAGAGGCACCAGAATTCAACTGATATGCCCAACATACCCCATAAACAAGCTGAATATGTACATAAGCCAATAGCAATATACATATATATAGTCACAGTCATATGATTTTCTAAAGATAGGTCTCCTTCAGCTAGAGGTTATGGCCTGGATTCAGGTGTTCCTGGCTGAACTGTGAGGATATTTTGCAGGCAGCATGCTGGGGGGG
The DNA here is from genome assembly GCF_031877795.1 of Strix aluco. Taxonomy (NCBI): domain Eukaryota; kingdom Metazoa; phylum Chordata; class Aves; order Strigiformes; family Strigidae; genus Strix; species Strix aluco. The sequence continues at coordinate 25,257,630 of NC_133939.1, read as the reverse complement.
GATCACGGCCCTTCTGTCCATACTTATTGGTGAATTTGGTCAAGCTCAGCACTTGCTGTTCAGTTACTTAACAACATGGAGCAAGTGAACATCAAGCCATTGATTTTCCTGAAGAATGAAGCTATTGTAGGCCATGTTTGCATAATTTTCATAGCAGACACGTGGGAGGGTATGCAAGCAATCAGATTTTATCATTTCATCCTGGAGATATGCTTTGATTCAGCGATACATTTGGACCAGGAGAAGATGCCCCAGTGGCTGAGATGAGTGGTCTGTCTGTTCCCAGACTGTCTCCAACAGTGGCAGCCAGAGAAGCTATTCAGGCAGAATACACAAGTCTGGACGCTGTGTGGTCCACTCTCCTCTTGCTTCCCAGCATCCACAATTACTGTGTCAGGAACATAGAAGGTACATTCCCATCTAGTCCTTCTGGTATCCATTTATGGGCCCTCTGTCCATTAGTTCATAGAATCCCTTTCGGAATATGTTGATACTCTCATCCACTCAAGGCACAAGTTTTTGTACATTTCAGAACCAACTCCGTAAACTGAAATGCTGCTAGGAAATTAAAAAAAGAACAACAACACACTACCACAAATTTCACATAGGTAATACCTTACATTGGACCTGACCATGACTTGTAAAAGTCCTTGTAAAAGAGCAGACCATCCTAGAGGAAAATAAAAGTTCACAGCTAAAGCAATTATCAGAAAGTTTGTGATTGCTGATCTGTTCCATGTCAGCTTAAAAACAGTGGCAGAAAATGAGGGAGACATCATGAAGTGACATAACTTTCATGTGTGCCTTCTGACAAAATTAAGCATTCAGAGAGTTTTGTTTAGTAATACTATTCCAAGTCAAGGTAGTTTAATATCTGAAAGAGCCTCCCTAAGTCTTCTTTCCCTAAGGCATACTTAATCTATTAGCATAAAAACCATTACTTTTTTTTTTTTTTTTTTTTTTTGACCAGGAGCCTGCAAATTGGAAACCAGACTGAGCCACTGCTAATCACATCCGCACCGTGAAACCCAGAGGGTAAGACTGGATGCCGGCTTTACTAAACTGCGTGATCGGGACGAGACCCGGGGCAGCCTGGGGTGACCCTGCCCGCTGTTCCGTCCCCTCCCCGGCGGGCAGTGCGTCACACCTGAATCCGGCTCCCTTCTCTCCTCCTGGATGCGAGAACGACCCGGTTCACCGGAGACCGGCCCCGGCCCGCCCCAGACGCGGGTGTCCGCGCTGCTGGCGTCCCCCCCACCTCGGCTTTAGGTACAAATTGTGGCTCTCGGGAGGGGCCGGGTCCCCCCTCGGGCCCCGGGGACCCGGCACCGGCCCGGCAACGCTGCGCGGGTCCCCGAGGCGCGGCTCCTCTGGGGCGGCCGCCGCTTCCAGCCGCCTCCGGGGCCGGGAGCGCGACCCGAGCCCGGCGGGTGTGTGTGGGGGGCCCTGTCCGCCTGCCCAGAGCCGGGCCCGGGGCCGTAACGCCGCCTTACCGTCTGCTGCACCGCCCGGAAGGTGGCATCCAGCAGCATCAGCTTCCAGGGCTCCGACACGGTGCCGGGCAGCGGCAGGTACACGTAGTAGGCGGACAGGGCGGCCAGCGCCGGCAGCAGCACCCAGGCGGCCCGCATCGCCCCCCCCGCCACCCCGCGGTGCGCGGAGCCGCCTCGCCGCAGCTCCCCGCGGGGAGCGCACCGCCCCAGGGCCGGCCTCCCCCCCTCGCCCCCCTTCTCCCCCCTCAGAGGAAGTCCCAGCGTTTACCGTCCCCGGCCGGCTGTGCGCAGCGGCGGCCTTATCTGCGCCTCGCCTCCGCGCCCGCGCAGCGCCGCCCCGCCCGGCGCGGGGCCCGCCCGCCGTGGAGGCCGCTCCGCGGAGCTCGGGCGGGGGACGCTTGGCAGCCGCCGCCTCTTCCCCTGAGGAAAGCGGCGGCCGGGGGTCGGCGGGCTGCGGCCCCTCAGGGGAAGGGGCCGTGCCCGGCCTCGCCCCGCCGACCCACGCGAGGCCGCCTCGCCCGTGGGCTGACAGAGCTCCTCGGCCGCGCCCGGACACCCACCTCTGCGTCTCCCTCCTTCCGACCCCCCTCGCCCACAGCCGGGCCCGCAGCCCCTGGCCCAGCTGGCTGAAGCGTGGGTGCGGTTCCATGGAGGCAGACCCACGGCGACCCCCGCCCCAGACCCCATTGTTTGGGGGTGTCACGGCAGCAGACGGGCTCGGCGGCAGCTCCGTGTTGGGGCACAGTTTGTCCGTCTGCCCTGGGCCCGGGGGCTGCGACGGGGAGCAGTTCCAGACAACCCGGGAGGATCCCGGATCCGGCGTGTTTCCACGAGAAACACCCTTATTTTAGCCGAAGAAACCATATTGATCCCCATTTTAACGCATCACAAAACAATTCCAGAAAGGAGATTATTTTTTTTTTAAAGTATGTTTATTCTGTAATTTTATTTCGAACTGGGAATTTATTTTTTTTTACCCTGGGTCAGTGACAAATTTTGGTTTAACACAGGAATATTTCTTGTACTTAAGACAAGAGAAATTTCTAAATAGGTCTTTGTCATCGCCAACATGCAGAAAATGTAAGCACCATAGAGTTCAGCCTTGACACAAATGACTACTTAATGCTTACAGTCCTATCTTCAACAAATTAAAGTATTTATTTAAATAGCCAGATTCACATGCATTATGACTCTAATGCAGAAAAAAAGAATGCACAGTAATTTCAACAATAACATTGCTTTTAAAAATGAATTCATTATACTAAAAAGTCACATAGAAATATAAGTGAGAGTCCTGGAAAGGACAAGTTTCCTTTAAAAACTGACATGAAAAGGTAATAAAAGAAAAATATGTTTCTAAGAAGGAAAAGGTCAGCTTTTAAGCCAGCTTTACTGGAATTGAAGTAAAACCTTACTGATTCTAAAGGTTGCAGAAGAAAGTTTCTGGAATTTGTGAGGCAATAAGACTCTCAAGCATCTTTAACCTTTTTCCATAACAGCAGATGGAGTTTCTGTAATTTTCACAGTCACTTTTGTGTAGACTACGGATGTGAAAGGGCCGTTAGGAAACAAGCTTTGTCAAGAAAGCAGCACAAGGTGAGATTCTGAGGTCTCAAGCTTTTTATACTGAGCCGTCCCTTTCTGTATTATTTGGCACTCACACCTTCTCTTTTACCTCCTGCAGTGCTCCCTGCCTCCTTTGCTTTGCACATTCCCATTCCCTTACTTTCCCAAGCATCTGCCCTTAATGTCCACACCTGGGATCCTTGAGTCTAATAATTTGTACCTATATTTTTCAACAAAAATAATTGTTATCAAACCTCCAGCAAAACTGGGTCTAGTACCACTCCAATGTCATCTACTTATCTCTTCAGAAGAGAGATAAAAAGGCTGGATGGAATTTTTTTGAGGTTTCTCATGCTCCCACTGACCCTCACACACATCTTGTGCTTGATCTCCCCCCTTCCTCACATTTTGAAAGCTACTGCTCTGGCTAAACTGAATCAATAGCTCTTTGAGGAATCTGTATTTTTCCAGGCGCTTGTAAAGAAGTCGGTTGAAAAAAAATAAAACACTGTGGCCTTAGAAAGATTCCTTTCTTTAAAAATAACCCCCCAAACGCTTATAAGATATCTAGGAGACAAGCAATCGACCTACATAAACTCACACCCTGAAGCCAGGAAATGGTTGCTGACAGCCAGCTTCCAGAGACGACACTGGGCACCAAGTGTTCAGGCCTCTCCAGGTTCCATCAGCTCTTCTGATGTGGCCTCATTGTCTTTTTCCACAAGGTATGAGATCCCTGCTCCCACAAGGCTGATGCAACAGGATTCATTTAATGATTTAATCTCCTGGAACTTTCTCCCTGTGGGTGTTACTGAGAGATGAAACTATTTAACTATTAAATAAATGTTATACTCCTGTGTTACTAATGTCTAGATAACTGGAAAGAGCAGCAAGTTTCAATCGTATGTTACATTTTGCACAACAAAAAATAATAGGTGTTTCTATTTCAGAGCCTTTTGTAAGAAAAGCACTTAGATTTTTAAATGTCAGACACATAAAGAATAGTAATCCTTTTTTGTCATCAGTCCTGATCTAAACTTTAGTGTGAATAAATGCACTTGATTAAAAAAAATCTTAGACACTTTTCTTAAGTGATGCTACCTAAAATTTGTCTAAATTCTCTCAGTCCCAGGAAGGAGAGCTTAAGAGGGTTCATCAGACTACCCTAGTTGCTTTATGAGATTGTAATTCTGGATTTTCAAGTATATTCCAAAAATAGCTAATGCCCAAGTCACTCTCCATAGGCATAGTGAGCCTACATTTATGTACTGGACATTTAGGTATCACTTACATTCTTTTTAAACCTTTAACTGAGAAGTGATCACCTGTTAATCCTCAGCCCTAATAAATATGCTTCTCCTGACTTTGCAGCCACAACATTTTATATAGCTTTTTTGGGGATCTAGAGGTTAGGTAGATATTAATATACACTCACCAGTATCTTTTCCAGAAACGATACTGCAGAAACAACATTGACTCCAACACAGCAAAACTTGTTCCAAACCTAGGAGAAACCTGGTCCCTGGTTCAGGATGTCAGGGAAACTGAAAACCTGCCTGAAAAGGACTTGGTAAGAGTGCAAAGAAAGGATAGAACAGGGGAAAAGCCAGTGAAGGTTGGCCTGGCCTGGAACTACAAAATGATGGCCCAAACTGGTACTTTAGGGTGACAAAAGGACCTCAGGTTAGGCTGTATTTTTACTGTAAGTCATTGTTGCAATTACTCTGTATGAAATAGAGTAATTGTAGGACTGTGTAATAATTGGCTGACTCAAGTGTCAAAACTGAAATGTCCTCCTTGGTGTACAAGCCGTTATTCTGAAACCTGTTCAAGAAAATAGTCCTAATTTATGGGTACCTCACCAGCAAATCTTTATTCACATAAACAACACCTGCTATCATCATCTTCTGCTTTTTCCTATTCTGTTTTTCTTCCAATTCATGAACAGTCAATGGACTCTTACTGGCACTAACAGCTGCTGGATCAGTCATGAAAATGCCTTAACCAATAAAAGTCTGTAGTATTAAAAAAAAAAAAAAAAAAAAAAAAAAGCTCTAAGAACTCAATTTGGCATATGAGAATTTAGCATATAACAGAATATGTATCTCTCATTCTATCGAGCCAGCAAGACATTATGCTAAATCAGGTTTCCGAGATGCTGAGCCCCTATGAAGGAATTCTCTTCCAGATCAGTAAGTTTTAGTGTTAGAGAAAATGAAAAAGGACAGGAAAGCATTTGGTATAATTAATTTGGTTTGGGGTTGGTGCCATTGAGTCAGCTGGCTGACTTTCATCTCGACCAGTCATATTTTCTCTGTCAGCTCTCTTCCCTTGTTTCCTATAAACTGATTATTCTGAAACTCCGCTTAATATATGCCTACCAATATCCATGGCTGGGCAGAGCTTACGAAATTATTAATAGCATTAATATTTTTACGGTGGTCACAGCAATTGTCTCCCCTCCCTTTGGTGTAGTGCCCAAAGCCGCTCAGAAGGACACGCTGTGCCCACGCCATGACGGGCTGGATCAGGACAGGCGGAGGGGAGCGGCGACCGCCAGGCCCGGCGGGCTGAGGGGAGCCGCGGGCCGAGCGCTCCCGCCGGGCTGCGAGCCGATAACCGCCGCCTCCGTGCGGACCCGGGACGCGTTAAAACGGGCTCCGGCCTGCCCCGGCCGCAACGGGACAGCGCCCTGACAGCGCCTCAGCCCCGCCCCGCCCCGCCCCGCCCCGCCCCGCCCCGCCGCCGCTCCATCCGGGCCTCTCGGCCGCGGCCGTTAGAAACGTTCGAAACCCTCCCGCAGCCAACCAGCAGGGTGCTCTTGGGTACCGCAACAACGGCCCACCACCAATGGGAGACCGCTCGGCCATGAGCGGCGGGTGCGGCATCCAATCAGAGAGGGAAAGATCGAAGGGCCGTCCAAAAAGGGCGGGAGAAGGGCGGGACATCTTGGAGAGATATCGAATGAGGTGACGGTTTACAGAGGGGCGGTGGGACCGGCAGCCAATCGGCGGCGCACTTAGTGCGGCGGCTCGCTTTTTGAATTGGTGGTGGCGGTGGCCGCTCATGGCGGTGGTTGTCCTTGCGGTCGGCGACAGGTGGCCTCGGTGGTGAGGGCAGAGCCGGCCCTGGGCGCCGGCAGCAGGCGGGTGTGGCGCGGCGATGCGGAGCGGCGTGGCCGGGCTGGGGCTGGGGCTGGGGGAGGCAGAGCCCGAGGAGTACAGCGGCGGGTGCGGGCGGCCTGGGGCGAGGCCGGCCGAGGTGGGCCGGGGCACCTGTGAGGCCTGCGGGCCTCTCGGGGCAGCTCCGCGGTTCAGCGCTGCTCTGGGCTCTCTTTAGGCCGCTGGCAATCCCCTCTGGGCAGGGAGGAGGTCCATGCCTGCCGGCACCTGCTAGCTTGTAAGGTGAGAGTAGCTGGTGGTACTTAATCTTGCCTCCGGCCACCTGCTAGTAAGGCAGCTTTACCACACTTCTGGGTAGTTCCTCGGGAGGGAAAAGGGCAATACGGGAAGTTTTTAAATGTCGTTTCTATGCTTTAAAAAACATATTTTAGCGTGTGGATGGTTTGCGACCTTTGAGCTTTCCACAAACTATTGGGAGGTCATTTATAAGTGTAATGCTGTAAGAGCATTCAGGTCTGCCTGAAACCTGTAGTGATGGTGTTCTGTCTTTTGCTCTTTTTTTTTATATGAGGGGAAACTGTCATGTTAATATCTTCTGTGTGCTGTTTGTTCTCTTCAGTATCTTGGCTCTCTCAGTGTGTAAGCTTAGCGACTAGTGTTATGTAATTAATTAATATGTGACTGTTAAAACAGGGGCTACTTTTTAAAAGGTGCCCAGAATGGAACCCTATAAATAAATAAATTGGAAAAGCCATAAAGAAAATCAATGCCCAGCCCAAAGTATGGGCTTGTCCCAAATATGCTATGAAGTTCTCTAAGTGTGTGTTCTTAGGTATAACAACAACAGCGTGACAACATCATATTGATGTCTCTGACTTTTTAAAAATAATCTGTAGGATTTAAATTTAATGGTACCCTTAACTGGAGGGTTTTGGTTTTTTTGGTCTGAGTTTACATATAACTGTGGTCATCATTATTAACGATATGGTTTGAATCTTCCAAGATTATGCTTCCCTTCACCCTCACTGCCAAAAAAGAGGTAATTGTATAACAGGCCCCACTGGTATCTCTAAAACCTTCTGAAGAGGTGATCCCTAAAGATTCTTTCTGGTTAAAGTTACTTTCTCCTCTTGCTAGGTCTCAGGCTTTTCTGAGATAAACTAGCTGGGTGACTGGGATTTACTGCTAGGAAACTTAGTTCTTTGGAGCCTGCACAGCTGTATGTCACAAAATTGCATCTAAGGTGGCAGTTTTGATAACTAAATATGCCTAGAATGATGGTAGATTTGTAGTGTTGACTTATTGCTCATCACTGTATTAGGAACTTACGTGATGTGTTATGAAGACACGAATCCTGTCCAAGAGTCTCAAACACGATCTTCTAAACTCTAGAAGATAAATTATTTTCTGTATTGCTGTTATGTCAAAACACTTGTTGTTTTTTGTCTTCTGATTTTTACTTTGCTATGTAAGTGGACAGGCATTTCACACCTTGAAAAATAGTATGTGCCATTCTCTAAGGGTTTTACTACCTCATGAGTCCTCTTTCAGACAATGCTTGAATGTATTATTTGGGTGGCTACTGTTTTAAAGGGGTGTTAACAGTCATGAGGAGAATGACTTCAGTTAAAGTGATACAGAAGGTTATTATACTACAGCAGTTCAGATACAGTGGCTATTCTACATAACATCTGATATCACTGTGCAAATATTTAAATTTGTGTGAATGATGAATCACAGGAAATGCCTGCATCTTGCTTCATGCACAGAGGAAAATGTGCTACATGTTGAGTAGGTGTCTTAGAACAGATTTTCAGGTAGCTACCTGTATAAAATGAGAGGAATTAGAATTCTGCCTTTCCAGTATGTGAGAAGCTTGTTTGATGGGCAGGGAGAGCACAGCTATATTCTATCCATGAGAAGACGGAAGGCCTCTCTATCTGGTGATGAATGGCTACTTCTACTGTATTATGGTTAATATAGGACAATAGACTAGATCATACAGATAGATGTATATATGCTTATTAACTCTGTAGAGACTCTTGTGTGTTTTGAGAAACATAATTTTTCTTTGAGTAAACGTTGCAAGTTCCACTCCCTGGGTGGTCATTTTTATGTAACCACAGTAACTCTAGCCAGTTCACCTGAAAAATCAAATTTTGGCAAGATGCTTTGTGTACCCTAATTCTTCTGCTATTGTTTCCCTTTAACAATGCTAATCCTGGTCTCAAATCTAGCTTATAATAGTTTATCACTGAAGCAAACAAGTGCTTTTAGTTTGTTGATGTTTTGGGGTGAAACTTCTCAAAAAGAACACTAGAGTTAGTGTTTCCTTGCTGCTCAGGGTGAAGGACCCTCTCTGCAGCTTTCTGTGCCAATTAATAATTTCATGGTAGGCAGCCTGCTCACAATTGTTTCTGTAACAGGTTCGTTCTAAGTCCTTTCCACCAATTGGGTGACTCCTAATACTCTTTTTAGAACTACTCTTATCAGTGTAAGTGGGATTTTTAATAAGAGTCTAAATGTTTTGTTTTCAGAAGTCTGAAGTTTCTTCTGACTGCCTTAGTCATAGAACTCTTATTAATGAGCTTCTTGCAACTGTAACTTAGTTTAGCACATCTATCTTCCAGCTGTTGAAGAAACAGGACGTGGTCATGGCTGACAACAGTACCCTGGTGTCTGAAACCGGGAGGAGCCTCTTGGCTGATTCTTCTGTTCTTGATTCAAAAATTATAGAAACCTCCAAAGAGAATGTATTTCCTGGATCTGTTTTGGATGTTGAAGGTAATGGGAGAAGCTTATTTTGAGACTCCTATGTTGTTGTAATGACTGATTACTTTGTAGGTATTTAGTAACTTTGAAAAACCGAAAGTTCTTTGAACTATGAAATTGTATGTAGGGTAGCCAAAAGGGTGTTGGTCTGGTATCCTTTCACCAACAAAGGGACTGTCTTAATTGTTAACTCATCTTGTTACAAAAATTTGGGTTACAGCCATGAAATCAAACGAGTCTTCTGGCTGATGTCTAGAAAGCTGTTAGTTCCATTTGATGCTTCTGTGGAATAAATCATTCTAGGTGGTGTGATGACACCATTGGAAACTACAGCTGCTCTGTTGTGTACAGCTAGACCTTAGAGAGATGAATAGTCATGAGCTTGAAAGTAAGTCAAGAACAAATCTTGAAATTAAAACCCAAGAAATAAGATATTTCTGTTTTCCTTCAATGCAGTAGCCAAAATCCAGTGGCAGTCTTTTAGTGCAAATGACATGGAGGCAACACTTGTCCCTTCCTCCTAATATTTTGAAAGCTTATTAATACATGGAGGAAAAGAACAAGATATCTAACTTCAGTTCTGATATTCCTTGGCGAAACTGAGCAGTTACTAGGAAGTAATAAACCTTGTCACCCAGGAAACACAGAAACTAGAAAAGATACTAGGTGTCTATTTTCCAGCAAGTCTTAGTATCTAATTCTGCTAGAAGCATTAAGTCAATAATTTTGTTGGTTTTCTTTTTTTTTTTTTTTAATTCTTTTTGCCTTTGCTGACTCTTTTTGCATGTTCTTGCTTTGACTGTAAGGTCATGAACTGTAGGATCTTGTTTCACCATATACTAGAAAGTTTAGGCTTTATGGTCAATTGGGTGTGCCTTAATTAAAGGACGGGCTTCTTGAGGTAACATTTATTTTCAGGCTTGTTCCTGATAATCAAGGTATCTTGAAAGGTTGCAATCTGCCTGTGTTCTTCTATGCATTATTGCTTAATTTAGACCTAACATGGATTTTTCTATTAAAAGACAAATATTATCCTTGTTTCTCTATAAACAGAAGAAATGCCTCAAATAGAAACAAGAGTGGTTTTAGTTCAGGAAGCAGGGAAACATGAGGAGCTTCTGAAAGCCTTGGAGGTATGTGGGTCTAAGGTAAAACAGTCCCTGGAATGAGATGGTATGCTTTTAGACGTCTAGTAGCCAATTTGGTTCTGTTCTTAATTTCTCCTCTTCCGCAGACCATTAAGATAATGGAAGTACCAGTTATAAAGATAAAGGAAACTAGTCCTGGTAAATCAGAAGAAAAACTAATAAAAAGTATTATTCATATGGTATGTCATGCAATTAAGCACATGTGCTTGCATGCAGCATGTTGTACTTCACTGGGACTGAAACGTGCACACGCTTTAATTTATATTAATTGGGCATAATGGTCACTATATGCTAATGTTTCTGATGGTGTTACTTGAAGCTTGTCAAAATTGGCACTTTTACACCTTCTCAAATACGGAAGTAATATCTCCAGCTCTTAATTAGTGGTGTTTTCTAACAGGGGGATAGAAATATCGATGGAGACATTCAACTGCATGCTTATGTTCAGTCAACACATAAGTTTTTGCTATGAACTGACTTCATAATTGGTTAATTGACTTCTCTTTCAACTGAAAGCTGCATTTAAACTTAAGTATAAGAAGTGGTTCTCCATTTCTTGATGTGAAAAACCAGGAAAATAAAATTTGGAACTAATGATTGAAATTGGAACAGACCAAGTTTTCAGAGCCCTTAAAATATCAAGCAATGAGCAAAATTGACTTCTGTTCTTTAGATCTTATGCAGCACAGAACTTGCTGTTGCAAGATGGATACTACTTTTTAGTAGCATCCAGAAATACTTTAACCAGACAGTCTGAAATTTCATTTCTCTTTTGTGCTTAATTTGTTTTTTTTTCTATCTGTAGATATTTCCAATACTATATATCAGTGTGAACTGATACGTAAACTACTAAAGTAACTAGAGTTCTTATTCTTCAGGAGCAGGAATTGCTTTAAGACATTCTTTTAGGTGCAGTTCATAGCTATTCTTATGCTAGAGAACAGTGCATCTCATTCAGCTTTCACAAATCCTAAGAGTCTGTCTCTGGAAACTGAATCATACTTTTTATTTTCATGGTCCAAAATAAAAATCAGTTGAGTTTTGACGCTAGTGTAAGTATGTTGCCTGAATAATGCTTTCCCCTTTATCCCTTTCATCAAGGAAATTAAAGTGCCCTACATAAAGACAGACACGTTAGAAGAGCTTGGAGATTCTGATTCCCCAGAATTTGAGACTATTTTCGTTGTATCAGACTTCCAAGATTCTATCTTTAGCAACCTCTGCAAAGCAGATTGCCGTGTCATTGGACCTCCAGTAGTACTGCACTGTGCACAAAAAGGAGAGGTATGTGCATTCTGGTGAAACCAGTTGAATAGTTCTCTGGTGCAGTGAGTTCTAAATATTAAGTGCTCAAAATAAAAACTATTTTGCCAGTCAATCATAAATAATCTTAGCAAGATAATTTTAATAAATCGAGTATCTAGTATTGTGATAGACTATTGCATGTAGTGAGAAAGCACAGGGAGACAGTAGTAAGGCTACAACTACTGCAGTAGTTGTGGGAGTTGCTGACCCACTAGTTGAGATTTTGCCATTAGGAAACGCAGCATGTAAATGGTGGTCCAGCAGACACTTTATATTTCCAAACCTTGTCACATAGAGGGGATGGATTGGGGAGGGGGAAAAAAGCGTGGAGCGCTACCTGTGTAACTTGGGATGCTCTAGTTACTTTATCAGAACACTGGCGGGTCTGGAGCTGAGCTGTAACTGAATGCACAGACTTGGACTACTGTCTGATGCATTTCAATACTAGGAGCAAGAGTACTGTATTAAAGATAATGCTAAAACTGTAATGGAAGCAGTATGCTTTTGACTAATAAGCTTATTTTCTTACTTTCAGCCTTTACCTTTCTCCTGTCGTCCACTGTACTGTGCAAGTATGTTGAACTTGGTACTGTGCTTCACGGGATTCAGAAAGAAAGATGAATTAGTAAGATTTTTTTTTTCCTTTGGATTGGTAAAACTATCAAGTTTTTTTCAAAATACTCTTCTATGCTATCACCCATAGGGTTTAACGTTCACTAGAGCTTGTATGGGGGGAATTAATTGTTTGTTCTTCTGTTTTCTTGCATGTCCAGAGGCAGCGATATTTGAGGATGGGAACAAAACTGTTTCCTTGTCCAAGTAATTCTGTCCATGCCATTTTTGGCCACTTTTTTGTTGAGTGACATTAAACAGCTCTAAATCAGTAGGGTTTAAAGATTTGTAGATTGAGGCTTCAGATTAGATGATGTTTATCCAATAGTGTTCTCTTACTTGCACAGGTAGTAGTGTGGCCAAGTAAAGCTTTGTTGTCCTGTTCAGAGCATTTGCAGACATGTTATCTTAATGCCATGCTATCTTGCTATCATGCTATCAGGACTTTAGTCCTGACCTATCTAGTTATGAAGTGGCTTGATACTCTAGCACTCTTCCATTTCAGTGATGCAGTTGACACCTAATTTCCCTATTGGACACCAGGGAATAAACAATATGGTTCCACATCTTCATCTGGAAAAAAAAAAAAAAACCCAAACCAAAACAAAAGCCTTTGCCCAGTGTTAGGGATAGTTAAGTTTGATCTGCTAGATTTAAACTGGACAAATTCTGTCAATTACCCCTTCAGGTAGAAAATCAATGAGGAAAACATACTTCAGATCTATTATATGTGAAAAGGTGAAGGCATGATGTATGATGATCATGAGAGTACTGGTGGCTTGGGTAGTCTTCCTCAAGCTACACAGCAAGACTGTATTAAATGTTAAAAATAATTAATAGTTCTTCTGCTGTATCAGCTTTATCTTCTCCTATAGATGCAAACAAGTTGTTTTAAGAACAAATTGGAGTATTTCTGTTCCTCGACATTTAATGTAACTTCCTGTAGCTTGCTTTGCAAACTACTTCTGGACTGTTCTCACTCTGCGCTGTACACTTCAAAAGATATACTGAAAACTTCTTTAATTTTTTTTCAGGTTAAGCTAGTGACCTTGGTTCATCATATGGGTGGAATTATTCGAAGGGACTTTAGCTCAAAAGTTACACATCTGGTGGCTAACTCAACACATGGAGACAAATTCAGAGTATGTAAGCTTGAGTTGGTACTTCCTGGAAACTTTCAGAATTTGGCTCTTGTAGATTAAGTTTGTAAATTATAGTTCAGCTCCTAAGTTGATGGTTTTGTTTCCTGTACTAACAACAATGACTTGTAAGGGTGAGTTCAATCTTCGTCTGGAGTTGAGCTTTGACGTGTTTTTGTCTCTGAAGATGTAAATAATTGCCTGAATGCAGAGATTTTGAAATACTCAAGCATAGTAAAAAACAAGAACCAAAATGTTTAACTACTGAAGTACTGACATTATCAGTACTTAAAACACTTAAGACACTGATGAACATTTGCTCATCAATGAACACGTGTTTATATATCAACATGCCTGCTTTTTTGACTGTCCAAACAAACTTTGAGATAACTTGCAAAAAACTTTAGTACTGGATTTGTGTGCATCTTCTTCTAAAAATTATTTTTAATTTGTTATGTGTAAGTGTTCAATTCTTTCTTTATGTATAAATATATGCAAGTTGTTTTTTTCTAACAACACCGAAAGGGAATCCTTCAGGACATGTATGTTCAGTTGACAAGTAACTACAAATTTATGGTTTTTTGTACCATGGGATATGACATAGCAATACCTATGTCCCTTGACTCTCCCTTGTTTGAATTGTTAGTAGGCTGTTGCTTTTTTCCTAGTCTGTCTTTTTAATCTTCCAGTTGGAAGAGAAGATCTACTCTCTAGCTCTGTTCAAACACTCCTTTCTGCTAACTCAAATGGAAAAAGTAGGAAAACTATAATCTCTCTCAAGCAGTCATAGAAGTTACTTTTGGAATAGTCTCTCTCTCTTTGGTAAAAGCAGTCTGGGATATATGTCTTCATACGAAGTATCAAAAGCAGAAAAAATATCCTATATTCCACTGGAAAAGAGATTTGGCTTTGTTTTTGAGAGTGATGAAAGATATCAGACTAACAAAATGGTGCCCTTCGGAGTAAGTGTCAAAATAGTTATTGATCTGATCTCCTAGTCACTGAAGAATTAACACATTCTAACTCTTGTGAGTTACAGTTGGACATGATTCCTGAAGAAATATGTTCCCTTTTTGCAGTATTTGTCTTGAAATGTAAAAGCAAGGTTATGAATTTTTCTTGGCAGGGGAAAGACTTAATGGAAATACTTACTTGCTACAATTTGTACTTTTCCTGTTTTGTAGATTGCTGTAAGTCTTGGTACACCTATTTTGAAAGCTGAGTGGATTTATAAGGCTTGGGAGAAAAGGAATGAAATGTAGGTGTTTATTTTCCTTCAGCTTTAACCTTGCATCCTGCTCACCTATAGTATTGTGAGCTTCTGTTTAAATAGTGATGTAGCACCGATTTAGTGACCTTTTGGTGCACTTTTTTTTTTTCTTTCAGTGATCTCTGTGCAGCTGATGATGACTTCAGAAATCAGTTCAAGGTTCCTCCCTTCCAGGATTGCATGTTAAGTTTCCTTGGATTCTCTGATGATGAGAAAGCTAACATGGAAGAAATGACAGAAATGCAAGGTTATTGTTTATGAAAGTTGACCTGCGGAAAGAATGGGGTTTATAGCTGATAAATACTGCACTGAAGCTGAAATACTAGATTGTGAATCCTGAAGTATTAACGAAGACTCTTCAACTTAAAGAGCTATAAATTGATTTTTAGATCTTGGTGTATGCATAAGTTCTGGTAGCTGTTGAAGACTTCCAACTTCCTAGGCTGATTGAAACTAGACAATTTTAAAAAGTAATTATAGGATGCTTGAAGATATCCTGGAAAACTTGCTACATAATATGTATATTCTGCTTCAGTTTTTATAATCAGTTTTGTGGTACGTGTCTTCACGTAATACACAGAAAGTAGCTGCAATGTTGACAACTTTGATGTGAATCATCACTGGTAGAACACTTGATTGGAAGTGTTCCATTTTTCATCAGTGTAGTACAATCTTAATAATCACATTGACAGTAATGATATAACAGGTAGCTTACAAGTCTCCAGCCTTGTATTGCTAGAGCTGTGTGTGACAGAATGATAGACATGGGAATGGAGCAAGCTTGTAACAGCAATCTCAAAAGAGATGAAAGTTGGCTGGGTTTGTGTGGTTTCTGGTGTGGCTTTTGCACCCCTCCTTTCCCCTGACCCCTTTACCTAATGTTACTTTATAGGATTGTGACATGCACAGGTTCTAGCTTGTGGATGTCTTCAGGGTGGATATTCCTGGCTTGCTCTTCTAAGAAACAAGAAAAGCTTTCCAGAATAATATTGCATTTATTGCCAGACAGGTTTAAATGCTCTCTGAACTCTGTGTACTCTTGACTTTTCAATGTGTACGTTACTACTGCATGCTACATCCGATTTCCTAAAAGTTGTCCACTGCTGGTAATGTCTGGGGGTTATGTAAGCCCAGCAACTGTTTAGCTCAATCTAGAGTTCATCTCTCTTTGCCTCTTCTCTCAGTAATGACAGGTGCCACAGAACTATCAAGTGAGCTACTAATTTCTAGCAATAACATTCTTCAGTCTTGCTAATTTGCCTTTTTTTATCTAGGAGGACATTATTTACCAGTTGGTGATGAAAGGTGTACGCACTTAGTGGTTGAAGAAAGTACAGTAAAAGATCTTCCATTTGAACCTTTAAAAAAACTTTACGTTGTAAAGCAAGAGGTTAGTGCCAACAAATTCTTGAAAGAATATTGCTATATAAAACTTGGTATGTGGGATAAATTTTTTCAGAATAAGCCACATGTTTGCATTTAGTATGCAAACTGCCTTACTATTGTATATTGTTTTGTGGTTTTTTAACTTTGGGTGAAGCTCTGTAACGTGTTCTTAATGTGTGTTTTCTTTTTTCCTTTAGTGGTTCTGGGGAAGCATTCAAATGGATGCCAGAGCTGGAGAGTCCATGTATTTATTTGAGAAGGTATGCTGATCAGTCTTAAATAATGCTCACCATGTATTTGGTGGTAAAATTAGTGTGCACGACACTGTGTGTGGGGCCAGAGATCAAATGTTTTAAAGCAGCGTTTAAGTTCCAGATAATCCATTATAAACTATATATATAGAATACCATTTTTGAAAATTTTTTTTTCTGCTTCCTAAAGGTTGAACTTATTTTTAGTCAAACAAAACACTAGCGTGGTTTCTAGCTGTTGTTTTTTTTTTTTTTAAAAAAAAAGGCCTCACCCATTTTCCCTTAACTTCCCTAAGAGAAGTTGTGTTGTGTGTTGATCTCTACAATTAACATACCTTTGCACTAACTTGAGCTGGATACAGTGGATAAAAACACTAAACTAAACCTGCTTTTACTCCAGTCAGAGAGTCCTGGACTCAAGAAGTCTGTGTCACTACTTTCTCTGAGTACTCCAAACAGCAATCGTAAAAGACGTCGTTTGAAAGAAACTCTTGCACAACTGACCAGAGAAACAGACATGTCGCCATTCCCTCCTCGGAAACGCCCATCAGCTGAACATTCGCTTTCTATTGGGTCCTTGCTGGATATTTCTAACACTCCAGAGTCGAGCACTACCAATGGAGGTAGAGCCAAAAACTTTCATTCAGACACACTTGCAATGTTTAAGAGTTCTCTGCATCCAAGTGGTAACAGTAGTGGTAGGGAAGTCTTACAGGTTTTGCTACAGATTTCCCAACTAATTCCAGGCTTTCTCCTTTTCAAAGTGTGCAGAAAGCAGAAGTGAAGAGTTCGGACAGAGGCCAGGCTGCCTCTTGTCATTGCAATAAGCATATTCGTACCCAAATGAAAGCAAGGAAGAGACAGAGTTGATAAATATGAAATACAGTACAGTGTTACTCCAAAATACTTCAAATACTGTGCTGAAAATCGGCAGCAAATAAGCAACATCGTTAACAGTAAATCATCTAAAAGCTTCTCCAGTAGGATACTTGGAGAAAGGAGGACAAAGATTCTTTTCTAAAGGCGTTAAAGGGAAAATTCCTCCAAAGCCCACTCCTCCTAGGTCTTTGAAGAGTTCTGTTGAGGTAATGCTATTTGTGCCAGCAAACTGTCATGTCTAAAACTTCAAAAGAATATAAATCATCAACTGTTGATCGGTTGATCGGTTAATTGGCAAAGAGCTTTTAATGTTTCTGCTCATGGCTCTTGTGGAAGAGAGGAAACTGCGAAATTGTGGATTAAAGGTAATATCTGAGTTTATTTTTTTTTTAAAAAAGCGCCCCAGTTTCATCATACAAAGGAGGTATCTGGAGCTACTACTGCAGTTAAAAAACCCCTGTATACCAGTCATATCTCAGTGAGGCACAACCTGGAAGTGATAATTCAGAAGGAATACAGGAAAGATCAGCTTACTCTCAAAGACCAGCTTTCTTAGATCATGCTAGCTTTCTTGTAATTCCTGGTGTGGAAGTTTCTTCTAATCCCATGTCAGCAGACAGTTTCAGAAAAAGTCTATTTTGAAAACAACAGGTAAGGTACTTATTTCATAGTAACTATGATAGTAATGAACTTTGACATAAGAATGAGTGAGTATGGGTCTCTGAGGCTCAATACATGAGCAGGTATCTAAAACTAATGGACTGTTCCAGGTTCACCTTGGCTTTAGCCTTAAGAGAAATGGCTTTCTTGTGTCTTCCCCACACTGCCCCTCCACCCCCATAGGATGAAACGTAAATGTTGCGTGCAAGGACTGATTTTAATAAATGGTTTTGAGCTACATATCTAATGCAAGGGTGGTAGGCAGCTGAAAGGTAGTTGTTTACATGGCAAAGTGAAAGTAGAAAAGTACATAGTGTATGTATAATGTTCAGCACCTAATCCTCACTTTCTACTAAACGTAATAGGGTTAAGTCATTGAACCTGCCCATAAATGGCTTACTAGTTTCAGACTATTATTTTGAGGAATAATATATTACTGTTATTCTTTAATTAGGCTGTAAAAGCTATCTTCCCTTAAAAATTCTGATGGTTTTGGTTTTTTTTTAACCTGTCTTTAAGGGTAACCCTTTTTCTTTAGGGAATCTATTGTAATAAAGCTCTGTTTTCTTTTGGGAATATCTCTTCACCAGAAACACCAAAATCCTGTGCCAGGCCTTCCAAAAACTCAACTCCTCTTCCACTAAAGCAGTCTGCAAGATGGCAGGTTGCAAAGGAATTGTATCAGACAGAAAGTAACTATGTTGATATTCTAACAACAATCATTCAGGTAAGATGGTTTTAAAGCAAGTACAGGTCAATTGTAAGAAGACATCTAGTGTTTACATCAATGATTATTTTCAATCCGTGATCTGCAGGCTTTTGAGGGCTTGGGTGCATGAAAAGTTCATAAAAAGATGACAATGTAGAGGTCTCATGTAATTTTACTGACATATAAAAATGTTTAGTATCCATTAATAATAAAGGCTGGAAAACACAATTTCTAGTCTGGGTTCTGTGATGAAATTGCAGTTTGTATGAAAATTCGAAGCTTCAGGAAAATAGGATCTTCATGACTTAGATTTTTACGATATTAGTGAATAGAGAGACCTGGCAGGGGAAAAAAAAAAAATTTAATTATTCCAAGAGCAGAATAGCAAACATCTTACAGGAAGAGCTTAATTCCTAGGAAGTTTATTTCCATTGCAGCTGATTATCTACTTAAAGAATGAGCTAAGATGTTTGTGAGTAGAAAAGTAGATGAAAGGGGGTTATGGCATAGTGATGTATCGAACTCAGTGTGTGTATCTTAAAGCCACTCCTCCATAACCCCCTCTTCCTAAATGGGAGTATCTCAAGATTGTGACAGCAGGAAAGTATGATCTGGAAGGAAAATGCTGTTGCTTTCATAACTATTTCTAACACAGTGTGTGGCGGTTGGGAGGGCATTAACTTTTTTTTTGTCTAATTCATCAGTTATTTCAAGTTCCGCTGGAGAAGGAAGGACAACTTGGAGGACCGATCCTTGCACAGGAAGAGATTAAAACTATATTTGGCAGCATTCCAGATATTCTTGATGTGCATACTAAAATAAAGGCAAGCTACAACTTCTCCCCTGCAGGGGAAGCTTCGATATTATAGACTTCGAATCTTTTCTGCATGCTTTAAATTGTATCTGTGGGATAGGTGTAGATTCATCCTGGTGCTGTTATATACTGTTCAACTTATGGAATTATGTGTAAATCCAAAGTACGCTTTAAGATTTAACACTTGTTTATAAATATCTGATGTCTGAGTATTGTGTATGTAACTAATACTGCCGTTCATGAGCTGGCTTCTCTTTTTTCTATTTTACTACATCTTCCTGTAGGAGTTTTTCTGTAATTGATACAAAACTGGTCAAAAGGGCTGGTGGTATCAGATGGTAGTCTAACTCTCACAAATGCTTATAACATACTTGTTTCTATTAAAGCAGTAAGTGAGAACTTGGAAGTATAGCTAAAGCTATGGAATTTAAAAAACCCAACAAAACAAAAAAAAAAAAGGTGTTTCCTGGACTTTAGACATGTTCATATAAGGACACTTCTATCATTTGGTAGGGAAAACTAATCCCTCCTTAAATGACTCTGAACCAATTGTCAGAAACTGCTAGCTTATAAAACTGGCTCTGCTTCAGTTGACTGGGTACTGAGGCCTAATAAGAGCTGATCAGAATTCCCTATGAGATTGTTTTCTTGAGACTTTCTTTATATTTTGATTTAGATTGCAAGCACCCTCTGAAGTCATCTCTGGGTCTCACGGTAGACTATGATGTGAGTCTTCCTCAAATATGCAGTCACAAAAATCCTCAAATAATAGCATATGACTGTTCCTGTGTGCATTTTACAGTAGGCTTTTAAAACAGAGGGACTTGCAGATTGCCTGTAACTCAGTCGTTTGTTTTTTTGGTTGTTGTTTTTTTTTTTTTCCAACTGCTGGGATCCAGTCTAGTTAATCATGACAGGTATTGATACATGCCCACTGAGATGAAAGCAGAGCATGTGTGTCCATGTGTCAGCTAGGATTCACCTGCAGCATGTGGTGTAGACAAAGCTGCTTAGACGTAGTGATTGTGTTTTCCTTCACCTTTGATGTAATAAAGAGAAGTGGCAGCAACAAACTAATATTAATGGTGAATCCTTTTCACTTAAGGTGAGTCCTGAACCTTCAGCTGTGCCCTCTTGTCCCTGTTATTAGCTGGCAGTGAATAAGTTTGATCCTTATCCAGCTGGTATAGGCTTAACAGCTTGATCTCACTTTCCTTGACACTCTGGTGCAGGAAGTGAGGGAAAGCTATGCTAGTTCTGTTTCAATCCTATTTTATGGACTTAAGAGTCCTATAGTAGTTGTGGACTCTTCATTAGTTGGCTCAATTGTCTTCTGTGTATACTTTTTTTTTTAATAATCCCTTGGGATACGTTCTGTAGTGTGTTGGGTGGCAGTGTCATCTTGTTGCAGAGTGTTGGCTAGTGCTGATACACTGCTAGGCTCTGCTTGCACTGATTTAAAACTATATATTCAGTAAGGCAGAGGTCCCTTGCTTTCAGCTCTCAGTAGATGAAGGGGCTTAATGTGAAATTGTACAGCTTTCAGGATTGCCTCTTTTGTCAGCATGGACACACACAGCTAATTATACATGTTTGGCAGAACACTGATCCCATCTTGCAGCTTTATGCAGTTCATTCTCATTTTCTTTCCCCCATCCCTGTATGTATTCTAGGAAGACCTGGAAGATCTTATGATGAATTGGACTGAAAGCAAAAGCATTGGTGATATTATTCTTAAATATGTAAGTTTCTACTGGGGTTTTTTTAAGAGCTATTATGAGCTATTATCTTGCCTTACAAATAATCCGCTTGTAGGAGCTAGCAAACACAAGCAAAGCACTACTGAGAGAGAGAGAGAATACTAACTTGGATCATTGTATTTTCTGTTTAGACTTTTCAGTTCAGTTAGATTATATACTTTGTACAGGTAATCCATGTCAAGTTTAAGTGTATGTGTCTGCTTGTCTGAGGGGGTAAAACTCCAAATAGATATGGCTTGAGAGCTGTAATTTGTAACACTACAGACATGCAGACATTAAAAGGGGCTCTTCCTGTAACCTTAGCTATCTGTTGCCTCTGGTCAGTGGTAAATAACTAGGAAAATAACTCTTCATGGAAGCTTCTTGTGTTCTTCATTCAATACTTGAAATGCGTAAGTGAATAAAGACTCCTTGTTTTCCCAAGTACAGAATGTGCAGAACAGGAAAGCAATGTCTGGGACTGCACTGCATTTTAAAATAAGTAGTCTGCTAGGTATCTTGTGCTTTTGCTGACCTGATCATTTTGAGGCAAATAGCGTTTGGCATTCTGAAATTGTCAGTCTAAGGTATTGCTTCTGGTGGTTTAGTGTCTTCTAAAGGCGTTTGCACTAACTGGAGAAAACATCTGTCTGCCTGTCTGAAATTTCCAAAATTCTCACTAAAAGCATCTTGCTAGGTGAGAATCTGCCTTCTACTTGAGCTGCTTGGCACTTTCCAAGATTCACATGTGTACTTGATGTTTCTGAAAGCAGTCTGCATTTAATCAGCATCATTGAATCTTGGGCATCTGGCATGCAAAAATGTCTTAACTTGTTCTGTGAACATGCATGGGTTTACAACACATTTTTTATTATTCTTTATTGAAATGTGCCTTTGAGCAGCTTTGTATGGCTTGGGGCATATGAACATATGTACAATGCTACATAATATGTAAAGCGGAGCTGTAACAGTTGTTTCTTTCAGTCAAAAGACTTGTTGAAAACATACCCTCCATTTGTGAATTTCTTTGAAATGAGCAAGGAGACTATTACTAGATGTGAAAAGCAGAAGCCAAGGTTTCATGCCTTCCTAAAGGTAAGTGTCTGCAGAACTAAGTCTTTGAGTAGAACATGGAGATCATTACCAAGTAAACTACTTAATGCAGTAAGTGGAGGAATGTGGAATTTTGGAAGCTTGGAGGAATGTGAACACCTCTTGGTGAGACAGAAATAGGAAGGATTTGAATGTCAATCCCTCAAGCTCCTTGTAAGACTCTTTCATAAGAGGTCCAAGTTCCTCCTCTGTTATACAGCTTTCAAGGTAGTTTCATTATATGCATTTGTGGCTGGAAAAAGTGCATTCTGATTTACTTTTTCCCAAATACATGTCTTCTCTTTTCTCTAAAGGTAACTAGAGCTGCTGCTTTTTAGTGGATCCCCCCTCCCTGTGTTTAAAAGACTTACATTTCTGAAATAGCTTTTAACTCGCTTTCGGCAGCTATGAAGTTCCAGGCAGGTAGAATCTCTCAACATTCTTGTGACTAATGAATAGGAGCATAGCAGTAGAGATGTAAGAGGAATATGATCTTCAAAGAAAGAGTTATCTGAAGATGAGTCTTAAGACTCTTGAGCTCTTCAGATAAAGGTATATAGCTGATTATAGTGCAGCATAGCTTTAACTCTTCTATATCCGACAAGTGTCTCTCAAATAGTGGAGTAATCAAACTGATAGACTTCAGCTTATGTTTTCTGAGGTACCAGGAATTATATCCAAGTATTGATATCTAAAAGATGGGAAAATGAATAAGAAGACAATAGTCCATCCCCCGTCCCACTCCACATTAGCATTAGCATCTGAAACAAGAACTGAGGGGTTGATAATAAGGACAGTTTAAAATTAGACATTCTGAAAACACAAATCACGTGATAAATACTGTGCAGATTTGAATATAATGTTTTTTAATATGATCTGTTAATGACCAAGTATCTGTGGTAAACGATTCTCAAACTTCAATGCTAGTTTCAAGGAAGACAATTTTTCTTCTAGTCTGTGACTTTGGAGCTTTTGTGTGTGTGCGGAAAAAGTAAGGATTGTTTCCTTTCTTCCCTTTCTTTTCCCCAGATAAACCAAGCTAAACCTGAATGTGGCCGCCAAAGCCTAGCTGAACTCCTTATCCGTCCTGTTCAAAGGCTGCCTAGTGTTGCTCTACTACTAAATGGTAATCTAGTGAGATTTTTTTTTATTAGTTTGTCTGTGAAGGTGTTAAAACCAAGATAAAGTCTGCTTTTTGTCATAATTAGCAACAGCTTTTCTTATATAAAACAAGCCTGATTCTGGGAGTTAATCATGTTTAATGGCAGTCAGCAAGACCAAGAAGAAACCAGACTTCTGGTTGAATTTCACTTGTTCATATATTTGTCTGCAGGATACAGGTAGAGGAGGAGTTTGCTCTGACAACAGTTGTGTCTCTTCAAATACAAATATAATTGAGATTCAAGTGCAGCTAGCATAAACTAGAGAACAATGCGTATTGACAAGGCTTTACAGCTTCATACATTCCACCTGGTATCAACCACTTGCTGTAATAATGATTATGTTAAAATAGTAATAAAAAAACCACATCACCCCCCTTTGTTTTGGTTAGAAAAAGACTTTTGTGCTTGTCTATGCACTTCAACAAAACCAGCATGTGGTCTTGTTGATTTTCTTTGACTAGTTTGAGGCTTTGGTTTTGTATTGTAGGTGGGTTTTTTCTTAATGAGATGCATAGACAATTGGTGCTCAGCCTACTTCCCCGCTTAGTCAAGGCTATTTTGACTCCAGAATAGCTGTGATTTCAGTCATCATATCTGATTTACAGTTTAAACTTGAATTTTTCATATGTCTGGCACTTGTAATGTGTGTGCATGTTTTGGGTTTTTTCTTTAATTGCAGATATTAAGAAGCATACAGCAGAAGAGAACCCAGATAAAGTAACTCTAGAGAGAGCTATTGAATCATTAAAGGAAGTGATGACGTAAGTGATGCTTATTCTATGAAACATACTGTTACACTTTTAGAGATACCTGTTCTTTCTAAATTCCTCTTAGTGTGTTGTTGCCATAACCTTACTCTCCATGCAGATATACATAATTGTATGTGTTCTTCAGTCTCCATTTGGCCAGTGTTGTCACTTTGGGATTCTGTGCCAGAGCTCTTGAAGGAGTCTGTGGTGTTGTTACCCAGCACTTCTGCCTGAACCTCTGCTGACTCCCTGCCTCACCCTGAAGCTGAACCTCCCGAGTCTGCTCTTCTGTTCCAACTCTTATTTCTGTCTGTTCCCTCCAGAGTGGAAGAGATGCGTTTTGTCTTTAAACCTTACTTGTATGCATGTATTCACTGAAAGGACACGCAATTGTTGGAAGATTAGTTTCTCTTCTGGTCCTGTATTAGCTATTCTTGGCACCATTCCATGAGTTAATTAGCTTAAAGCTGGAGCTTTTTAGATTGTAAGTCTCACCTCTTTTGAAGTGTAGCATATGTCTCCAGCAATAAGACCTCCTGTATTAATTGGGTAAATGTTTGTTCAAATTTAACACCACCAACAACTTTTAAATTGTAATTATTCTTATATCTGCTTCTTGGTAAGCTGCAGTCCTGACTTGGGGGATAAAATGCAGGCTGTATTGGGTTGGTCTCTAGTTCAGAATCTTACAGGGTAGGGGAGGGGCATTATTTATTAACTGAATGGTGTGTCAAATACTGATAACATGACAGGAATATTGTTCTGGGTCTGAAGTTTCCTATGTTCTTAGCGTGTGGTATTTGGATACTTCAATGAGCAAGTGTGGCTGATTTTGCATTTTCCAGTGCTGCTGTGTAAACTATACCTCTGAATGTTTAGCTTCATTATTTTTATGTGTGTTAAATGCAGTGCATTCATTTACTGTTGCTTGATACTGAAGACAAATATAATATACTTCCCTCAGACATATTAATGAAGACAAAAGAAAAACAGAGGCACAAAGGCAGTTCTTTGACGTTGTCTATGAAGTTGATGGATGTCCAGTAAGTAATTCTCTGAAGTGGCAGACCTGTAAAATGACTGTGTGGTAGTTTGCTTCCTTTGCAAAAGCATGTGAGGTTAAAATGCAATGGTGCTGGTTTAAACAGATTTCCAGTGTTAAGCTGTAAGCAAGCAGTAATCCAGCCCTTGAACTAAATGCTTAATGAGCTTTTTGCTTCTGTCACTTAGGCCAATCTCTTGTCCTCTCACCGAAGCTTAGTTCAGCGTTTGGAAACGGTAGCACTTGGTGATGACCTCTGTGACAGGGGAGAACAGGTCACGCTCTTTCTGTTCAATGATTGCCTAGAGGTAAGATGACTATATAAGTACATCTCATGAACTGAATGATAAAAGGTTTGACACTACATATGAATATGAGCAAGTAAAATTTAAAAACTTTGAAACAGAATTCTTAGTCATGGGAAGCTGATAGCTCAGTGCTGATGTGTTGGCTTATACACTAGCTAATGGAAAGGCAATAAGTAGTTGGATCATCAAGAGGTGTTAATGTAGCCTTTAATGTCTTGCAACCAGATCAAATTTAAAAGCAGCTTATTATTTTAAGAAATAAATGTTTATCTGAATAGCACTTTGAGTAATACCAATGTGCTGGAGTTCTTGGCTCAGCAGGATGTTTGTCCTTTTAGAGTTTAGTCATATTTAATGTGAGTAAACAGGGGGCCTCTGGGGTAGATCTGTCTGTGCTTAGGCTACCAAAAAAAAAAAAATCACATATTAAATTCCTTAGACTAACAGTATGTTAGGAAGAACTAGAAGGGAAAAGTAATATAACTGGGTTTTGGAGACTTATGTGGAGAAACTGAGGTTGTAAAGGACAGTTTGTGAAAGTACTTGTTACTGTCTACAGCAGTAAAGAACACTGTCTTCATAGAAGACCAACTCCTAAAATAGTCCAAAATTAGTGCTGGCTTAAGCAGCACTTAAGAGACTCAAGCCTATTGTTGTGACTAGTGATGAACTCTTCCTGGGAGTCAGGTTGACTCAGCTTCATGACTTACAAAGGAGGGAAAGGAAAATGAAAACACTTTTAATAAAGCTTCTTGGCTTATCTCTTGTACAAGATAAAAGCAACTGAAGATACTTTACTTAAGCATGTAAGATACCTATGTGATGATAATGTAAAGTGAAAACTCACTGACCAGCCTCCACTGCAAAACCCACTCAATGGCTGCACGCACAAGCAACAGCAAGTGATACTTCTAGGACATAACATGCCATAGCCTAAGTTGGATCATGCATATAGGTGTTTTCTGTTTAAATCTAGACTACCTTGTGGTGGGTTTCAAAGGGCCCTTGCTTATTATGCAGGGTAGAATTGAGGTCTGCAATGCAAAATTACTTCCTCTCATGTCTTTTTAAAGATATTTTATTTTTGAGGTGAGTGTATTGATGCCAAGTAACAAGTATTGCTGGGCCGCTTGAACTGTAAACAGTGAATAGTGAGATGAATGAGTTCCTTAAAGACTTATGCGGTAAATAGTGAAACACTCTTGAGTATTTTTCTGTAGCAAGGCTTCCTGTATACTAGAAGGTAAAAGAAGAGAGACAAATAGACGGCAATAGACCTTCTACCTTTAACCTCTTTGTCTTCAATTTAACTGCAGATTGCCAGGAAACGGCATAAAGTTATTGGTGTTTTCAAGAGTCCACATGGCCACACAAGGCCTCCTGCATCTCTCAAGCATGTTGTTCTCATGCCTCTCTCCCAGATCAAGAAAGTCCTAGACATCAGGGAGACAGAAGGTCTGTATGCTTTGAAGTGCTGTGGTAGCTAATGAAAGTTGTGGTTCAGAGTATAAAGGTCTGCTGTTGTGGGACAGAATGCTAAGATATATTTGTTGTGTGGTATGTTAGGTCTGTGATTTTTAGTATAAGTTTCTCATAGAAGCTCTGAATGAGCTTGAGAATTCCTTGCCCTGACACCTCTTGTTTTTTCAAGGATCTCTGCAGGATGCTGAATTTGACAGAACTATTAAATAGCATTAGCATAAGCTAACCAAATGGCAGTGTGAGTTAAACAGAGGAGTACACTTGACAGCTCTGGATTTACAAAACAAAAAACCCCAAACCTCAGTCCAAAGCATTAGACTGGCCAGAGACAAGTGATGTTGCTGTGAAATCAAATCTTCATTTATCTGGTGATGATGCTGTTTAGGAAGAGCTGTGCTTAGCATCTTAAAAGAAAGATCTAGATGACTTAATTTCTGTGGCTGCTTTGCCATGCTGAGGCTCTAGGGGTTTCACTGAAGTTACGCGTTTCAACAGCAGCAGAAGCCATGTTACAGTACTGTTCCAGCCTTGACAGTGACTTCTTTAGAAGTCTAGTCAGACTGGTTTCTAGATCTATACTGTAGAAAGATAGATTTGATATTTCGCTGTGGGTGATGGTATGCACGTCATACTTGTTCTGCTTTATGTTCTCTGAAGCACCTGAACATAGAAACCCAATAAAAAGTAGAAATGACAAAGAGGATAGGTAGTAGATATGATGCATACCTGAATTCTTAAAAGGTACTTTAGGGTTTCTCTCAAGAATTCTCTTCAAATTTCTGTGCAACATGTAAGTTTACTTTGTGACTTGAGTGATGGGAGCCATTTGTAAGCATCCTATTTAATATTTGCTAAGAACTTTAGTATGGAGTTCTTGGGAGAGGTCAGCTACTCTTTCTTGTATACATTCCCTTCCAGGACTGTTTTTCCAGTGCTGCTTTTCTGAATTGGCAATGGATTATTTTTCTTTCTCTCTCAGCTGTGTTTAGCATGCTTCAGCTGGGTCTGCTATAAAGGAGTATCAGCAATGGGTTAATTTTCTGATGTCAAGTAAGCCATCTTTGCTAAGTTTAAACAGTAAAACTGGTGTAACGTGACTTTGTTGCTTTTTCCTGCTTTACAGAATAGGGTAAATAATATTTTCCTTGTTCTCTGTGGATAAAGAAATGATCTGTCCAACACTTTGTGAGTTAGAGAATGAAATTGATATTTACTGCTATATCTAGTAAAGACCAACTAGTCTGCAGACTGTACTATACAGATTATTTGGTGAATAAACTGCTGGATGAACAGCTGATTGCAGCCTCTTGATGAAGGATATGGACAGAACTCGATGCTCTTGCAAGTGATGCAACAACTATCGTGTAAATAGAGATAAAATCCTTGCACCAAATCATACTGTCCCTAACTCTAGCTCCTGGCAGATGGAACATTAGTCTTCTGAAGGTTCCTCATGAATTATATGAAAAAAGATTATTCTTTGTCTTAACTCCTTGTCTCTTTTTTTTTTTTATAAACCATAGATTGCCATAAAGCTTTTGCCTTAGTTGTGCGGCCACCTACAGAACTCAACAACAAGCTACTCAGTTTCCAGATGACAACTGAAGAACCTCCTAAAGAAGACTGGTTGAAGATGTTGTGTCGACACGTGGCTAACACTATTTGTAAAGCAGACGCAGTAAGTACTCTGGAACCATGTTGCTGACTGGAATTACTTCTCTCTTTTTGGCTTGAAGCACGTGAAGCTAAAGAACTTGTTAATAGTGGATGTGCTGGAGGTGAAGTAGAGCAGAAAACATTTGCACTAGCACGTCTGCAAGTGAGTGGTTAAAAGGTGGAAAAGGAAATGGCCTGGAAGTTACCTTCTACAGAGGCTAATAAGTACTTAAAAACCAAGAATCATGCCTTTTCCTCATTACAAAGTAATTATAAAAAATTTAAACTCTGCACTGTGGATCTAACAGAATTGTCTTCAGCTAGCTTCTGTCAGACCTATGTTGCAATTTACAATCCCAGCATTATGAATCGTGTTTTGGTTCAACTCTGTGTTAGGTTGAATTCTTTGTTCTACATCTCATCTGCATGGGCACCATAATGTAAGAGACGTGAAGCATCTTCCTCCTATAGACAGAAGCCTAAAACCTTAAAACAAAGAAGTAAAGAAAACAATGAAATAAAGGAGGCACTCGCCTCCTCACATTTTTAGAAGTTCAATGCGTGGGCTTTCTGCAGCCAGAAAACTACTAATTTGAAGAGTAGATCCTCTCCAATTAGGGCAAGAGACTTTCAGCTAATGTTTTGATTATGTAAGAGTGTATGCGTATCAGTCATCCAAATTTGCTGAAAATACGTGCAGTACATGTAGCAGAAACAACTAGTTTAAACTAGAAATGTCTTATGTCTGCATTGTACTCTTGCTGTACAATATTTGGTTGTCTGATTTTTAAAGACATGCTTGTTTCAGGACAGGTAGATAGGTAATCAAAATAGCATCTTAGTTTTATTTTGTTTGGCTTGTCATCTAGGAACTTATGAATGAGAAACGTGGCTTTGTGCTTTTCCTTCCTTTTTAGGTACTGAATAGGGAAAGTACTGATTCAGAAGTGTTCATTTAATCTGTCTGTCTCCTATCTTCAGTCTCCTGTGTTACGTATAACACAAAGGCATGGAAAAATGTTGGGTTTTAATAGGAATTAAATCTCTGTGTAATAAATGTATCATTCCCTCTTGCCCCAGGACATGCAGAATCATATGCTGACAAATTGTAACCTATGCTGAATCCCATTAGTTATAATTTCTGTACCTACTGCTTTGTACCAACTATGTAATACTTCTTTTCTTGCTGATTTAAATGTCAAATTGAGCTTCAATTTAAGCACACTTCGCCTTTTCCTTGTTTTTCAAGAACTCTGTGGCATCATGTGAGAATGAGATAGTGTTGGCTTTGTCACATGGTGGCAGTAAAGGCTTTAACTACTCTTTATTAGACACTAGGACTAGCCATACAGCTTGCTGTCTGGTGTCCTTATGATTTTTTTTTTCCAAAACTTTTTTGGGGGGTAAACTGTCTTTTCTCAAAATAAAACTCCAAAAGAACAACAACAACAAAATAACGCCCAGCAATATCCCACTCTCATTTCTGTCCCATCTCTGCCCAAGTTTTGTAAGTAGCTAGCCAGGGATTGCTTTGCACATGCTAGAGTTTAAGAATGAAGCATGGGGGGGGGGAAAAAAAAAACAACAACAAAAAAAAAAAAACCCAAACCAAAACCTGTGGCTATTCTGAAACATCTATTGGCTTTAAGCAGAAAGACTTAGTCTTAATGTTTGACAGCTGAATCTATCAAGATTGCACTTCAGAAGAGTGCTAGATGTGTCAGTGAAACAGAGGTATATATCTTGTGAAACTCCCTAGGTATACTTCAGAACTACTGCCTTTACTTTGGTCAACCCTGAACTTGAAACAGAATCAAACAAACCAAATGTAAAACTACTGATGAAGTGATTTCATAAATTGACTGCACCAGCAGTTAATCTAAAGAAGTGACATGAAAGCAAATAGCTGCTTAACTGTGTGTTAAGAGTTAAATATGGAGGAATATGGCAATTAAAACCTCTAAATCTGACCTAAAGGACTAGAGAATGATATTTTGACAAATGCTGATGTTTGACCATTATTTTTGTCTATAGGAAAATCTCATTTATACTGCTGATCCTGATTCAGTTGAGGTAAATACTAAAGATATGGACAGTACTTTAAGCAGAGCGTCCAGAGCAATAAAGAAAACATCAAAAAAGGTAAGATACCACAAAGATAGTGCTTTTCAGTAAACCTCATTTTAGTTGGGGAATTGTGCTAGTATTCCTGTTTCAGGTGTTTTGTAGTATTTACAGTAGTGACAGGAAAAACTTAATCTGAACTAAAACTCTTTAAGTATAAGCGTCTTAAAGAAGGTGGGGAGTGTTTGAGGTTTTGACTGAGTAGTTTTGGAGTATCTGTCTATAGTCTTAAGTATTATGGTCATAAGTATTATGTTGTCATTTTTGAGTGTTATCAAACTTACTCTGTTGTAATATATTTGAAAGATTCAAAATATTAAAAAAAAAAAACCCAACCCTCAGTTGTAACTGTTTTTAGCATGTTGCATGCAGCTTTAAAACTCCATTCAATTACCTAAATTCAAGTACCTTCAAAAGTAGGATGGGTGTAGAGAGACTGTCCTGGTAATAGAGTAGAGTTTGAAACAGCAAGGAAGTAAGTGCTGAATGCTAGTATCTGCCCAGGTATGCTTTCCTTTGTGTATGGCTTAGCTGCTCTCAGCTAACAGACTGAGGAACTGTGCCCTGTTCTGCTAAGAGGAGCTGGCTGGGAGGCAGGAGGAGGGCTGCCTGTCTGTGCTATCATGCTGGCTGTGCACTGGGTTTGGTTCTGCTAAAGTCTGTGTGTGTGAGAAGGGGTGGCAGAGAGTGGTGCAGCAAGGAGGAATCTGTTCCCCGTTCTCAGCAGCCTCACAGCAGGCCTTAGTATGTTCAAGATAATAATTACTGTTTCTTAGAGAAAACCATAGAGGCTCCTGTAGTTTGGAAGCTGCTGAAGACTAAATTGAGAGCAACTTAAAGGAGAGGGGCCTGACTTTGCAGAAGAGATATGGGGAAGCCTAGTTCACCAGACCTTATTTTGACATCTCCCTGAATCTCTGCCCTCCTTCCCCATTCCCCCCTGTTGTCTGCCCATATTTGGACAGAGTGAGAAGACCAGGAGTGATGGGGTGACCTTAAGAGTCACAGAATCACAGAATTGTCTAGGCTGGGAAAGACCTTGAAGATCATTTGTTTGGCTAGTTTTGATACAGCCATATTAACATTTGATACACGTCCTACAGATGTTCAAAATTTGAATGGTAACCTATATTATTGTAGTTATTACAGCCTGATTTTTTTTGTCAGTGTATAACTGCTTGTCAAACTCCTCAGGTTACAAGAGCATTTTCTTTCTCAAAAACACCAAAGAGAGCTCTTCGAAGGGCTTTAATGTCACATAGTGCAACAGAAGGAAGAAGCCCCAGTTCAGCTAATGAGAGTTATATAGGCAGCCGACTGACTAGTACATCGTCATTAGCGGTAAGTGATTTGGCTGTGCAGGCAAAATAAGTAACCTTTTTTAAGATCACAGTTAGTTTAATGTCTGGTGCTTATTTTACTTTAACAGTTTCAAGACTCGCAGTAGAAAAACTTGTTTTTAACTACGTTCATAGATGTATTATTTTCTGAGCAAGAGTTGTTTAATGAGAAGGCTTACTTGCAGAAAATGCAGAAAAATCTGCTGTATGTACTAGAAACTGGGAGTTGCCTTGTACAATTAAGTTGGGAGAAAAACCCCAAAACAAAACAACCTCTTTTGCCAGAGATGAAATAAGTATCCTCTTCTCAGAGGGAGAAACTTCCAAAACCCTGACTTGTGTTGGTTCATGCTTTTGATTTTGGACAATATACAAATGTGGTGTACAACCCTGAATAGCATGGTGAAAGTATCAGTGAAAGTAGTGAGATGATAGATGTGCTGAGAAACAAACTGGGAAGGAAGGGTAGAGAAATACAGATGCTGCAGCCTGAGAGCTTTTAAAAAGGCAAGGGAATTATTTCCTTATACGTGCTTAAGAAAACTTGGTAAAAGAATATATTCTACACACTGCAACTCTTCTGCTATGCCTGGCTACCTATTGCAACTTTCTTCTGCTTACCTGAGGTCAAACTCAATTTCCTAGTACAGTCTAGTAAAGCAGACTAGATTTGGAGGAATTTTTTCATCATCTTCACCTTTATTCTAGTGTTTGAGTAAATCTATATGCTGAGTAAACATCTGCTTTAAAGTCTATAGTTCGTAGGACAGAAGGCCAAGAACAGGATTTCTTGTGTATCTTTCTACTATTGCCTCATATGTCAGTACCTTAATATAGAGATAATTCAGTATGTTTGAGTGGCCATTAAATTGTACAACATGAAGATATTGCCCTGCTCTCCCACATGAGATAGGCATGAGAAAATATGGAATAATAAGGGAGAAAGTATTACAGTGGTCTCCCTTGATTTAGAGGAAATAAAGTCTACCAGTGTGGCTGTATCTCAGCTCTCTTTAGAGACTTTTTCTTCAATTGATTGCTCCAACAACTGCTTTCTAATTCTAATATTCTGTCTCCATTTTCATACAGCACTGTATCTCATTTCGCATGAAAATGCAAGTCATGTACTTTTCTCTTTGTGTGTCTATTCCATACAAAAATATATTTTTTCCACAAAATGATAGGAACTTACAGTAGTAAAAACTATATTCCTATTTAAATTCTTCCCAGAGTTTCTTGGACCTTTGAGGTATTAAGCTGCAGCTTGGCAGCAGATCATATGTTGTGTGTGGTGAAGTGTGATTTTTTTTTTTTTTTTTTTTTTTTTTTTTTACCAATCCCACACACCACTGAACTTGTGTAAAGCCTTTTTGGTTGAATCACAAGTTTGGTTGAATCCCTAGTGCAGTTCTTGAGAAGGAAATGAAAGCTGCAGCAAACCTCTGAGTCCACTGAGAGAGTCAAATCTGTTATTTGGACGTTGTTTTATTTAAATTAAATCCTGGCCTATGCTTATGTGGGTATTTTTTTTGGTGTAGAAAAATCATGAAGTAAAAATATCAATAAAGGTTGGATGCTTGGGCTTTTTCATGTTTGAACTAACTCTTGAACCCCTTCCTAATTGTAGGTTGCTCATTCATCTTCTACACGCAGCCTAAATGGATCTGTTAAATACGCTGTTAATGTTCATCGCTCCAATTCTGTTGATTGGAGCTCACAAAATTCCAGGCCTCGACCTGTGCTATGTCCTGGTTCTCCAAATACTCACCTTTCAAATGCTGTAGAAGAAAAAACCTCTTCCAACTTGGAAAGCTTAAATGGTCATGCCTTGGACAGATCATGGCCTATCCCTATTATTACTACCACTTGTGTTGATGCTGGGGATGATAACCAGGGTGGTGCTGAAAAGTTCTGAGCATCACATCCTGACTGTTAATGCCCATCTTGCATGAAGTGAGCAAAAAAATCTTGATTCCTCTAAGCTAAGACAGCACGGTACAACTATATAAAACCCTAGAATCCACAAAGTGTTTCAAATGGTGTTGGGTTTTTCTTTCACTTGTTCTAATGCACGGGGTTGGAGTTAACACTCACGTGTGGTCCAGTTCTATTTCTGGTTCTGGGTGCAAAGTTAATTCTTTAACAAATCCTTTTAACTTTAAAATTTTTGTGTTCTTAATTTCTATACAATTCAATTATTTATTGTTTTAGGTGTCCAAGTGGCAGTGTAGATCAGTGGGTGAAGTTCTGAGGACTTAACTTGGTTGCAGGAAAGTCTTGAGCAGCTAATTTTACCTATGGTTTTAAGTTTTTGTTCCCCTATCTGTAAATAGAAAAAAATGTCCTGTATAAAATACTCTAGAGTTTAATAAGAGCTGCTATATAAAGAGGAGTTTAGGATTTATTTTTCAAATATTGTCTATGACTGCAAATAGAAGATATGCCATAAACAGGCATTAGACTTCACAGTGAAGTGGTATATCCTTACCTGCTCAAAGTATCCCTATTTAAAAGATTCTTGAAGCATGCAGGTGCAGCAAGCTGTCTAACTACCATGACCTGTTTATATGCTGAAAAGCTTGGCTGTGCTATAACGAGCAACAGAAGATTGCTTGTGAAAGTATCTTGAGGTCTAGTGTAAAAAGAAGATAAAATCTCAGCTGATCCAGAGAGGTTAACTTTTAGTGCTACATATTGATGTGTTGGTAACTTTAAGTCCCAGAAGCAGCCTGTGCTCCTAGCACCAGAAAAGTCAGCTTTTTGCCTAGTTTGTGCCCATCGAGTGCAGCTAAAGCAAGCTTTGGCAAATCATTGCGATGTCTATTGCCTTCTGTAGTCAAGAAGGCATGTGTTCAGGATCTAATTTGCTGCTCAAAGCTTGTAAGAATACAGACAGTTGTAGGATCTGAGGGGAGCTCCATTTCTCTAAGAGATAATCATAATGTATCTTGCCTTCAATTTGGAGGGGGATTGTTATTGCAAAAAGTGTGATGCAAGATGTACGCTAATACTTGGTTAACAGCTACTCTTCAAACACATGTTCCCATATTCTGAATCTCTCAAGGCTGGTAATGAGGAAAAAATTTATTCCGTGTTTTTTAAAATATACGCGTTCTACTCATTTGGTGCTGTTTAACTTTTCTGTTAAGAATCTGGAAGTGCTCAGTCATTAATTTCAAAAGCTGCCAATCTTAAATATCTTCTGTACTGTTACATCTGTTACATTCCTTATACTATATATAAGGATACTCTGTTTCAAGGTTGAGAAATGACTACTGCACTACTGACATTGGCTAATAAAATGATCAAATAACCCTTTTTTTTTTTTTTTCCTTCCCCAACAGGGTATTCCTTCTCCTTCCTTGGTCAATCTTCCCTCAATCTTTGAAAAAAGGAGTCATACATTAAGTCGATCAACAACCCACTTGATATGAAGCATGTTTAAATTACAGTGCTGTATGGTAGTGACTGACAAGCAGTTGCTGTTCAAATGACCTGTTACTGACATTAATGGTACCTTAGTCATTAGCACTTAGCAATGATTAGCAAAATGTTAGATAACACTAAGTTAATCACAAGGGGTTTTTAGTTGTGTTGAAGCAGATCAGCTGATCAGTGGAATAAGTAACTCTGTCTTCATTTAAGACACAGTATTCCCTTGCACAAATTTTTCTCACCGACATTAATGGAAGCATTTTCTTCTATGGAAATCGCCCCTCTAGGCAATAAACTAGTTTGTCAAATTTTGAAATGAAGATGATGCTCACATAACTTACAGCAAGTTTGGATGACTCTTATGCTTGCCTAATGTCATCAATTGGCAGGGCACTCTAATGTTTGAACTGTTCAGTTCTTAAATAGAGATGCATTATGAAGTACCTGACCTTTCAAGTATGACAGTTAACCTGTTGTACAGCTGCTTATTCCAAATATTTTGTAAATGTAGTTGTTTGTAAAGAAATAGAATTGACTTTCTGTGGTTATGGTCTTCTGCAGCCTCACCATAACACAGTGGTGTGTTAACATGGGTTTATTGTGACAGTAAGTTTAAAGGCTATGAGTAGCTTTGACCACCAAAACTGATCAATTGAATTCTTTGAATTTCTTTGAAGTGGAAGTCTGAGAAAAGTAAACAAAAAACCTCCCAAACTCCACACCTTCCACGTACTTGTTAATGAATAATTATTTAATGCATGGGATTATTGATGTGACGTCATAACTTGAGAGCCCAATTTTGGTGTGTCAAATTTCAGGTGTAGTACTCCGAAGGCTTTTACCTGGCATTCTCATGTATTTGTGTCTTCCTTCAAAACTATATGTTCACTTCTTTCATCTCTGAACAGTTAGTATGATGCAATGCTATCTCAGGAACTATCTAAATATGTATATTTCTGCATTTCATTAATGGTTTAACTTACTGTCTATTATCAGGAGTTCTCAACTTCTGGTTTCTTTTTAACCACCAGTGTCTTGTCTTATGTCTATATGTAACTAGTGATGTTTCTGAATGTGTCAGACTTAAATGTTTTTTTTATATCTCTTTTTGCCACTCTAAGCAATGTAAATAAACTGTTTAA
Organism: Strix aluco; assembly: GCF_031877795.1. Taxonomy (NCBI): domain Eukaryota; kingdom Metazoa; phylum Chordata; class Aves; order Strigiformes; family Strigidae; genus Strix; species Strix aluco. Next base: position 25,221,232 of record NC_133939.1, on the reverse strand, counting down.
AATAACACTGCTTCTGGCTTTACTAAACAGGCTTTTATGAGAGTGTACCTTTTTTTGTGTGAAAAGACAAAGCGTTGTGTTGGGCTCCAGCCTACAAATGTACTTTGATTAGTTGTATACTTTATTAGGAAGAACTATATAACTTGGTAGGCCCGAAGCTGCAGAACCAAACTTTTTTTTCCTTAATATATTTACCATACTCCCCTCTTCCCCTGGATATATGTATCTATGGGTTTTTTTTATTCTTATCCATTCAAAATAAAGATCTGAGCTAAATATGCACTGACACATAATAAAGCTCTAGGAAATAAACAACTCAATAAATACTATGCTAAAGATTCAACAACAGTTTTTTGGTTTCTTCTTATTTTTGGAAGGGCATCTTCACTGTGGTAAGCTACATGCAAACTTATGATAATATCAGCCTATCATTATTCCACTGGTCTTCTTTAATTTCTAAGTTATTTGTATTTAGCTTTTATATCAAGTTCACTTGCACTCAAATCCACCTGAACCTTCAGTGCTTATTGTATTGCCTAATCTTGTTATTACCACTCCTGCACAGCTCTGTTGTTGCTAAATGAAGGGAAAATGATTGCTCAGAAGGCCAAGTCCTACTGATCTTCATTTGTTGTATACAACTTCCTAATAGAGGCACTAGTTCTGCTCAGTCTTGTAACTCTTAAAGAAGGAGGGAGACTATGCCTGCCTCTAGAGTGCCTCTACCCCCTCCTCCAGTCTGGATGCATTAATATCTTAGCATGTTATGTCAAGTTTCAGCATGAGATGTTTTTTTTTTTATTAAAAAAAAATGGGTGTACTGTTAAAGTCTTGTGTTGGAACTAAGAAAAATGGCAGCTCCATCTCCTAATTAAATGAGAATATTAAAAAAGGACAGTGTATTCATCACTTTGTTTACTGCTTTTAGACTATGCTCTAAGGGAATGTACTCTAGCAGCAGTTCATTGAGGGCAAACTGGTCCCAAATTGGTGAGGATACTCTACCACTGTGTATCTCTGGGTTGTACTGAAGCCCTTAACTGCTTTTTTGATATTGACTGTCAGAGGACCAGAAGTTTTTCAGAGATAGAGAGAAGTGAAAACAGTGAGATATATGGGGTTGAAATAACAAGCTGATGGGTAATAATTAAGACTGATTTGCTGCTTTGACAACTTGTTCTAATTACCTATAGCAGTGTAACAAGTCTTTCGGATACTGGAGAAAAGAGTGAGCCATTGTCTTGCATGACAGTATTATAAATTTACTAGCAGAGGGAAACTACGAGTGGGCGAATACGAAACCAGCTGATCTCTACCCCTTGGACAGCAAATCTTATTAGTATCCACTGTGGTCATATTGAGTGGGGCTCCCCAGGGGTCTGCTCAGTGTTTGTATTGACTGAGTGGATAACAGAGAGGGAGAGTGTGCTTATTAGTTTTACAGCTGTCACACAGCAGCAAGAAACTTGAGTACCTGACAGAAGAGGATTAGAGGTAGAAGTGAGCTTTCTAAGTTAGAGAGGTGCTCTAGAGCAACAGAAACAGGCAAAAAATAAAAAATTTTTATAAATGAGAGGTTTGCCCCCACATTCTCCATTTCCAGTACTACATGCACATGAACAAGGACATAATTTTGGGAGGTATTTTGGTTGTTCTTTTAAATTTTAGGTGAGACTGGTTCTCAAAACCAGAATTTTAAACAATAATACTTTTACCATCTAGCTGCAATGGGATGTGCCTTGTTGAGTAACAGTAGTCATCTGGTTTTGTACAATACCTAGTTCAAATCTCCTGAATAATTTTTTAAACTTTAATTTAGAGAGTTTAGTTGAATTATGTACAATTTCTTAAGCCTTTAGGCTTAGATTTCTGTATCAGTAAAATTATAGGATCTGTTCTGCAACTCTTTAAGGAACAAACTGGGATAAAAAGGACATTTTTTTCTAACCTAACTCTTACCACTGTCCCATAGCCAGCACATATTCAGCATCCAGAAGATTCGTTTTCATTCAGAAAGACTGGAACTCTGAAGAGGAGGTCAAAAGATGATCTTTGTTTAAAACAATCTTCTCTCCTTGTAGGCTGTACAAAATCAAACAGTTCAATGAGCTCGTGCTCATTGCTACAAGAATTGTTACTCTTAACCATTATTCTAAATTGGTGCCTCATGAAATTGAAGAACAGCTATCAAAGGAAAGGGTCTTCTGTTGGGTGGGTGTTAGGTGGGGATGTCTCACTGTTCTGCTCCAAACTTTTAAGGATAATGCAGCTTTCTAGCAGCATGCTTCCTCGCTTCCCTTGTTAGTATGTGTATCATGAAGCTTTGGGTGGTAGTACTCCAAGAAGAAAACTCCTTTGAGTAGGTGTGCTATATGTACATTGCCATGGAGTTTATTTAAGTATGCCCTTCAACACTTTGAGAAAATTATGCATTGTGTTCCCAACCTATCTTTATTGAAATATGGAATAGCGCTCAGAAGTTTATACGATAAATATTGTTTAAGGAGCCTGTATAGTTAACAGGTGGTAGTTTGGAGGGAGTATATAGACTAAAGCTTCTACTGAGACAGGGTGATGTATAAGGAAGCAATAGTTTGCTTGCTTAAAAAAATTAGAAAAAAACCCACCGAGATATTAAAGAAACCAGCAGTTGGCCAAGAGATAGGACAAAGTCTGGGACACAGCTTGGAGCTGAACTCTTCCCCTTTTATTGATATCTGAATCATGTGAACTTCCTCATGGACCTTAGTCTGGGCTTGAGCAGTCCAGCCATTCATAAACCTATACCTAGAATTCATAAACATCCATTCACGGCAAGCTATTAAAGCATTTATGGACTAAGATGATTAATCTTTTATAGGTTTTTGTTCAAAGAGAAAAGGTGGAGAGATTACAGCTGCTTGAGAGCACCTGTTTGTGAATCTGTTGTAGATTCAACAGGACGGCTTGACCTGTGTGTTGCAGAAAAATAGTTGCTGTTTCAAAAATAGGAACTGAAAACTCCACTGTGAGATGGATGTTTACAACCTCTGAAAGCCAGCCATCAGAGACGAAACAGGGGCTAGCTTGAATGTACTTTAAAAACACAAAAGCTGTTGAGAGCTTAAAATGTTGGCTGAGTGCTCTATGCAGCTGACATTGGAAGGGTGAAGGCAAACTGGTGCCACGTTCTTTGCCTTGGGACTGGTGTTAAGTGCAGAGCCAGAAACCTGCTCTCTCCCATCACTAACGAAAGCTAAAATGGAAATGCGAACACCATGAAAACAAACTAATTAAACATCTAGTGAAATAGATGTAACTCTGTCAGACATTAGGCAAACAAAAGTCATTTTTAGGCAAGAACATTACCACTATTTAGGGCTGAATTTTCAGCTGGCACAGGGAATTCTGTCAGCCTCTATACAAATGCAACCATGCATTTGTATGCCTAATTTAGGCAGTTAGAAGTGCAATTACCACCCTACCTGCAAATTGTAATTAGTTTAAGCTGTCTTGGTGCCTTTATCAGCTGATCCATACGCTGACACTGACTTTAAGTATAGAGTCTAACTATAGTGGGAGCTACCCTCTGTTGTTGAAGCAAGTTATTATATATAAAAATGCATATATGTATGAAGTAGTGAAAAAAAAGTACTTTCAAAGAGATGTGAAGCATCCCTTTTATGTTTACTCTATGTAGGGAGGCCTAGTGCAGGTACTTTATATTGGTGAAATTAAGCAATTAAAGTTCTGATATTTATATTAATATGGGTAAAAAAAGAAGAACCACTATACCTCTCATTCCTCTTCTCCCTCCAGCACCTCAATTTCTTTGAGGGCTGAAGAAGGAGGAAGTGGCTTTTGGCCTAATGCTGGAAAGCCCAGCTTTGCTGCTCAGCTTACTAGGAACACTGTAGAGCCCATCCTGTTTTGGGTGAAGCAAGATCTGACACCAATCAAAGCTCAGAAGCAGGCAGTGTTCTGCCTCTCCCTCAGGCAGCTCAGGTTTCCTTGGCACCTGTGAAGATTGGGTAAAGGATGACTTTTTGCACTTCTCTTCCACCATCTCCTTCTCCATCCAGAGATAGAGGAAAGCACAACAGCCTGGTAAGCACACTATCAATTTATTAATGGATTCTTTAAAATAGGATTGACTGCAATATAAGTTGTATTACCTGAGCTCTTGGAGATTTTGTTTCATGTACAGTTAAAACCAGTAATGTTTGTTTGTTGGTGTTTGGAGATACTAACTACCCCTCATAAACACTCCACTTCTGTCTTAACCCAAACAGTCAGGAATTCATTGGCTGTGTTGGACTGTAAGCTCCTACATGCTTTCTGCTGCTGTGTGATGGCAAAGATGATATTTCAGTAGTTTCTCCAATGTTTCAGCCTGGAGGGAATGTAAATATAAGCATAAATGATTTTGAAAATGTGCCTTTTTTCTCTGTTTCAATGGCTCGTGCATTAGACTTGGTATGGCTGACAAATCGGCACTGATTGCTAATTAAAAAGCTGAATGTATTAAGGAGTTTCACACTTCCATTTCTTTCTCAGGTTGAAACCCTAGCTGTATGAGTGAGTGCTAGTGAAGCTCTAGTGGATACAGTCTAATTACTTGCCATTTTTGCTTTGACTTAACAGTTCATGAATTACAGTAACTCTGACTGACAGATCATTGCTGATTACTAATTAAATGGCAGAATTTGGTTTTGGGCACCTCCAGCTTTTACTCCCACCCGTCAAAAGTGACACTCCATATCTTAACAGAAAAAGTTTTCTCTCTGCTTGTTTGTTGATATGTAAAAGCTGATGGTCTCATCCCTCCAGAAAATTAAGGCACGTTTAACAACAGTGGTGGATAAATATGTTTCAAAAATAAAGTTACTGCAGTGTTGCTTATAAAGAGGCTTTGGAGAGAAACGTTCAAGGCAGTATAACAACTCGGTATGTTTCCTGGTGCTCTCGTTCTCTTATGGATCACCTCAACCCTCATTTAGTGAGCACAAAGAACAATAACATTTTTAGTCCTTTTTCTGTGGGAAGAGACAGTTCATTCACTGCCATAGGTACTCCCTAGGTCACCCAGACACTAGAACAAATGCAGGAATGGATTGTCTGTCTCTTTCTTTCTCTTCATTTGCCTTTTCTATTCAGCATACCAAGAATTTAATGTGGGTCTTGACAGGATTACTACTCTTCTAATCTGTCATATATTTTAATTTGTGATAGTGATCTGTAGAAATGAGCTGTTGAGGTTGGGAGTTGTTCTCGTGATGATGACGTCCCTCTAGTCCTGAACGGCGATGGGTAGAGTTATGGGCAGACGGTAAATGGTATAACTGATATAACTTTTCTCACTAAATACCCAGAAATACTCAGTTCAATTCCAGACTTTAAATCAAGAATAAAGGCTCATTAAAATTGCTACAGATCTTTTCAAATCAACACATTAAAGATAGTGCAGCCTGATAAAATTTTATTTGTGTTTATTTCATTGCAAATGTTACAAACACAAAGCAAAACTTTTATTCTAAAAAGAATGACTGCTCCTCTGAAAGGAAATTATGCTTCTCTAGTCTCTTTCAGTTTGTGAGCATGCCCCTAAGTGTGTGAATAGTTTGTAAAAATCCATCAGAGAGAATGCTCAAGAGCAAGGGTCAAAAGAAATGGTATGTTGCTTGAGATCCCATATATCAAAAAGCACAGTGTAAAAATCCTTGGCATATAGGTGATCTTAATGGTCCCTTCTGGACTTAAAGTGTATTACAGAGAGAAACCATGAAGTCATAATTTAAAACTTTATCTTTTCTTTGTTAGTAGTTCTTCCTGTCTGAATATCACTCTTCACCTTAAGCAAAATAGAGATTATATTATTGCTGTGAGATAATAAAAAAGACTCTTCATCACTGCAGTCAATACCCATCATAAATGTAAAATTTGGCATTCTAATGAGTAGCAGAAAGGTCCCTTTCTCTTCGCTCATACTGCTTTCATCTGAAGTATTTCATATCATTGCTACTAATGGCAACTCAGAGTAACGCATCTGTACAAAGACAATAACATGGCAGCATCTGAAAAACAAACTATCCCAAGTCATCATAACTGAACCAGCAGAGTAATGTTCAGAAAATATGAGCAAAAGCTCATGTGAAGTCTTGAAATTAGGTCTTTTGACTACGAGGCTTCAGAAAACATTTTCTGATACTTGCCTGTGTATTCATGATGGTGTGATCTTACAAAAAAAAAAAAAAAAAAAAGGAAGATTTTACAAAGATATGTGGAAACCCAGGGAAACAGGGCAGTTGCTTTCACCAGGCACTTCTGAAACTCCATCGAGACCTATTGTGCCTCATTTTCTACATGTGCCTGAGACATGTGAGAGCCGCCTGCCCTGGTATTCTTGGTGAATACTGAGATCAAGCTTTCTGCAGCTGACAGCCTACAGGATGCAAAAATTCCACCATTTCCTCTCTTTGAGTAGGAAATGAATGGAATGACTCAGCTCGCGTAGTTAGCGTGGCAAGTGTGACCTTTTGGAAGAAGACTACCGTATGGAGTTTTTTTCGCCTCTACTTTCTCCAGTTTTGCTTTACTCAAGAATGACCAGCTTCAAAGAAAAAGTTCACCACTGTAATTGAATATTCCCCATATTGAGAGGGGTAAAAATAAACATTCTTCTCAGTTTATTCACGCATAGACTAGAATCATCCAACTGTGACATCTGAAAGGAACTACATGATTATAATCTGAAATGAGAATAAAGTTCATCTTGTGCGATTTCTTATTTTTTCCCTGCAGACTTTGAAAGAGGAAAGAGATTGCAGAATCTTAATACCCATTAAAGCTCAAGAAAGCCAGGGCTGTGTACTCCTGTGTTAACCTTTTTACTATTCTGTTGGCTAATTGTCTGTCCGTTCCACCTTCTCCTCCCAGGTTAATGGGGTGGTTAACAGGGGAGGACAGGAATGCTTGGCCAATCACACTACAAAGCAAACTGAAAAGGTCAAAGCAATGTGCTGTATTATTCATGGACTATGCCTTGCCATGTTATCTTAGATCTCGTGTCTTCACGTGATGAATTGCTATAAGAACAAGAAACAGCCCAACGTGAAATTGGCTCCTGTGACAATGATTGTAGTTCAAATGGAAAAATGTAAAACTGTGGCCTGCTGTTGTACTGTCTTTTGAGATTAAAGATGTGTGATCACAACTAGCCACTGAATAAGCAACAGGTTACATTTGTATGACTTCTCAGCTGGGTTGTAAGTATAATACAGTTTATATCCATATAGATTCTTCTAATTTTAGCCATGGACTTTGTTTTGGAAGTACTGTGTGGTGCCTAATATCCCTCCTATGTCTTCTGTGTCAATCAACTCACGATTAGTTTATAGATTTCTTAATATGAGACTCCTTTTAAGTGGTGTTTTGTTTAGAAGTATTAATATGCTAATTCCTAAGAGGCCATCTAAAGTGCACTGTAAGGAAGTCCTTGTTCTCAGGAATTTGCAATCTGTATAGTCAAATTTGAAGGAAAACTTGATGTAACCATTCTTTTCTCCTTCACCTTTGATGTGAAACAGGTGGAGGGAGATACTTGCAGAGGCAGGAGTGTGACTGAGGTGCTCCAAATTATTTTCTGAGTACTGTCCCTCTTGTTGACTACAGAGGGAGATTAGCAACAGCAGACTACTGATTTAATTCCTGGCAGTGGATGCCATTAATGCATGTTCTCATTTAGTCCCTACATGAGTGCATCTCATCTTCTTTCTCTGGTGATGTGTTTAATTTAATACTTTTGCTGTAGACCCATTCTCCATCACTTTGAATCACAACCTTGTATTTTTCAAGTGTTTTTACCATACCCCTTTGACAGAAGAGACTTCACAAATAGTGAAAGTGAAAAATGCTCTTTAAGATCAACCACTGTCTGGCCTACCTTCTCTGAATTGTAATTAGTGTTGTAACCCAACAGTAAACACATACCTAACACCTGAAGGAGCTGACTCTGTTTGTGCTCGATGTCCCTTCCAGGGCTTAGTATGGAAGTTCTGGCATTTACAAGGAAACAAGGATTGCAACAGCAAGCAGAAGAGTTACGAGGCAGGCTTAGGGGAGAGGGTATTTATACCTTTTCTTTTTTCCCATTTCTTTAAATTGGTATAGTGTTCTTTGCTTTCATTGAGTGGTTTCAACTGACATCAGTTGCCTGAGGCCAGTGAACCTGGCTGTCAACAGATAAATCATTTTTGTGACAAAAAAATTATGTGATGGAGGGAAACAAACCCCCATCATTCATCTGGAAACTAGTCTTTGAAAGAGAAGTGACCTGAAAGTGTAACTCTTGGGGAGTGGTCTCAGATGTGTCCTTGTGTACAGGACTAAAATAGCCACAACAACCATGGGCCAGACTGTTTTTAATGTGCCCTTAACAGAAAGGAGGTTGTGGAATGAAGTCCAACTTGTAATAGTATTTCCTGAATGAGAGGAGTCATGGTATATGTCATCACCCTATAGGAATTGCCAGCTGAGAGGCCAGAGAATCATAACAGTCTGCAATTTCTTCAAAAGGCAAGCTAATTATTAATATATGTTTTAATTTTTGTAGGTAGTTCTATTGACTCTCATGCTTTAGAAACTATACTGCATGCAGCAAGCATCAGAAATCCTTCCCCCTCCTCCTCCTTCCCCATTGTCGAGCCAAAATGTATTATATTCATGGAGTAAAGTTGACTCTCAAAGAGTCCTGAATAAAATACTATGCAGATTTGGGCCTGGGAATGTATGTATTACAGATGGATATTTTTGGAAAAAGCAGTGCCCTTTTCCCTGACAGAAGCTCCTTTCGTGTTTGCTTTGTGTTGTTTCATAGCTGACTTCATCTCCTGACAACTGCTTTAGTCTGTGGCTTTCTGGAGGCTAAAGGGCACTGTAGCCAAGTGTTGGCCTAGATGTTTCTGACACCTTACAGATTGATTTGGGCTATGGCCTCTCTCTCTCAGTGATGTATTGATCTGCAGCATAAGACAGTTTCTGCCCTACCTGATACCTAAAAAGTGAAATGTCACATCTTGTCTCGGATCTGGGTGTCTCACAAAGCTCCACGATGAGACTGGTATGTCTTTCTCGGTGTGCTCAGATCAACTTGTTCATGTTGCACAGACGCCTCTTTTTCACTGGCAGTGTTGCTTTTCTGTTCCCAAAGATCACCTGTTTTCAGTGCACTTTATTATTTTTCATCATTCTAGGTAGAAATACCTGATTTTGCATTAAATATTGCAGAATTGTAAGCCAGCTTGCATCCAATTAAGAGTATTTGCTGAAGAGCCTCATGATTTACCAAACTGTGTGTTGACTGTGACTTGATGATCCGTGGGGAGCAGTCTTTCTGATTTAGTGTGTGTCTGCTTGTGGTGGTTTGACCTTGGCTAAATGCCAGGTACCCACCAAGTCGCTCTATCACTTCCCCCCCCTTCCCCTTTTTTTCTCAATAGGGCAAAGAAGGGAAAGAAAATAAGATAGGAAAACAAAACAACCCTTGTGGGTAAAACAACAGCAGTTTTAATATAAGCAAAGCGAAGCAAAGGTCCGCGCGCGGAAGCAAAAAAAAGAAAACAGATTTATTCTCTACTTCCCATTAACAGGCGATGTCGGGCCTTCTCAGGAAGCAGGGCTCTGATATGCGTAGCGGTTGCCTCGGAGGACCAAGGGTGACCCCACCCCCTTCCTCCTTTCTCCCAGCTTTATACTGAGCAGACGTCATATGGTATGGAATATCCCTTTGGTCAGTTCGGGTCAGCTGTCCTGGTTGTGTCCCCTCCCAAGATCTTGCCCACCCCGTCCCACTGTGGGGGGGGAAATGTCAGAAAGAGCCTTGGTGCTGTGTAAGCACTACTCAGCAGTAGCCACAACACCAGTGTGCTATCAACACCCTGCCAGCTCCCAGCATAAAACACAGCACCATGAGGGCTGCTACAGGGGAAAACCAATTCTGGCTCAGCCAGACCCGATACAGTCTCCACCCCTTATTCCATACCATTTACGTCATGCCCAGGTCCCACATAACACTCATTTATTCATTCCGTAAGCTTTCTTCACTCCTCTAGATGTTCAGTGACTTGGCTGCCATCTGTCAAGGTGGATGTTCAGGACAGGAGCAGTATGTTTGACTGTTGGACTCCAGCACCGGCTAGGTTTGGGTCATCATCGCATGTATCTGGTTCACTCTTCGTCGTTCCTACTTCCTCCATCACTTCCTGCAACATACAACTCAGCTCACAGATTATTTCCCCCCCAAGGTTAAATCTCCTTGAGGCACACACTGAGTAGCCCCATTCTCCCGCATTACCCACCAAGTACATCCAGGTCCCTGAGCAAAAACAATCCCACGAGTGGGCTTGCCTTTTCCCAAGGGAGGAGCAATCCACACTGCCTTCCCCAGCCATTTCCCTGTGTGTACTACAGGGACCTTATCTCCTCCCACAGTATGAAGGGGTTTTGTTTGGGCAGGACCAGGACGGTTAACAGATCCTCTGGTATTAATTAGCCAAGTGGCTTCTGCTAAATTTATATCCCAGTGTTTCCATCCCCCATTGTCCAATGCTCTCAACATAGTCTTCAACAGTCCATTGTATCTTTCAATCTTTCCAGACGCTTGTGGGTAATAAGGGATGTGATACACCCACTCAATGCCATGTTTCTTTGCCCAGGAGTTTATGAGATTATTTCGAAAATGGGTTCCATTGTCTGATTCGATTCTTTCAGGAGTACCATGTCGCCATAAAATTTGCCTTTCAAGACCTAAGATGGTATTTCGGGCAGTGGCATGATTTACAGGGTACGTCTCAAGCCAACCAGTAGTTGCTTCCACCATAGTGAGTATGTAGCGCTTGCCTTGGCGTGTTCGTGGCAATGGTCCAATATAGTCAATTTGCCAGGCCTCACCATATCGAAAACTCAGCCATCGCCCTCTGTTCCAGGGAGACTTTACTCGTGTGGCTCGCTTAATTGCAGCACATGTTTCGCATTCATGAGTGACCTGTGAGATGGCCTCCATGGTCAGGTCCACCCCTCGATCACGAGCCCATCTGTACGTTGCATCTCTCCCGAGATGCCCGGATGTTTCATGGGCCCATCGAGCTACAAATAGCTCACCCTTGCGCTCCCAGTCCAGGTCCAGCTGAGCTACTTCAATTTTAGCAGCCTTGTCTACTTGCTCATTGTTTTGATGTTCTTCGGTGGCACGGCTTTTGGGCACGTGGGCATCTACATGACGTACCTTTAGAGCCACGTTTTCCACTCGGGCAGCGATGTCCTGCCACAGTGCAGCAGCCCAGATGGGTTTACCTCTGCGCTGCCAATTGGTCTTCTTCCACTCCTGTAGCCACCCCCACAGAGCATTAGCCACCATCCAGGAGTCAGTGTAGAGATACAGTACTGGCCACTTTTCTCGTTCAGCAATCTTTAGGGCTAGTTGGATCGCTTTTACTTCTGCAAACTGACTTGACTCGCCCTCTCCTTCAGTGGCCTCAACGACTTGTCTTGTGGGGCTCCACACAGCAGCTTTCCACTTTCGATGGTTTCCTACCACACGACAGGATCCATCAGTAAACAAAGCATACCGCCTTTCATCTTCTGGTAATTCGTTATATGGTGGTGCTTCTTGGGCACGAGCCACCTCCTCAGGCAGTGCTCCAAAATCTCTACCTTCTGGCCAGTCCATGATCTCTTCCAGGATTCCTGGACGGTTGGGTTTTCCCAGTCGAGCTCGTTGCGTGATTAACGCTACCCATTTACTCCAGGTAGCACTGGTTGCATGGTGTGTAGAAGGGATGTTTCCTTTGAACATCCAATGTAGTACAGGCAATCGCGGTGCCAAGAGGAGCTGTGCTTCTGTACCAACAACTTCGGAAGCGGCTCGAATCCCCTCATATGCTGCCAGAATCTCCTTTTCAGTTGGAGTGTAGTGGGCTTCTGATCCTCGATATCCCCGGCTCCAAAATCCTAATGGTCGACCCCGAGTTTCACCTGCTACCTTCTGCCAGAGGCTCCATGTGAGGCCATGCTCCCCAGTTGATGTGTAAAGTACATTTTGCACATCTGGTCCTGTCCGAACAGGCCCAAGAGCTACCGCCCGAGCTATCTCCTGTTTGATGTGCTCAAAGGCTTGTTGTTGCTCAAGACCCCACTCAAAATTGTTCTTCTTTCGGGTTACTTGATAGAGAGGGCTCACCAGCTGACTGTAACCTGGAATGTGCATCCTCCAAAATCCCACAAGTCCTAAGAAAGCTTGTGTTTCCTTCTTGTTGGTCGGTGGAGACATAGCTGCTATCTTGTTGACAACCTCCATAGGCACATGGCGGCGTCCATCTTGCCATTTTATTCCCAAGAACTGAATCTCCTGTGCTGGTCCCTTGACCTTGCTTTTCTTTATGGCAAACCCAGCTCTCAGAAGAATCTCAATTACTTTTTGTCCTTTCTTGAACACTTCTTCTGCCTTGTTGCCCCACACAATGATGTCATCGATGTACTGTAGATGTTCAGGGGCATCACCCTTTTCCAGTGCAGTTTGAATTAGTCCATGACAAATAGTGGGGCTGTGCTTCCACCCCTGGGGTAGTCGATTCCAGGTATATTGGACACCCCTCCACGTGAAAGCAAACTGTGGCCTGCACTCTTCTGCCAAAGGAATTGAAAAGAATGCATTGGCGATGTCGATTGTGGCGTACCACTTGGCTGCCTTTGACTCTAGCTCATACTGGAGCTCTAACATATCTGGTACAGCAGCACTCAGTGGTGGCGTCACTTCGTTCAGGCCACGATAGTCTACTGTCAACCTCCACCCTCCGTCAGACTTTCGCACTGGCCATATTGGGCTATTAAAAGGCGAATGTGTCTTACTGATGACACCTTGGGTCTCCAGTTGACGGATCAGTTCTTGGATGGGAGCCAGAGAGTCTCGGTTCGTGCGATACTGCCGTCGGTGCACGGTCCTCATGGCAATTGGCACCTGTTGTTCTTTAACTCGCAACAGTCCTACAACAAAAGGATCTCCTGAGAGGCCAGGCAGATTAGACAACTGTTTGACCTTCTCTGTGTTCACACTGGCCACACCAAAAGCCCATCGGTATCCTTTTGGGTCTTTGAAATACCCCCTCTTGAGGTAGTCAATGCCCAAGATACAAGGGGCTTCTGGGCCAGTTACAATGGGATGTTTTTCCCACTTATCCCCGGTCAAGCTAACCTCGGCCTCCAGTACTGACAGTTCTTGACATCCGCCTGTCACTCCTGAGATCCAGATAGGTTCTGCCCCTCTATAACTTGATGGCATTAATGTACACTGTGCCCCGGTATCGATTAAAGCCTGGTACTTCTGTGGATTTGATGTGCCAGGCCATCGAATCCACACTGTCCAATACACCCGATCATCCCTTTCCTCCTCCTGGCTGGAGGCAGGGGCCCTCTATTCCTGTTCTTGGTCAGAGTATTCACTGTCTGACCCTTGCTGTGCCAGGCCGGAAACTCCTTCATCAGGGCCAAGGGAGGTGATCTCATTCTTCCTGTATCTGGGAGATCGCTGATTACTTTCTTGCGGTTTCACGCCAGCTACATTAACAACCTTCTTGGATGTTGTCTTCTTGGCAGGGGTCTTTCCTCGCAATTCATGTACACGAGCTTCCAATTTGAAGGTGGGTTGACCATCCCACTTCCTCATGTCCTCCCCCTGGTCACGCAGGAAGAACCAAAGTTCGCCACGTGTCATGCGCCTAGGTTTCCCTTTCCCTCTGACTGGGGTGGAAGAGAACCGATTTCTTGGGGTGCTCCTGACATCTAAGGCACTCGCCCGTAGAGATGAGGAGGTTCCAAGACTCTCTTCAAAGTTCTGAAGCCAGGAAGAGACTGCCTCCACAGTTGGCGTACATCTTAATCCTTCTCCCATATCCATTTCTGGATAGTACATCGCAGCCAAGCCCGCAGAATACGAGGATGGTGCACCTTTAATCACCTTCCTCCACATGGCCCGTGTGCACAGGACATCCTCTGGATTTTTAGGGGCTTCATCATTATTTGGATCACTATAGATGACTTCCAGCACTGCTAGTTCTCTCAGGTACTGGACACCTTCATCCGCAGTAGCCCACTTCCCTGGGGAGTTATCCGTAAGATCTTCCTTGAAAGGATATCTTGCTTTAACACTTGAAAGGAGCCGTCTCCACAGACTGCAAATTCCTGTTTCTTTTCCAATTCCCCTTTCAATTCCTCGATCTCTAGCAAGGGAACCCAGCTGTTGGGCTTCCTTACCTTCCAGCTGCTGAGCATCAGCCCCATTATCCCAGCATCGAAGCAGCCAGGCAGCAATCCGCTCACCCGGCTGGCGGCTATAGTCTTTCCGCAGATCTCGCAGTTCTGATGATGTCAGGGACCGGGTAGTTTCTGCCTCCTGTTTGAGTTCTGTTATTCCCTCTTCTGACCCCTTTGCTGAAGGACCCGCTTCTTCCTCCTCTTTTTCGTCCCTTATTAATCGAGGGTATGGACCTGTTGTTCTCCTTGTCCACTGTTTCTTTTTTACTACTGGGGCAATCTCTGCTGTTATTGTTTTTGTTTGAGTTCCCGTTTCCACCACAGTCCTTTGAGAGCACTGAACTGCAGCTCGATAAGCATAGGCCAGGCCCCAGTACAGCGCTAGGAGTTGCTGATTTTCATCGGGATAGACAAGGCACCCTTCTATCAGGTGTTGTGTCAGTTTTGCGGGGTTGCTTGCCTGTTCAGGGGTAAGATCCCAGGCTACAGGAGGTGATAACCGTCCTAGGAATCTGCCCAAATCCTTCCACTCCCCCTGCCACCCAGGGACAGGCCGCCTCAGGGCACATTTTGGTATTCTCTCACCCAAAATTTGCTTTCTCTTACACCAAAAACCTAACGAGCTCCACACAGCCCACAATAGGCGAATAGCATTAATGAACAGTATCAAAGAGCTAACATAAGGATTAATAAGTACTTCGGGAGCTTGCAGAATAAAACCACTCATGATGTTCCCAATTTCTTCCAGCATGTTCCCGAGCTTAGCAAAATAAAGATAAGCAGAGCAATAAACAAACCCGTGACCAGCACAAGAGCTTGTCGCTTACTAACTGCTATAGCTATAGCACAATTAATATAAAACTGCCGTTGTCCCGCCCCACGTTGGGCGCCAAAATAGACTGTGGTGGTTTGACCTTGGCTAAATGCCAGGTACCCACCAAGTCGCTCTATCACTTCCCCCCCCTTCCCCTTTTTTTCTCAATAGGGCAAAGAAGGGAAAGAAAATAAGATAGGAAAACAAAACAACCCTTGTGGGTAAAACAACAGCAGTTTTAATATAAGCAAAGCGAAGCAAAGGTCCGCGCGCGGAAGCAAAAAAAAGAAAACAGATTTATTCTCTACTTCCCATTAACAGGCGATGTCGGGCCTTCTCAGGAAGCAGGGCTCTGATATGCGTAGCGGTTGCCTCGGAGGACCAAGGGTGACCCCACCCCCTTCCTCCTTTCTCCCAGCTTTATACTGAGCAGACGTCATATGGTATGGAATATCCCTTTGGTCAGTTCGGGTCAGCTGTCCTGGTTGTGTCCCCTCCCAAGATCTTGCCCACCCCGTCCCACTGTGGGGGGGGAAATGTCAGAAAGAGCCTTGGTGCTGTGTAAGCACTACTCAGCAGTAGCCACAACACCAGTGTGCTATCAACACCCTGCCAGCTCCCAGCATAAAACACAGCACCATGAGGGCTGCTACAGGGGAAAACCAATTCTGGCTCAGCCAGACCCGATACACTGCTCATCAAAGATGGATGATTGCCACTATGTGTCATAAAACTTCATCTGACAAAACCAACTCCATAGCAAAATAATGCCATCTCCAAAGGGCAATAATTCTTTGCTTCTCTGTCCCACATGTTTAAGGAGCTCAGACTAGCTCAGATTTTCTCAAAAAGATTTCTTTATACTTATTCTGTTAACAATGAACAAAGGGCGATCAAAGCTTTTTTGCTAGTTCTTTCTTAGTTTTCAAAAATCTTTTATGAGAGCCTAGGAAGATGGTCTCTAGCAGCTAAAAATCTGTAGGATTTAGACTCCTATCTGTGATAAATAGATGATGGGAATTAAGTGGCTAAATACCTTTGAGGTCCTGGATTTTTAATTAAATCTTAGGGCTGGGGGGTGGATTTTTCCTTTCTATCTTTTTGTTTTAAAGTCACCCTTGAGTGAGAAAATATAATGAACTGAATGCTGTTTTCATAGGGTGAGGTTATTTTCTTACAAAGTAAACACAGTGAACAAAAAGGAGATGCAGCCTTAGAAGAGACTGCACACATCAGCTGGGGTTGCCTGTCAAACATCATCTGATAAGGTGATCTCTATTGAAAAGTAGGTGCGTTGCTTCGCTCACTGGTGACAGGTGTCAGGGGATTTGGGAGCCTGTGCTGCCACGAAGACCAAAGCGATGTAAGATGTGCCTACGCGACAAACTGCTGCCGTGGGAGCACAAATGTGTCACTGATCCTTAACCAACAGATTTGCACTGGAGAAGGCAGGTGCTGTTATTCTCTTTCCTGGAGTGTTTGTGCATTTTTAAAAAAACAATTACCATATAATGAGGGAAAAAATCACCCTTAGGGCACAGACGAGAGTGAAGGACTTCACACTCTTAACCATGGGGCAACAGCTGGGGTCCTTTATTTTTTCTTTCTTTTTTTGTAGTGTTGTGTTTCTTGCAGGATGCCAATTTTCATCTATAGATTGTACCAGTATCTGTAGTGTAAGGCATTAGATTGGAAAGAACGCAATATGAGGCTGAATTTTTCTTAGCTAAGGATGGAGGGATCTCTGTTTTCAGTGCTTCTTGGGTGATAATCAAGCCAGCAGGATTTTATAGAGTTTGGATGCAGAATATTCTCAGAGCAGAAAAATACAGGCCCCGTTTTGACTGGGTGTTACTATTTAAATAAACAAGACAATTTAAAATAAGCCTTTCATAGACTTTTTATCCAGCCCGTTAAGACTAATGAAGTACAGAAGTGTCTTGCTAAAGTTATTCCATAGTGAGGAGAAGGCTCATTAAGTGGAAAGGTGGCTTTTGTTGACCTGTCTATCAAATATCTACAGTGTTAATTTTCTCGTTTGCTGTGTGGCCATGTCTTTAATGCTGGTGAGGGACAGTTTTGTATTTCCTAGTCTCTAATGTTGTTGTGTACTTTGAGTACTCTTCATTTTTTCCTTCTTAGCTGCTCTCAGCCTTTTGTTCTTTAAGTAATTGTCTTCTACTTGGTATAAGTAGTCTTCAATTAGTCCAATCTGCAATTATAAAGAAGCGGTGTCAGAAGCATGTCCCTTCCCCTCTATAAAAACTTTAAAAACTTTTGCAATTAGTTTATTTCAAAACTAATTGTCATTAGAAAGAAAAATACATGAAGGCACCTCTCATACAATTGGCTGGAGTAGCAGTACCTGATTTCATAAATTTTTTTTTCCTCCTTTTCTATTTGGATTCAATTACTTTACTGCTGCGGAATAGACCTTTCATTGAAATCTGTACATTGAAAACAGGAATTTATCACAACTCTGTCTTTAAATGGCATTGAAAAACAGCCACTTTAAAAGGAAGGGATGATGAGGAAATTAATCTCAGGCAAGTTTTTCTTGATAAGGAAAGAGAACAGAGGCTTCTGGCATTTATACGCCAAAAATCAACACATGGAGAAAAATGAGTATTCCACATTGTTGTGGCAAGAACCATTTTTCTATTAAATCAAAATGAAGTTCTGAATAAATATGTTTTCCCATGAATATAATACACTAGTGAATACAGTAGAAGAATAGATGACTTCAGTCTCCCCCCCCAAAATAAAAATGTAATTATTCTAATAAAGAGTACGTTCAGATAGTCACATCTTCCTTGCAGGGGTGACTTCAAAACAACCAAAAATATAGATTAATAGTACTGTGTACAGGTATTCTGTAAATACCAGGCATTCATAATTTTATGGCTATGTCTCCCCATACCTTACCTTTATTCATAACCTTTGTCATCTTTTGCGATATGCAGCGTTTCTGTGAGGTGAAGATGAGAATCATCTCCCTTCACACTGAGTTATACTCAAGACCTAGACCCTATATAATGTGGGGATCTAAAGAATCAATCTTCCAATTGCATTTTAAGCTGAAATATTTTTTTTTTTTAAAAAGTCTGAATCTATCATCCTGACATGCATTCAGCGGAGCATTGCTTCTTTAGGCACAATACAGAACAGCTGACTGTGAATTAATCTGAGTGTGGCTTCCTATTGTATTTATTCATATATTGAGCTGTTACTAAAGTGCTCTTCAGCCCTGAAGTTGAAGCTGTGCTGTCTGCCCTGGCCATGGTTTGTGTTGGTGAGGGGTTTGCATGTGTGGGAGAGAGAAAAGGAGGCAAGCAGAAAAGTTTATGGACAATTACATCTGCCTCCCTGGGGTGTCGAGGGCACAGGGAGCGCGTTTGGGAGAGGAGCTCTGCTACCTCCTCCCCACGAAGCTTGCAGGGGTGACATTTTCAGCTGATGGACTTCACGTAGCACTGTGCATGATGCTATGGAAAAGAGTTTTCTACCATGCTGGTGAACCTTGATGGGCACTTGCTCATGGGCTTTTGCTCCTTTGTGGCAGAGAGGTCCGTTGCAACAGGAGCACGGGAAGGTTGGGGCTCTCTGAAGACAGCCTCACAGGCTGGCTCTGCTGTGACGTGCTCACCATATAAACATGCGGAGGATTAGAGAAAGGAGTCATTATGCTAGGCTCATTTTTAAGAAGCTGAAATAAAAGCTTAGGAAGTCATTGATCTGGCCAAAAACACACAGGAAGTCTCAGAAAGACTAATCACTTAGTGCCGAGCTCCAGTCCAGGGGCTTAGTCATATTAAAAACAACCACCAAACCCCCCAAACTCTTCTGCAACAGACCAAATTAAAATGTCTACATAACTTTCTTCTGTGGTTAGAAGTAATCTTTTCTATTTTGCTTGCGTTTGGATGAGCACAAAGGGTGTTAAGAAGAAGGGAAAAGGGTCCCAGGTGATGGGTAGGTTGTGGGATGAGGGCAAAGGGGGCACCAGAAAAGCCACAGTTTTTACAGCGGCTGCTTTAGGACCATCCCACAGTGGCTGCACTGCTGGTGATACCACCAGAAAGCCCCGGTGGAATGATGTTCCTACCTTGAACCATGGCTTGGCTGCTGTTGTGTGCTTTTCATATTTGTAGAATCCCTGTCAGCTCCAGCCCCCAAAATAAGTTGTAATATGGCATATCAGGGGTGGAAATAATAGTTGCTTACATAATTGCAATGTTACTGACACAGCTGATGAGCTGATGATGTTATTTGCACAGCAGTGATGGCATTCAGACCCTTGCTGACTTACAATTACACTGTATGCTCTGAGCCCTAGCATGATTTAAATTACCATACAAACACAATGAAAATACAGTCTCTTGACAAGATAAGGTGGGGGGGGGGGGGCGAGGAATGGCTTAAAAATCTCTTTTCAGTGGATGCAGTGTTCAGTAGTGCTTATTCATGGCTTTTTAGCTTGCACATTTCATTTTAAGAAAGTAAATTGGAAGCATTATGTTCTGCCTTTTTGCCTTGATTTAAAACCTCCTTGTGCCCGCTCTTCTGCTGTTGGACTGCGGTGAGCCACCTTCAGGGCTCTCATTGGGAAATGCAAATTTTGTAAATCAATAGCTTCACTTTTTTTTTTTTTTTTTTTTTCCCTCCCAATAACTGTTTAAATAAGAATCCATGTGGATGGGAGTAGGCAGAAAGACAGTTTGTAGCCAGCCCCAACATGATTAGTGTTAGACCAAGAGCTGTTGTAGGAAAATGGATTTTGGAAAAGACTTGTGACTTACTACCAAGCAGAGCAATAACTGGCTACAGACTGATGCTAATCCTGAATCCCAGGGTTATATAGCTGAACCCTGCAGCTACGATATAGGCTAAAGCAGCACTGAAGCCCAAGTAGAGAGCTCTGCAGGACCTGGTTCGCAGCAGAGCATTCGCTCCTGGTGTTGCCAGTGATTCACGGGAGTCATTTTCGGCCTGATCCCAACCCACACAGAGATCAACAACGTTGGGTCAGACCTTGGCACTATATGTACTTGGATTATGTTTCCCCACCTCTAACCCCCCCAGTCCACATCGTGTCCGTGTGTGCTACAGTCTGTGGCTGGGAGCTGGTCAGCAGCATCGCATTCCATCTGCAGGGGCTGTGCTCAGCTCTTGGTAGCTGAACTTGCTGCTTGACATCCTTGGAGTGAAGTCTCTTAAATACTCTCCTGAACATATGAAACCATGCTTCTCCCATCTACCCAGCTATACAGTGTCTTAATAGTCTTGTCTCAAGTGCCTGGTGACCTGAGAACTTATGAAGACAAATTGGGCTTCAACCTATTTTTAATCCTCCACTGCTATGACATTTTACTTTCAAGATATCCTGAGCGTTTGCCCCCCGTTACTCCCAGCAGTGCAGTGGCAGCATTTCTACTTTGGATCAATGTCTACAGCCCTGGCACAGCTCGAGGCTCCTCGGTGCACGACTGCCCATGTATTCAAGTTCCTCCCATTTCTTCCTCATTAGTTTCTGATTTCAGGCTGCCCCTGACCCTATTTCTTTCACTGGATTTTTCTCTCTCTATTTAGTCTGGCCCCTGTGATCAGCTGCAGGAAGCAGAAAAAAAAGGGAATGGACAGAATGAAGATCAAATGGAAAGAGGGAAGAAATAGAAACAAAAGATGCCTTTAAAGGAAATTACATGCTTATTCTACAGCATATCTGTGTGGTACCTATAGGTCCTTTGGGATCAAGCTAAGCAGAGAAGTGTAGGGGTCTGGGGACAGAAATTTGAAAATGAATCAGGTACTCAGTAGAGTTTATTTTGTGCTCTTTATGTTAATATTGCATTTATTTCACATTGTCCCAAAATTCTCCTTTGTGCTTCAAATTCTTGCATTGATAATATTTTGTGGAAATTGTTGATTTGGGGAGGGACAGAACAAAAAGCAAGGGAATTAACTTTGAGAAAACACCTAGGTTTATGCAAGAGTACAGATATGTACTGTTGGTGTTTCAACTGTCTGCCTTCAGTTTTACACCCATGTGTCCAGGAAGGTACCTGGGGAATCAGAGCAATGGGTTAATGCTGGGTCTGCTTGCCTGTGCTTAGGGGAATTAAGTTAGGACAGAGAGATCTCTAGGCTGGTAGCTGAATGAAAACAAGAAACAGGACAAGAAAAGCAAACTTGTTTGGCCCACCTGGAGGAAGTGACACTGTTTTTTAAGCCGGAGGAATGAATGGGAAGGACAAAACCTCTGTGTGTGCCCTCAGACCAAGAAGCTGCTGGCCTCGATGGCACAACCTTTGCTGTGTTGTTGAGACACCAGCACAGAGCTGCAGCACCGACAGGCCATGTCTCAAAAGTATTTCTGTTCTTTTATTCTTGGGGAAAATCAGCTGAATGAGTGAGGTTGTGTCTGCCTTTCCTCAGTGCCACACATCAAGGTGTTTTTATTCTGACATGGAGTGAGAAAGTGAAAAGCATAATTAGTGCACCAGAAGTACCTGGATGGACTGTAGGTCAATTAGTCTGCTCTGAATCCTGGTTCTGAGTTTGCTGGGAGAAGAAAATGATCTGTGGTCCATGTGGATACCGAGGTGATCACCTCATTCTTAACTGAAATGGTTTGCCATCATTCTCTAAGTTTGGGCAGAATCATGAACACATGGTTTTGGTGCACTTATCTAATGGAGTTTATGAAAACAGAGAGCAACAAGCAATGCAACAGGATTAGCTGGAGGGGTGAACCGCAGAGGGTCTAATCAGGTGAGGCAAAATATGTTTTCCCTTCGGTTTAGGATTTGATTTGGACCTACAGGAGTTTTTGAAAATGACATTATATAGATCCACACAAAGATAAGGAACAATACAGGCCTTGTTTGGAGCATGTAAAAATACTTCTAATCTCGCCCTTTTGTACATGTTGTCTGGTGATAGATAAAGGGGAGAGACTTGCTGCTGTGAGCATTCAGCCCTGCTCTCTGGATGCCATCCTGATTGATTCACTCGTGGTGTGGAGGGATATGTAAGCAGCACTTGCTGGCTGAGCTCAATTACAATCATCGAAAGATTTCAGTGTAAGGGACCTCTGGCGGTCATCTAGACCAACCTCCTCTTCAAAGCAGGGCTTCATGGGAAATTCACATCTCCTTTTCTGAAAAACTTACTGCATTTCTGGTTGCAGTAACTTGCCTGGATACATCTGGTTTTGCCCTGAAATACCACAATATAAGTATATTCTTTGCCCTTCCTATGCACTCATTGGGATAAGACATCCCACATACTGTTCCTAATTACATGATGTGTACCAACTACGATGGGGGAACACTGTGATACTATCCATCATTCAGCATGGTTTTGTCCAAGTCCTGATGGGCCACAGATGTCATGAAACTTGTCAACCTTTGCTGCAAGGGGGCTGTTCCAAGGAACAGATGTCCATGTTCAATGGCTTACTAACTGTAAGACAAAGGAAGCTTCGCAGCTTATCCAAAAATGGGGGAGCTATTCTCATCACAAGTTAACTTGAAAACACATGTGTCTTTCTTAAAAGATCAGCATGAATTTAAATACAAATGCAAAATGTCTGTTATAGTACCTGCTAAAGAGTTTAGAACAAAATGAGAAACAGCCAAGATCCCACAAGGACAAACTCCTGTAGGAAAATAACTTTGTTTAGAAAAAAATGTAGATGGATAAGCAGAAAGCAGACCCTGTAAACTGTAAAACTGTAAAAGTATGTCTTGCATGGGTGCATGTGTATGCATTCTCTATAATGCCTAAACATCCGAAATCCCAGTACAGATCAGGGGAGTCACTCTCAAATAAGAAACAGGTCCTTTTGAAAATATATGCAGGAGCTATAAATAACATGTAATGGCAAAAAGGATCTTCTGGCATACAGAATCTATTTTTATTACTTGAGAGCTATTAGTAATAGAAGGCAAATGAGCTGCCTTTAAACATGAAGTACCTCTCAACATTTTCTTTTGTCTCCCAGAGCTACTTGCTAAAGCACTCTTTGGAGTGAATATACCAAAGAAACAGTACTTGAAGGGTCTATGAGTAAGTAGGGATGGCTGTATAGAGCACAGAGGAAAAGCTTGAGAAAAGCTACTCATATTTTAATAAAAATTAAATCCCAGTCTGTACCTTCCATTAAGGTCAGTTAGAACAAAGGTTTCTCAGTATTGGGGGAAAAAAAAAAATCACGATTTTACTGTTTGTGTGTTAAGTGAAGAGCATTTGAGCTGCTATGGCTGCTTTTGGAAGGGGTTTGCAGAGTAACGCATGATCCGAAATGCCACGGGCAGGCCAGAGTCACTTCCCTACGTTTGTTTGGCAATGTAACCCCACTGACTGCACAACTCTGGCCCTGGACCCACCCACTTCTAGAAATGCTCATAGCTTCACATGCTGATGCCAAAGATAAATACGTTGTCCCTCATGCTCCATTTCTGTGTTTTCACATGCCTCGTTTGTACTCACTGCCTTTCTTTAAAGAAACAAGTCTGACAGACAGCTCCGTAGTGCATTTCCATTGTAAAGGAGTAAGTTCAGTGAAACACTGAAAGGCAGTGTTTGCCAGTAGGTTCTTAGCACTCTAACAAAGCTTCAATGCTAAAAGCAGATAGAAAAAAGAGTGTTTGTTGATGAGGAACTGAATAAGAATAATATTGATGCCAGTAATGAATTACATTTATTAACTACCTTACAACTCAGACAGTCCTTTTGGACTTTATAAGCTCTCTTGAAATCACTGTCCAGTGCAGTGTTTGCTATGAGCAGTCTTATTGACTCATGCTATTTTTCACAGCAGTAACAATACCTGGTAGCAAGTGTTTATAGGGCTGGAGACCTCCTCTGGTAGAGGGCAGCAGGTAAGCAGACTGCTCATTTATAACTGACAGCATGATTAGCAAGGGCTGGGGAAATGTTTATCTAAATCCTTACGTGGGGATTATTAATGTCCAGAATTGCCTGTGATTTAACTGCCAGGCAGCTACAACCAGCTACATTATTCCAATGTTTAGGACATTTACTGCTCAGTTGCTAGATTTGCTGTATTTAAAATTATTCCAGTGACTTATCATACCATATAGCTTGGTGGAATAGACCAAAGCCTTTCTCATCACAAAACACTAGTTCCCAATAGCATTAGCAGCGTTTTGTTGTAGCTGTGATGGCCTAAGCATTTATGGGTATAGATGATAACTGTTATTAGACCAACTGATTTAGCTGGAAAAAAACATGCTTTTACGTACAGAAACTTTCCTTCTGGTGTGGAACAGCAAACTTGAAACTTCCCAAGTCTGCTTCAGACTTGAATAAAACCTTGTATGCCCAAAAGCTCACTGTTTCTTAGTAGTGAGAATCTTTGTTTTTATATTGCAATACTGGTCTAGCTGTGATGCGGAGGTATAGCTGTTTAGTGTGTGGTCGCTAAATAGCTCAGCTTTATATTAAATGCTGGTGTCTGGAGGGTGGGAAACGGGTAGGATACAATTGCTTCTTCCACTGTAGCTGAGGGCTATGTAGACATCTTGCTGGGGCATCTTTTCTTCTCTTGTATGCAAGACACAAAGAACCAGAGACTCATGAGGGCAGAAATTGATTTTAGGGACCAGGAGTATTGATAACTGCTGAAATCCCACTGTCACCTCTCTCTTTCACAAAGAGCTCTGTGAATGCTGTCACACTTTTATTGTCCCTACAGTGGGGCTGAATTTATTAATGGCACTTTTTGGTTCCTACATTTCTTTTGTATTGCTTCAGATTCAGTGGGGCAGATCTCATTTTCTACTCGTGTACTCTCCTAACTTCCTCTGCCTGCTCTGAAAACTTCATTCAGTGCCAGGTTAGAAATCTGCCACAGTTACTTCCTGTCCCTCTCGAGGCTGTTGCTGATTCTGAGTTAATCCTTTCCAGAATGTCTTAATATGTTTTTTCTAATCTTAGCATGAAGCCAATCTTTGGTCAACTCGAACAAAAATTTTTGTAGTTTTACCTGGTTGCTCTGCTCTTAGTTTCCTTCATTCTCAGTCTGCCTGAATCAGTGCCACTAATACTATTTTCCTTTTGCATTTTCACTTTTCTGACTTCATTACACATTATATGTTACACATTAGACTTCCACTTCTGTTTCAGAAAATGTGCTTTCCCATCCCTTGCTTTCCCTTTTCACAATGGGTCCATGCGTTCATGAAACGTGTGGCTGCATCACAGTCCTCAGAAGAGAACAAACCAGGAACCAGTTTCCTTTTTATTAATTCAGGAATAGCCAAGTTTGAGTCAAAAGAGTGCACCAAAACGCAACAACTTTTGAAGCTTGTGTGCTTTGAGAACAAGTGCAGTTCCCGGTGGCTGTGGCATGGGCTTGGATGACTTTACAAGACGTTACAAAGTCACATACATCAAATAACTGTCGTACTAGCCAGAACAATACTATTCAGCAACACGTCCACTTTCCATCAACATACTATGAATCTACCTCCTTGCTCCTCTGGCTGACCAAAACCCTAGCAAGTGTATGGCCCTTTTCCATGGCTTGATTTTCAATTAAGAGATAATGTCAGTGGAAGAGCACAGTTCATCAGATAGTGTTCCCCTGCTGTTGCAGGAGGCAGAGATGTAGTAAACAGAGGTCAACTGCTGAAAATCTGTGTGCCTGACTAAAAGATTATATAATACTTTAGGCTAATTTTACTTCATTTCATATTCACATATATTAGTGCAGCTTTTGTTATATACTTATCCTTATGTAAGTTACATCTGTTCTTTTATTCACTCATCCATGTTTGCTCTGCTTTCAGATTTATGAAACAGGCATTCCACTGAGCTCAGCAAATGATGGGCATAATAACTTATCTAAATTGCAAAGTATGTGATGCCCTTGAGGTAAACTCAGATGTGAAGGTTTTATGAAGTGTCTCACATGTGGAAGCGTAGGAAAGTGTTTATTTGCCAACTCCTGTCTCTCCTTTGACTGTTCAAATGATGTTAAGAGGATCCTATGAAACTGCTATGAAAGCCTAGGGGCTAAATGGAGGAGAGAGTTAGAACTACATTATTATCTTCATAGGGGAAGCAGAGCCATACTGGCACTTGCACTTATATGGCTCTCCTCTCTTTGGATGTCAAAAGTTTCTGGTTGATAGGCTCTAAAGTATCTATTTATTTAACAAAATGCCTCTCACTGTAACAAGATTGTGAGCTTTATTAATGAATTTATTCTTATGGGATAGGGAAGTCATCTCTTTTTATTTCTTTTTCTCTTACAAGACTGCAGGAAACAAAGGCCCTATAAAGGAAAGGGGGAGCCTTCCTGCCATTTCATGTATCTGAGATACTCTAAACCCCAATGCCTCTGTGCAGCTGCTATAAAGTCCTGTAATGGCCATGCAGAGACCTGGTTCCCTGAGTTACTCAGGATCAAACTTTACTGCTAGTCCCGGGATTCATGTTCATGTCAGGTCTCAACAAAGAAGCTAGTCGATAATGGCCAGACCTCGCTATTATGGTAGTGTCCCCATCTGCTTAAGACCCAGTAGCTGGACCAAGTCTTGTGGGACTGAGCTGAATTATTAGATTAGTTCCCCTCAATCTATTTTGGAAGTTTCCTGTTCATTACTGCTGAGCCTTGTGCATCAGAGATCATTGATTAAACCACTGAGCTAAATCAGTTTTGTTAAAATAATAAATTGAAATCTAATTTGAATTGAGAAGAGAATTTACACTTTAAAATCCAGTAAGCAAAAATACATTTCTACCTCTGTTCACTGGTGAAGACTTAAGCCTCTTTAAAAGAGAGGGTTTGATGCTCTTTCCCATAATGTTTCCTATTGATGACTTTAGGTGGGCTTCCCATTCATAAGGGTGGCTTCAGAGAAGTCCATTCTCATGTAATGCTGATGGCGTGATATTTAAGTACCTTCACAACTCAAACTATAACACAATTTAGACAGAGACAATAATAATAAAAAAAAATTCCTAAGCCCTAGTATGATGTCTTGATTCCTCTGTAAACCCAGCAGTCTAGTCACCAGCAAGTTCTGTTTGGGAATTTCTGACAACTATAAAAGGAAGGGAGGAGGTAAAAATTTTTTTAGGAATGCCCATGTTCCTGAGGTAGACTGGGACTCAGTGCATCTGTTAATTGCTTGAAAGGTCTTAGACCCCAGGTGTCTGTTTCCCCACATCACTAATACAAAGCTCACATTTTATCCAGGGGACTGCAAGGAAAAGTGTCAGTAAAATCCTGAAGAATAGGGATTTTGGGAGACTGACCCAGCCTGTTTTTCCTGCCTCTGAGGCATTCTTCAGGGATATCTAGTACGTGGGTAAAGCCTCTGTAGAAGGATAGTTCTTAATCTCCCAAAGTAATCTAGGCTGCCCTGGGTCAGCTCTCCTTGGGACTGGAGAGTCCGTAGCCTGGTAAGACTGAGAAAGGTATCTTCTCTGCAGTGATGTTCTCTTTTCTCCAGCTAATTACGAGGTCATTTTTCATCTCTTTGTATTTAAAGCTTCCAAAAATAATTAGCCTATTTGATAAATCAGTTTGCTTAAAAACATAAATTTGTCAGTGAATTGGATGAGCAGCATAGCACCCAAAACACTTGAAGCTACACATATATTACTACTTTGTCAGTCCTGTGAATTCAAAATTGCCCAGATTAATTTCAAACTAATTTGATAAGCCCTCCACTGTGACAAAAGGAAAAGTGTTTGTGTGTCAGGCTTTGTGCCCTTCTATGTCAGATTTCAGCCTGAATGAATTTTTTATGGCTGACTCTAGAATATAAAACTCTGAAAACAGTGGTTTGTAATGGCAATTCTGACAGACCCTTTAACCATTTGGAAAATAGGCACTGCTATAATTCTGCTGCATTAGAGAAAATTTTTGAGTGCTTTCATTAGGTGCAACAGCTGTTTCTATTGCAAAAGCCAAACTTCATTGGTGGTAGTGTAGCTGTCAGCTTTCCAGAGTTTTGCGTTTATAGCTGATTCTATAAACTCCTTTATGTTCTTTTTCGCTTTCCAATATATGTAAATTAATTCAATAGCAAAAATACAAATAACTACCTTGTAACTAGATGTGTGTGAAGGTTCTTTGTAGGCTCCTACAATCAGTGTCATGTGATGAGCGTACTGAGAAATACGGAGCTTTTCAAAATAGTTCTAGCACAATTGACAGGCAGTAATCCACACCACATCAATTTTTAATCATCAGATTTAATCCTCCTTCTTAGTAATGTGTTTTGTAACCTAGCGTAACATTCTTAATTAGAGCTGATTTAAAAAAAACTCACTCCACAAACGAACAAAAAAATCGAACAAAAAAACTTCCAAGCTTCCCGAGTGTTTTCCTGTCTCCTCTATTTAAAGAGAATTTTTTCCTAAGAACATACTGAATATGCTGAAATTAAATTTTGGAAAAAAGTAAAGCAGAAAAGAAATATTTGATGATGCTTTTC
This sequence comes from Strix aluco, assembly GCF_031877795.1. NCBI lineage: Eukaryota > Metazoa > Chordata > Aves > Strigiformes > Strigidae > Strix > Strix aluco. Next base: position 25,192,657 of record NC_133939.1, on the reverse strand, counting down.
ATTTCTTTGCTCGGATATATATAGAAAAATATTCTTGTATTATGAAAGAAACAGTAAGTTCTGCTTGGAACAAGATACCTCAAAGCAAATAGTTATCTGAGTTGTCAAAAATGAAATGCAAAACTATGTTCAGAATGCAAACAAATTTTGAAGCACCAAATTTTAAAATGGCAGAGAGCAGATTTTCATGGATTCAGTAAATTTTATTCCCTAATACTGAATTATGCACAGATTTGTGTGGCATAATATGGGATACCAGTCCACTTTTAAATGTTAGCTTGATTTCTGTTAAGATTATACTGAAAGTAAATTATTCAAAGAAATATAAAGGATGTATGTACATACATACATATGAATACACTGAAAGAAGATACTTTATTTTACTGAATTTGTAATGAAATTTTAGCCACTGTCTGTTGAAATATGTGGAATCTTTTTGGTACCACCAACAAACTTCTAATGAGCCTTTAATAAATATTTAGGTATCTGTGTCTTGGTACTTGGTCTAACTTTTAGCTGCGATCCTTTCTCAGCAGCCTCTGAACTGTGGTCATTCAGAGTTGTGAAAATTGCACTGGTAATTCAAGCACCTAACTGTGGATTAAAATCCTGACTTTTGAAAAAACTTTGGAAAACTCTCTTTGATATTTAAGTCTATTATCTGAAAATGGGGAGGATAAGTGCTGGAGAAGTACAGAGAAAAGGTTAGTTGTAAATACATCATTAATGCTTTGCCTTCATCTAGTTATCAATGTTTACTAAATGTGGCAGGAAATATGTATGTAATTGTGTAAATATATATCATTCGTATCATACGTAGAGTTTGTATTGCAAAAGACTCTCATACGATCTGTAGGCAGGTGTGAGAGATTTAGAGACTATTCTGGCACAACATAAAAGTGGTATGAATATTTATCTTTTGTTTTGCCTCGCAAGCGTTTGAAAGAGATGAAACCTAGTCTGTCTATAATTTTGGGCATTTTGGTTACTTTCTGAAAGCATTCTGTACTTGGAAAACTTTATTAAGAGCCACTGATCTGACAGCTAACTGAGGCAATACTCAGACTTTCTCTCAGAGGAGATGCCTTCTGAAATTTTAATTCAAATCACTTGGAAATACAGACTCTGAAAATACCTTGACCCTCCACCCCTGTGATTTCTTTCAGACATCTCTGTCTTATTTGCTTATCCTGGTTACACTGACTCAGTGCAGCCAGGGTTTGGATTTTCAGTATCTTCCCTGAGATCTGTCTGTAAACTCTAAATCCCAAAGATGGACAATTTCAAGTCCCAACAGTGCAGAAATTCAAACCCTCTGTTCTCCAGCCTCCCACCACAGCTGCAGCCCAGAGCGAGTATGTGTCTGTCTGGGATCTGACAGAGTCATAAGACAGAGTAAGACCAATGCTTTGAACCATTAGTAACATTTTCCCTTCCTGGTGATGCATTGCTATCCTTTTCCTCAGAAGTGGTTGAATGTTGATGGTGTTGAATGCCCAGAGCTGTGATTTGCTCTGGTTTGAAAGACTTTATAAAAATGTAAGATACTCCTATTAAATCCCAGCCTGACCTATTATTCATTACATCGGGTCAGATTCATCTGTACAGAGAACCAATACAAGACTCCCTGTATTTCACAAATCCTTTAAGAATTAAATTGACCAGTTGCTGTGCAGAGACTCCAGAAAGGCATTTACATGTCTTTTACATCTCACATCACCAAAGCCTCATCTGAGCTCCACTAAGGGACCTAATTTGTTGAACTGAATTTTATTCCCTAACAACTCCCCCCCCCCCCCCCCCCAATTAGCACACTACCCCATATGACCAAGATGGAAGTAGAGTTATCAGCCAAAATAAAGCTATTCAGGGTTTTGGTGTTGTTTTTTTTTTTTTGTCAATTAGATAACCACATGATACTATTAACATGGACAAAGATCAGCCATAGGGGCTAAAGCAAATAATGAATATGTATTTGTGGCTAGTGCCTGAGCTCTAATAGAGTTCAAGGCACACAGTCAGGTTTCAAATGGCACCTACTTTCTTTTCTACCTTTTGAACAGATATGACTCAGGTGGACATTTACTCCCCAAGGAACAATATACTCTCCTGCCCTTTGCCGCAGGTTTTTACCTTCTGAATTTTATTCCACACACGTCCTTTATCACTACTTCTTCCTTCAAGGGTGTCCATGGCATCTGCCATTAGCGACTGCAGCTGTGGCACCAAGATAAAAATTATCAGTGTGGAATTCACACAGAAATAACTTCTCTAAATACACAGATTAAAACCTAATTAAAAAATCATTTGTACGCTGATGATTTTATTACTCATCTTTCACACAATGAGCACTGCCACCTCATCTTTGCTTCAGCCATTACACTGTATTATTGTGGATATAAAATACTTAACAATGGGAAAAAATCCTCCGGAAAATTTGTATTTAAACCTATACGTTTTAATGCAGTAAATGTTTATACTTAGTAAAGGAAGACTTGGGTTGTAAAGAATAAAGGCTCCATATTTCATTCTTTAGCTGTCTGGGATATTCTGTGTCGTACATGAATGCTTTTTAGTATTTTCTCCCAAGGCTAATGTATCATAATTTAAGGCAGCATGTAAAACCTCACAAGAGGACAACACTAAAGCTGAGATGTTTTTACTGTAGCTGGAAGTATCTAGCTCATTTTCTCTGCTTTTACTATCCTTTTTCTTTGGCAAACCCTTCCTTCTCCCCATCATTCAGCATAACAGAGCATAAAAACAAGGCTGACAATTTCTAGTGTAAACTATAAAAAGGAGCTGTAGGAAAATACTTGCTAATCAGTCCTTAGTGTTACAGGGAAGGCTAAAATTCAGGTTGGTTGCAGTATTGCCTCACTCCAGTACCCTTCCAGGTTAGTTATAGCATTGCCTCACCCTGCACCCTTCCCAAACACTTGAAAATGTTTCAGTTGCTCTTAATTCAGTAACAGAGAGATAGGGTTGGATCCAGGGTGTCCTCCCACGAGCAGCCATTAGCATCAGTGTTTAGGAACAAACTGGGAGAAACCTGTATTTAATACCTGTGATATTGGTGTGCTCTATTAGGTCTGTTCCAAAATGTTTAGTGGTTAAAGTGAACCCAAACAATAGTTTTTGGTGCTTTTCCCAAATTTGTTACTCATCGCAAGTAGTTGGACAGTATAAGCATAAGCATTCATAGAGAAATTGTCTCTTCTTTCTGTACGTAGATGGGCAGCAGTGTGAGTACATAAGGTGATGAAACGTAAACCATCAGGGTTTAGGTTCATCTGCGCAAGATATAAAAATGCTGCCTTGAGGTTCAAGGAGCAGATCTGTATTTCCTTGTGTTCACTTTTGCATTCAGGTATTTGAAGTTAAAATTCTTTGTCCCAACACTGGATAAAGGATGCAGGAATCTTCTTTTGATTCTCTAAATAAATTTGCTATGGTCGGTTCCAGCCTGCTTTCTCTGTGCTTGTGCAGCCATTAAGTTGAATCTTATTGGTCCCAACATTTGATGAAAACTTTTATTTTTTTTAAGTCATGCATCAGTATTCATGAAAAACAAAACTGCAAATTTCTGGCTCTGACTTTAATGTGAAAAGAGTCAAGAACCTGTCAGAAATTTTCCATCACAATACTTTTATGACAGATAATCTCCTTCTATGAATCCAGAATAGACACAGTCCAGAGATTAAGGGTATTAAGGGCAGAATGGGCAAAGCACAAATCCTACATCAAATCAGGCAAAGGAGGAACTGGTCAGGGGAAGGGGAGGATTTCTCCATCTCTTTTCTTGGAGTGATTCTCTCTGAAAAACTGGTTGAACAGCACCTACCAGGACTGGGACCAGGACCAGGGTCTGTCACCCCTAAGGGGTTGCTCTGACAGATCAACCAGGCTGGAGGTTTCACTGCTTTGGGTGAAAAGTTAAAACAAGAAACCTTTCCAATTAAAATTTCACTGATATTGGTACATGCCAGTGAAAAGCGTCCAGTGTGTGCTCTGGTTTTAATTTTTATCACCCAAAGTTTTTCACCAGCTCCATTGGCAGACAAAATGTGCATGCTACAAGAGTGGGCAGTTGGCAAACCACAGTAATTCTCCCAAAGCTGATTTTTTTTTTTTTTTTTTTTTGAAAATTCCCTCCAAGGAAAAATGTGGCATTTTTTAAAATATCTTGTCCTCATTTGATTTTAAATTGAAATAGATTTCTGCTTTTTTAACAAGCTTTCATCTTGATTTATGAGGTACAAATATGGTGACATTGAAATCATAAACCTTGGAAAGATTTTCTTCAGGGTTTTTCCCCACTTATATTACACTGTTCAAGCTAATTGAAATCTTTATTTTGCCAGGGTCTATGAATAAATACTGATCTAAAAAGGCCTCAGCTGAAGTTCTCTGTGCCATAGATTAGAACTCTATTTATTTAGTTACAGGAAGACATTTCCACAGAAGAGTTTATAACTGAAGTGCCTTTGGGATCCTTGCTGTATCAGTGTAAATTGCACTATTATAAATTCAGTGTGTTTTAAACTTTATACAACTTATACTGTATGTGATAATAAACATCTGGCATGTTTAGCATTTTCTAACTCACACAATTTAACTGCCTTCCTTGGTCATAAAGCCTTATCTCAGTTTTACCAATGTAAATTCGGAATGACCTCAGAGGAATTACTTTAAATCTTTATTAGTACAAGTGAGATTAGAATTTGGCCAGCTCAGTTTTCTTCATGGAAAAATTTAGCTATGTCTTAAAAACGTTGCTGAAGAGTGAGAAGCGCATGGGGTCAGCATGGGTGCTGTGATTCTGACCCCATGGACATGGTGGGGCTGCCTCCATAGCATCCACTGAGAGCCACTGAATCACACCAGTACAGCCCAGTCCTGCAAATGTTTCATGCTGCCTGGGCTCCAGTGAAATGAGGAGGATGACAGGGAGGCTGAGCATTCATTTGCTCCTTGGATGGTTTGGGCGTGCAGACCCAACGATGGGCAGCAATGTTCTGCTCTTGATGCACTCACGATGTGGTGGGGAAACGGTCCCTACTGGCGTAAGAGGAGCCTCTGCCATGTGGGCTGGTGCCACCAGGAAAGATAAAGCCCATTTATCACTCCCTGGTGAAGTCACTCTGCAAGTTCTTGCTTGCCGTCATGTGCCTTAAGACTGTGGTGTCTGAAGTTTACTAAAATATTTTAGCTGCAAAGCATCTGAGCCTCCATTTGCTCTCACAGACTAGATATATTTTACAGCAGGATGACAGAACAAAGAAAAATAAATGAATGCTGAATTAATACATTTTAATGCTCTGGGCAGGGTAGCTGGTAGAGATTCTCTGCCTTTATTCTTTTAAAAAACATTTTTACCTTGGGCTCAGTAAACAAAGCATATGTGTTTCGTTGAAAGATTTACAACCTGTCACTTCAAGTGCGGACCCTTGTCCTGCCCAGTCCTACCCCTAAGAGACTGAAGACCTTTGTCTTGGGTGGCCTAGAGCCTCCCCCAAAAAGCTTTCCAGGGAGGTCAGGCTTATGATTACTACATGACAAGATACAGACAACAGTGTAATAGCCTGTGCCTAACGTGTGATGTACTGAAAATATTGTACCCTGGAGAAAAACCTATCACCGAGATATCTACCAATAACTCAAGACCCTTTAGTCAGCCTTGAAACGTGGGCCTGCTGAAGTTTAATACTAGAAAACTTGCATCAAAAGGAGAATGTCTTTTAATAACACAGTTTCTTTGCAATGTCGTTTCCCCTTATCTCGAGCCCAGACTTCAAAGTCTGGCAACCACCTCCTGCAGTTGCAGGCCGCTGCTCATCTTCCCTAAAGCAAGCTGCTGTGAAGCTTTAATTCTACAGAGCTTAGGAGCTTTGCGGGACTGCAAACAAATGTCAAGGGACCAGCTTTGGGAAAACCAAGAGTTTTTAGTGAACTGAAGTTGGATCACCAAAATTGGACTGTATTTAAATGCAGAGACTGTGGAGGGACTTTTTTTTTTTTTTATTTTCCCCTAGAATTAAATGGTTAAATTTTGCATGTACGTGAGCTCCCTCCTCCCTCCCCTATCAGAAAACCCGACAGCCTCATGGAAGAATAACCATATGGTACTTTCTGATTGCAGCTTATTGATATACTATCAAGCTATTAATGACTCTGGTTTTGCAACAGCCCTTCTAGCATCACTGCCCTCATTTTACAGAGGGAAAACAAAAGCATAGCAGGTAGACGAGTTTGTTCAGAGACAGGGACCAAGTCATACATGGAACCAGGAAAGAAAATATTTTCTTTCCTTTCCTCCCTCTCCTCAGCTTTAACTAGATTTGGCCTGTTTTGCTGCAGGTGGCTTCTGATGTTAGATATCTTAAAGTAGCATGATCTGAATAATTGCAATCATTTTCCCAGACTGATCTGGGGAGGTTTGGGGGAAAAGAAGAGGTTTTAAAAATATGCCTACAGATGAGTCATGCTGGTTCTATAAAAGTCATCCTTGCAGGTGATTAGCACCTCCTCTGACAAGGCACTGCAGTAGGATTTTAAAACTACTTCAGGTCCGCACATTTGAAAAATTACTTCCAGAGCAAATTGCAGTGCAGTGCTCTGCCCCAGTCCTTCCCTCCCTGGCTCACTGCCTCTAAAGGCCAAAATAAGTATTAGAAATAAATACTTACCAGTTTGGCATCCTGCTGACTGACGTCCTGCAGGTAGGGAATCGTTGCTAGCTCAGCCATCGCTTGATTAATCACTTGGGACTGTTCCTCGACTCTCTGCAAACGGCCGAGGAAGCTGGCGTAATGCAACTTCTCTATCCCACGTGAACACGCACAGTGATTGTCCTGTTTTCTCAGCAAAAGCAAGTAGGTTAGAAGAGAGTCACAGAAAACACACTTATCCTTTGAGTCCTATGCCTTGAGGCTTGTCATATATTTGTAAAGGTAATACTATAAGCAATGTGGCATCCAGTGCCTTTAAGATAATGCTGCTGACGATCTTTATAGAGGGAAGAAAAAAAGACTTTCTTGCCACAATCTCTCTAGTAGTACTAGAAAAAATAAATATGTAGTCATAATATATGTGAAGGGGAGTCAGCAGATAACAAACATGAATGCAATTTTCTCATTTGGAAATGGCTTTTCCATAATCCCCTCTGTTAAATATCACCTGACTTTTATGGATTGCTTTTAAAGTTTCAGTGAAGAGGTTGAGGAAACTGTGCAGTGTGTCAGCTTATGGTTTGTTTGCAGACTAGGCAAATCCATAGTTTTCAAATATATAACCCTGAGGGACTGAAACCTGCAGAGGTGGTCTCTGATCACCCAGGCAGCTAGGCACATGGTAAATTTTAAGCATGTGAATATAGAAACTCAGCCAAATGCTTGCATAAAATCTCAGCACCTGCTGAAGTGTTTGATGGATGGCAGCCTTACCACCATATTTTCAAAAGTATTCTGATGCCAAAAATGCAAATAAGCACCCTAGTGAGATTTTCAAAAGCAATTTGGCCTAGATTCCTGACGAGATGTAGCCATTGCATATCTGAATGCTCAGCCCGTCAGAGTAAAATTTCCATTCATCTAATCAGGGTTTTGAATGTATTTAAGTGTTTGAAATTCCAAGAATTGGCATCAATTTTCAAAACCACTTCCAGTATTTTTAGCAGACCTTTGTTCCGGCGGTTACATATGTGGCATGCTGATGCTGCCATTTACATAAACTTCCAGGTAGGTGATTCCAGGTCCAATTGTATATTGAACAAGGTGAAGGGAAAGTTTTGAATGACACTTTTTTTTTTTTTCCCCCCAATAAATTGTGTCCCATTTTTAAAATGAACTTCTCTTGGCAAAGAATCTTGATCATTTGGTTTGATCTTGATCTTGGTTTTGCAGAAATTTGCATTAGGCAAGCATCTAGTGTTATCAAAATGATTATCAACATAGCTCTTGTATCAAGTCTAACAACATAATGACAATGCTGTTCTTGCTTTCGATATGTCTTACAAGAATAATAATGGAAAAAAAGCTTAGTTTTAACTCTAGAAAAATATAAATACCCCTTTTAATACAATACCTAATATAATTGTAAAATAGTCTGAAATAAAAGACCATGCACTAGAGAGCAACGGCAGGAATGAAGCTATAATCTGGGAGCTCCAGATATGAAAGCAACTGAAAAAGAAAGAGCTGAGCCAATGAACTGGTGTTTCCATTGGCTGAAGGAGAAAATCAAGCACTGCAGAGGGAAAAGGCGCTCTGGTCAGCAGTTCTCTGGAGTATTGCAGATAGCTCCAGTCAGCTGTGTTTGGAGAGGTTAATTTAAACCCAAGCATCATGGAGCAGAGAAGCCAGCACGGTAGGGGATACCTCTTTTGAGAGAAGTGTGGTTTGATTAGTCTATTAATGAAAATGCCAAGAGCTTATTATTCTTCTCAATAAACATATTGCAGGGCTAAATTCCAAAGAGCGCAAACAACTGAAAAGGGAAGGAGAGAGAAAAGACAACGATAACAGAAGGATCGTTGTGTATAAATAGGTACAAATAAGACTGGGGTGGCAATTAAGCTTCTTATAATTCAGGTTGAAGGTCTGCAGTGTGTTTCACCAAGAGTAGAAAAGGTAGAAGGCTTAACTAGTGAGGACCCACCTCTGTAGCCCCCTTCCCTACTACCACAACCCTGACTCACACAAACCCAACAGACTAGTTCGAAGATGGATTTCACTCAATTTATGAATAGGATATTAAGTGACACAAAGGTGTATAATAGCAGGTGGTTTGAGCTGAGGAGCCAGGAGAGCCCTTCCAGGCCTACCTTCTCATGAACTTCTGTTGACCCACCTCTAAGAAGGGAGACCAGGGCAACCTTCTTACAAACTATTTTTATCACTTGAAGAGTCCTTTTCTGAGGTCCTGACCTAGTAGTAGTAGGAGATATCAGCAAGAAAAAAAAATTTCTGTGATCTCCAGTACATGAAGCTATAAACGTGATACAGTGTAGTTAGCATGGCACTAAAGGAAGGAACAAATTGGAGCCCCATCTCCACCTGATCATTGACGTTTGAAAGCCAGATAGCTGTGTCCCCAGGTAGAGCTGTGAGCACTAAAATAAGGAGAAGCAATCAGTTAATGAGAGAGAAAGAGGGCTCTTATCATCATGAAATATTCTCACAACACTTTAGTTGCAGCAAAAGGTTTTTCCCTGCTATTCTTGAAATCCACCCAAAACCTTTTTGTGTAAGCACTAAGAAATGAGTATATTGAGTCATCAGTTAAGAAAGCAGGTAAAAATCCTCTCTCATCATGCTGTGTCTGTTGGGGGCTTCTCCAATGATTAAGAAAGTAAAGGCAAAAAGAAAACAATTTTTTCACTGCTTGACTCTCCAGAAAAATACGAGACCATGCCATGTAGCTATGGGAAACAAATTGGGCATCTGTGCCAACATGCACTCTGTGGACATAGCAATGCTATTTAAGTTTATAGTAGGTTGGAAGTAAATAAATAAATAACTGACAGTGGGGTTTTTTTGAAGGGATTAGAGGAGTTTGAACATTGTCGGAGGTGGCGTTTCAGTGACAGTGAAAAATGCAGAAAGAGAAAGTAAATAACTGCTGCTGGCAGGAGAAAAAATTCTACAGGGAGCTGAACCACATGATGAGAATTACATGAACTAGAGCAGAATTCAAGGCGCTACTAAGCTGCAGTAAAAAACATAATAAAGTGGCCAAGCAATCAGATAAAGATGAAACCAGCTCAGGTAGGTACAGTGAAGGTTAAGTAAAGAGCAAACTTAAATGAAGACTTCAGTGAAAAAGAGTTGGCTCCTTTAACAAAGAGAAGAGATACACATTTGAGGAATCAGGTAGCAAAGGAACCAACAAATGTAATATATGGAGTCACAGTTGCATCCTGGTTACAAATGCAGTAACATATGAAGACAATATATTATTAAATTATTACTTTCAGAATGGGCCTCACCCCTATTGTCTGGTATTCCAAGGAGAACTTAAAGAAAAAAGTGAAAATGATCAATTGATGGACTTTCTCCTGAGGACTTTATTCATAATGGGCAGTCTAGCCTGAGGTGGGTGTCCTCCCAAGAGACAGCTTTCCCCAGAAAACTTTTTGCTGCACAAATTCCCTTTAAACAAACAAACAAAAAAAAATGAAGGGGTGTTTATCCCCAGAGGTGTCTTTAAAGACCTTCCTTCTAGGAGAGAAATAAGGTCCTGATGCCCAAGGATCAGCCCTGTGACATCCTCATTCCTCTGACCTTGGGATGAAAAAGCACCTACAAAAAAAGCAGATCAGCCTGTTCTGGATGGAGTTTACCTGCTATTGCTAAATACCCAGCACTAACCACGAGTAAAGATAAGACAGGCTTTCATTGCAAAAAGGAGCTGGAGAGCACGTGAGAGGAGTGAATCATGTGTCCTTTCATGTATTGAGAATTTTGGGATGATACCCCCATTTTTTGCTTTTCTCTATACTCAAGAAAGGAGTCATCCCTTATGCAACTTCTATTTATAAATAAAGTTTAATTGCTGAGTGCTAAAGAAAAAGAAAAGCAAAGTGGTTGGTCAGCCTGGATTTAAAGCAGGATCTGTCATATCCAACACGTGTGGCATGTTTAACTATCAGCTTTAAGAGCACCACTTTGCAAAAGTCTGGAATGCCCCCCAGTAGTTCTTCTTTTCTATGGTGGAGTCTTTACCACAATTTTTCAGCTCAAAATCTGAATGAAGTTATGCCTTGCGAGCAGCTCTGTAGTGTATTGCAATAACAAGTGGAAAAAATCCATCATAATGTTTCTTTAATGCCCTTGGTATCCTCCAGAAAATGTGTATGCTGAAATCTGTATGTAGTAAACACTTTCCCTCTACTTAAAAAAATAGACAACAAAGCAGTGAGATCTGTAAATGTACGCATCATGCTGTGAATCATATGGTAAGTTTTGTTCACCTTTATAATATGAGGAGTCTAATAAGCCCCTCTAGCCACTGTTTCTCCTGTTAAGTAGCATCATCTGCCATTGACACGGGACTACAGCAGGAGAAAGGCAAATCTGGTGTGTACAAAGCAGCAGAAATCACCCCAGTGAAATCACTTGATAGAATAACCACTTGTCAGTGCTGGTAATCTTGGCTGGAATATGAGAGTTGAAGGTCTGAGTGATATATATTTTTTAAGGCAAATAAAATAACCTTTGTGTCATGGTATGTGTTTATGGCATTTCCCCACCAGCAGCAGATGATGCTGTGTGGGGACCAGACTGTGACATTCTTTTTCAGATGTTTCTTGCTTTACAATACACAAATGTCCCCTTGATTTAAATGGGACTGGCTGTTCTTTATGAAGAAGTGGGGCCAATAGAAAATGTTCCGCTTTTTTAATCTTTAACTGCACGTCTTACCAACAGTGGTGTGTGTATAAATCATATAATTAGGTTGTGTAGCTGCAAAACTGAGGTGGCAGAATTGACTTATATTAAGTGTTGCCATGGCTTAATAAGCTCTGCTTTAGCACTGAGATGTTTTGTCAGAAAAAATCTGATTAGGACAAGCATTTTGGATTGTATGCTTGCATCTGCAAATGAAGAAGAGGGCAAAAAAGTATGTTTGTTCTATTAAAAACCAAGTATATTCTTTTGTCTTCTCAAAGTAAGCTGTAAAGCTAGAGTCTGTATCTGAAGTTTGTCCTGTAGAAGCTTTTTATTTAGTTTGTGTGTGATGGAAATATGATGGAATCGTATTTCTAGCTTGAAGAAAATTTTGGAATACTTTCAAGGAAGCAAAAGTGGCCAAATCTCTGCCAGGTCCATAAAGAGATTTTAATCACCAGTAGCAGAGCAGTTCTGGCTCAGTGCCTATCTGTATTATCAGGTATAAATGGCTTTGTCATTTGCTTTTTGGGTCAGAGGTTCTGTCTTGCCTGGATCATTCAACGTTATGAAAAGTGAAGGAAAAGTGAATATGTTTTCACCGATAACGTATGTGGAATTGGCATCAGTTTATTCTAACTCAGTGATAATTTCTTCTACCTTGGGGCTTTGCTCCTGTCCATTAAAGCTCCCATACTGATGCCCTGGTGGCTGGTTCTAAATATATAGGTCCATGTTCAGACCTGTTATCCCATTCCTGCTGCTGCTGGAGGTGGCACTGGGCTAGACCTTGCCTGAACCACGGGGATGTTATGCTGACCTCCTTGAAGAAAAGGCGAGTTTGCTGCTGTCTTCAGTGGTGCTGGGATTTCACCCTATATTTTTGGGAGCCCTCTTCTGTTTCAGCAAGAATATTTAAATGTGTGAGGTGAGGTCTAGAGCTGGTAGAAAATATTACTGTATAGGAGTAGTGTAAATTCATACAGGTAGTGAGGACTGGCTTGAGCAATCCTAACACAGGCTTGAGCAAGCCTAACACACCAGTCTGCTCTCCTCTCTTACATGATGACTCTGTTTTCTTTTCCCTGTACCCTGGATACCAGACACTACGTATCTCTGCTTGAACTGTGTGGTCCCATTCCTCCAAATTAATTTCCAGAATAGGGTAGTTATATGGAATCCAAAAGATACCTGATTTCAAAGTTTTTTCTCTTCCTTATACTCTTTAAAGACTGAATAATGGCAACAGAGGAATCTCACCTCTAAAAGCTCTATGTTATACCCAAAGAGAGAATTGCGGGGTCAAAAAAAAAGTTTAAAAATTGGAGTTTTACTGGGGCTTCCAGGAAGACCAGGGTTTTATTCTGTTTCCAGCACCCAGCCAACTGTCTGTTAATACTTCTAGCTTCTTAAATGTTTGAAGTGCAATGCACATAGCAATAACAGATATTTCACATTCCTAGAGATGCCACTTCTATTAGCCTGCACATCAATAACTTGGGCTTTTGGTCATCTGAAGCCAAGAGCACATGGCTTCAGGAAAGAACTGGAAAGAAGCAGCAGTGTGTTTCCTCGGGGGTGTCTGCCCTCAGCCTGCTCCATCTGCCTCACACCGATGCAGATGCTTTATGAGCGCCCATTTTGGCGAAGCACTAAGCACCTTTACCTCCCACTAAGCATGTGAGTTCAAGCACTCACTGTTGTTTCAGCAGCTGCTCTCTGAGAGTAAAGGAGATATAGCTTCCCCAAATATCTAGCTAATGTTTCTTTCTTGCTAGGGGTTGCTAAGTAGCAGTTTTTGTCAACCTCCTATCTGGTATCAAAACCTAAGAATATAAATCCTGTGATTTGCTAAGACACCCCTGACGAGGAAATGGCTCTGATTCCTTCAACATACAGAAAACTAAAAAACCGTTATCGCTAGGGAAAAAGCGTTAACATTAGCATTTACAATCTGGGGAGGAGAGGCTTCTTCCACTTATTTTCAGGAGAATAATTTAAGAATTGCATTAAAACAGTCTAGTCTACATGCAAATTTGATTTTTGACCTTTTGTGCTAATCAAAAGCCATGGTGCTAAAAAGCTGTGTACATTATTGCAGAAAGTATGGAGCAGAATTAACTAATATACCTTCAATATGGTTGTAACAGATTTGAAGGTTATTTCACATACTTCACTACACAGGGATCGGGATCTAAATCACTAGAAATGCTTCAAGTAGCAATTATTAACTCTTGATGGAGATCCTGGTGATATGTGTAGTATACTATGGGTATCAAATATAGCGGGTAGTTTTGGTGGTTATGTGAAGTAGGGATATAATATAATAGGCCATAAAGATTTGAGAAAATTGCAAGCAAAGGGATTTTAAATAAACTGGGTACACTGTTAAATAATTAGGGCTACTTTAAAAAAGTATCTAAACCCCATTTGAACTCTGTTCCTAATGCATTTCACTGAGCATTTCTGGACACAGGAGGAGCATGTGCAAAATGAATTACCTACCAAAAACCACATGTCATTCACACATGTACAGGCTTCTGCCACCATACACACTACACGGCAGAAAGTGCATTTTATACTCACAGTTAATTTGGTGCTTCTTATAAAATCCATTACTGGCAGGATCTTTTTCCCAGTGCTATCCCAATATGTTTTTGTTTCTTCTTTCGTGAGAGGACTGAAAGGTGTTTTCCGGTCTAGGAAAGGAAATCACAAAGCCATATACTGTGTTTTTTATATATGTTTTCTGTAGAGTATCCAGCAAGATGACAGGTAAAGTGGAGGAGGAAAGAGGAGGATGGGGATAGCTGTCTGGACAGTCAAGGCTGCCAGCACAGAGAAATGGGTCCCAAGAAACCCCTCAAACCCTCTCATTTAGCAAGGATCATGGAGGTTACTTCTGAGCTATCCCAGCTATTAGGCAAGTTGGCGTACCTGAAAAGATTGGCAGTTTTCTGCTTGACAGCCTTTCCAAGATTTTTCCAATACGTTTGTTTCTGAAACCCAGAGTCAGTGAGTACTTCTGGGGAGGCAGAGACAGCCACTCAGTCGTCTGTGGCAAGATGTGAAGTCCATGAGGTTCTGGAATACAGAAATAAAAATAATTTCCACTGTCACATTTCAGTTATAAGAGATTTCCTTTTTTTTTTAGAAAAAAAAAAGGAATTCTAAGGAGGAGTGAAAAGTGATCTAGAAAGCTTGCCAAAACAAAGGTGGCTAAACCAACCCATCCAGCTATAACTGGGTTTTGAAATTCCAGACTTTGCAACCTTTTGCATCAACAGCTTAGATTTTGCTGATGCATTAGATAAACATGTTCTTTCCATTTAGGCACTTTGCAGTGCTGATCATCTAAAGCATTAATAACTCAACACTTCGGTAACATAACATCCTGATCTTTTAACTGCAAAGGAAGCTGTTTTATTGTTCCCTGAATTTGTGAGGTTTGATTTCCTACAGATTTGTGCATTTGCCATCACCACCACCATAATCCCAGGCTTCCTGCATGTCCCTTCTGATCCACCCAGCTGGCATGTGACAGCCTGTGCTGTAGCTTGTCCAGAGTTTGTAACTGCTTCTGCCAAAAAACCTGTGTATCCACTGAGTCGGTCTGCCCTGACCTCGTCGAGGACAGATGCTCAGAGCAATTGTATAAACCACCTTTGCTTAGGGAACCAGACCAGTTCTTTCCTCCCTCACCTTCCCCTGCAAAAAATAAACCTAGATTGAATGTCAGTGTCACTTTTCACAAAGGAGTGCTCTGTTTTCAGTGAGCTCTGCTTTTAAGATGCCAGGCTGTGCGATCACAGTGACAAATGGAGAACCCCACTCAGAGCTCTCTGGACTTACCCCTCTATAAATCAAAGCGAGTGGACCTGATATTTCCCTTGCAGCATATTCTGCTTCTGATGGATTCTCAATTTTTCAACAAACTGCATTGTACACTTGGATTTAAATGTGTATCTGCTCCTTTTCCTTGGCAATAAGGAAAACTTTGAAATCAGTTCAGTCCTTACACTCTAGCAGAACTTGGACAAAAATGGATGGATGATTGCTACAGAATAGGAAGGTTATTTAAAATAACATGTTCGTGAGACATCTGGTATTTCACACCCACTGTTAAAATGGGGCTTAGCTCATATTTTTAATTTCACCTATGTGAGATACAGGCCTCCGGGTTGAATGCTCAGTGGTACCACACTGACAATGAGCTAAACTTGTTTCTTGTGATTTTTCTTTTTGGTGGGCAGTGTGATTTTAGGTCAGATATGAATAGATAAGTTGAGTAACCCTTACTGCTTCGGTTGACTTCACCTAACACTGTTGTGAGTAATCTCAGCATCAAGTCTAGGAAAAAAGCTGTTTCTGCTCTGTCTGAGAGGGTTTCCAGTACAGAAGGGAGGGAGGTTGGAAGAGGTCCTGCCTGCGTGAGACCTCTCACACCACTGCACTCTCAAAACCCTGATACCCGTATTATTTTCTTTTGTCTATCTATCCCATTTAATTCCTAGAAACTTCAGCGATCCCAGAACCTGCACTCAGAGAAACTTGTGTAAAATTGAAGCAATTATTTAACCAATAGATTTTTATAAACAAACATATCTGAAGGCAGAACTGGCTCTATTAAATCCATTTTATAATTGACTAAAGTACTACAGGACTGAGATCTTTTACCCCCCCTTGTTTTTCTCCTTCTTCCTTTTCCTTATTGGGAGGAGTAAGAAAATGACTGGTGATACTTTCAGAGTCATTCAGTGATTTATGAACACAAGCTGAGTTTTGGTGCAACACTTGCACAGGTTTGCTCCTTACGTGCTCCTCTCACCCTTGCTGTAAATTGACGGGGTTATGTAAAATATGAATTTGTCTTCTTAAAAATCAGATTCTGGGAGTTTTATTTTATGCTCCTTTTAATGCTGATACTTTTGTCCCAGGAAATTGTCCACAAAGTCACATCAGCAAGTAAATGGTAGACAGGGATTTTACAGCCTCTGTGATAGATAAGTCCTCATTTTCCCTCTTTGAACAACCCCAAAGCTACTGCCAGAAGCCCAATACATGGATGGTCTGCAACTTGCAAACACAATCTAGTTTTATACTGGTTTCCTAAGCAAAACAAAAATGAACAAACCAAGTTTTCTTGTGTTAAATATTTGCACAGTTTTGTGGTAAACACTTGGTTTCCTAATTCCTATTTGTGTTTTTCAAATAGATTTGCTTTTCCTCCCCAAAGACGCAATGTGTATCCTTTGGCAGCCTTATTTATCTGCAGGATGCTGGAGCTCAGCGGTGGTGTGAGGACTAAGCCATCATCTCTGACCTGAGCATAACTCTGGCAGGGAGTGGGCAGCACCTCAGCCTTTTCGACCACCCTGCTGGAAGTGGCAGTGAGGGGTGAGCTACACATCTAGTTTGTGTGATGAAGATAGAGGCTTTCCAGAGTTCAACTTGAGCAATGTATTTTCCCCTTTATGTTTCTCAATCACGAACTCAAAGCCAAGTGTTATCAGGGTCAACTGTGTTCCAAGTCACCAGGTTAATGACAGTAAGAAATGACTTTTATCCCCCTGTCTCTCTTTTGCCAAAATGTCATGCCCATTCCTCTTGAAATAAGGCTGTGGTCACCAGAATTTAAGCATCTGTTTACTCCAGGAGATGCTATTTGAGTCCACTCTGCCAGGATCTGCAGGGATGAGCATTGGTGACCAATGGAAATCCATCGAGGTGGAATGAGCTTGGGTCTCACTGTCACCACAATACACTGAAAATCTACCTTTGAACAAAAGTTTAGTTGCAATAATGAAATTCAACAATGGAAACGTGGGGCTTCATGGATACAAATTGTCTATAGAGATTTGCAGTGTGAAGTCTTTACTTTGCCTAAGCACTGATTTGATTACCTAAATCATGTACAATCATAGATCAAATCTCAGAAGTTAATTTCCCCCCCCAGAACTGTAGAAATGTCTGGAGTTTAAGCCCCAGACTCTCTCAAACTCTCTTCAAGTCAGCCACACACATACAAGCAGTATACAGTGCTTAAGAGCATGTGAAATCTGCTGTTACCTGTATATATGTGCTCCACGTAATCAGGGTGCATTTTAGCAAACATGTCCTTTATCTTCTTTATTTTGTCAGCCTTGAGTTCTGTCACAAATGGTGTGTACATAACTGAAAAAGATACTTCTCTAGTGATGGCTTCTTCAATCATAGCCTAAAAAAGGCAAAGAAATGATACATTTCATGTCAGTTAACGGCTAGTTAAAAAAAAATATAAAGAAAAATAATTACTTTCTCAGATTATATTTTCCCTTTAATAATTGCACAGTCATGTAAAGATAACATATTTTGGTCCTGAATATTAATTAGAGGGGAATTTAAATTAGTTCCAGAAAACACTGCCTATCTATACTCAGAAAATCAATTTAATGGAGAAAGAACATTTGTAAACAGTTTTCAGTGCAGCGAGCCTATGTCTTCAATGAGGAGAAAAGTATTAGATAAATTATCTTTTAGATGAAAAGAAAAAAGGGATTCCATGCTCTCTGAAGGTCACATCTTTCATCTGAGGGTTTTATTCAGTCCTTGGGAGCTGGTTAAACAATACTAAGCATTCATATTACCCCTTGAGTTGGCATGAATCAGACACTGTGCCTATATGGAATATTAGTCTTAAAATATTGCATTTAAACACCATTTGCATTAAGAGTAAAATTCACTCCTGTGCAGAGGGCAACACGAAGCTTATGAACCTTGTCATCCCTTAAAAATGACTCAAATGATGCATTGTGCTGGTCTTATGCAGAGAGGTGGATTTCACACTCGGTGGACCCAAAGAACAGGTTGGTGCTGGAACTGCCAGGAGGAGCTACCAGCCTGGAAACAGCCTTGCTCAGTACCCTTATCGATCAGGGCAAGGGAGGTTGAGCTGCAGTTGAGCTGGGGTTTGGGAAAGACCATGTTCAGCACTGCTTTGGATGCATCTGTTGCTAACAAAGATTTTGTCTTCCTGATGTGGGTGGTCCTTTCTGGAAACTGGTGGAACAGCAAAGCTTCATTAATGTATCATGGAAAAAGTGTAAACATGGTTAAGAGAGACAATCTGAACACAAAGTTAATAGAGATGGTCAGAAAAGCATGAGAGGGAAACATACATATATTTTTAACAGGGTGTACGAATCTCCCAGATCACCTTATACACTGAAGTGATTCACAGAAGGTATTGTTATGGGAATAGCTTGGCATTTTATTGACATGTCCTCACTTCTGTTCTCCAGTCTATCCTCCACCTATGTAAAATTATCCAAGACATAGTGTGTCTCCGTGAGTCATTTGTTTAGCTGATGACTGCTCCCACCAACCCAGAATGGAAGGCTGAGAGTGCCAACTAGTTAAGTATCTATGTCCTTCTCTTTAATGGCTTTAGACAAGAGGTTCTCTGGTATGGTCTTATGTCAATTTATTTTCATCCTGTTTATTGGTATGGGGTGTGCAGAAATACCATAGATGTGCTATAATTATTTTGAGCAGATATTGGGACAGGCTGCCATACATGCACCCTGAGTGCTCTTATGCTGAATACTCTGCCTGGATGTTGAGGGTATCGCTGGGGATTTGTTTATGTTTTAGATTACTATATTTAAACAGCCCATTATCCTGCGTTTACTGGAATGGAAGCAGCCTGGAGTGGCCAGCATTTAGCCTTGGAAAATTAACAAGCTTCAAATGTGTGTAATAGTATCATGACCACCCGGGGCAGTAATAACTTTCCTCCCCGGTGAGGAGTTCCAGCTTTCCATGGGCACAGCCGTGTTATCCATGGTTAATGCCACAGATCTGGAGGTATCAGACCAGAAAATAGCAAGTGTGTCCTCCTGCCAAGAGCTTGGGGGCCCACAAATGGATCTGTGCCCGTTCCTCCCTGTAGGAATACTTACCAGTCTGCACTGATTTATAGGAAAGTGATTTTAGGATTTCATATTTCTATGGCCTTTAATTATCTTGTCGTTTAGGGCCCTTAGAGTATCAGCAGCAAAACAATGGTACCAATCTAGCTTTTCAATGAACATTTTAAAAAAAACGGAGGCCTACTTGTTCAAGTTTTATTGAATTTCATGTGTAAACATAGGCACAGAATTAGTTTATCCTTATTTTGTGTGAGATATTGGACATTCTGCTTATTTTCTATAGCTTGGCAGCCATTTCCTAGTCTGGATTAATATGAGCATGAGAATGTGGTTTTGGGTGTATCCATACACTTCAGATTTAAAATACATGGAGTAAGGCAGTGAGATGAAAATGTGAGCAGCTGGACCAGACAAGCTCTGTATTCTGCCTGCAAAGTTCACTTTTGGCTTTCTCATTCTCAAGAACAGTTCAAAGTCATGCCTATAATATCTCTGCATTGCCATGTACCCATGGCTACTCTGCACAGCATGCAAATAGTGACTAGCTCAGAGGGCAATAACGGTAAAATGTCAGCCAACAGGGAAAAGAATAGATCCGTAGTCTCTGGTCAATACTGCTACTGAAGGTATTATTATTACCCAAGAGCATTTTTTTTCCCCAAGCTACTGACCCTGGACATAGATGCTATTTGTTTTATTATCCTCTTGGATTTTTATGGGGTAAAGTCTTTAAGGATATAAAACTTCAGCCCATAAAAACTTTGGAGGAGAAAACTTTATACGATGAAATCCGTAAGGATTTCTCTGCCTAAGCCTTTATGCACTGAAGTCCATACCCATGGATGGATATCTGAGAACGTGTCCAGGAAACAGGGATGCCTACAGAACATCATCTGTCGTGCTGTACACTGTGCAGCTACTCAAGATATAGTCACACTGTGGAGAGGATTGCAGGAGCTCCAGTGGACCTTCAAAAGAGTCCTTGCAGAGAGGATAGGACAACTGTTTTTCCATTTGCATGTGTTTTGGTGTCTTTGCATCTGAAGGGTCCTTTCTGCAATGTCCGCTCAGATACATCAGGGAGGATGTGGAAGACATGTCAGGCTCTTTCATGAGTATGGAGGTAGCTGTTAAACTGATAAAGATGATAAAGAAAGATGATTTTTTTTTTTTTTTGCGTATCTTGCAAGTGAACTCTGCAGCAATATCTCATCACATGGTGCTACACTCCAGCTTTCAATTCCAGCAGTTAGAAAAAGTGAAGTTGAGATGACCTTAAACTATAAGAAAGAGCTCCTCTAGCAATGTACAATAATGTAAGGACTATGATTGACACAAGTTCACTGAATCTGGTGGTTTACCTCAGCAGTGGACAAAATCTATTGTTTCAGCAAGGATGGAAGAACTTGCTCAAGAAGAGGATGGAGAGTAATTTGATTATAGGGAAGATTTCTTTTTGTAGTTATGGGACTGACTCATGCTCTGCTATGTCAGGAGGTTTATATCCCTGTTTTGGATGTGTGGGGAATCAGAGAAAGTCTGCAGAGAAACCATCTGGAGACAAAGTGTCTCAAGGAGTATTTATATTGTCAGCACTTCTATTAATATACCAATTAATTCCTTCACGAAACACAAGCATTCACAAGGTTTAAGGGATGTACATTGCTATCATGACAATTAAAAAGGCAAAAGACATTCCTAAACAACAAACTTTGTTTTGATCAAGTGTTTAAACATATATTTGATCAAACACCACATACTCTTCTTCTCTGAGCACCTTGGCTCTACAATATCCTTGCATTCTACTGTATCTAGTAATATTACATTTCACAAACCTTTTAATAAAACTTAAACTTTAGCCTAAACACTCTTATACTGTCCCTTCAACACCCACTAAAATTCTGTTAAGAGCTCATAAAATGAATAGGTAGATGCACAAGAAACAAAGCTTTCCTGTGCCAACTTTTGATGGCAAATGATATAACTACTTCAATATTTTTATGAAGCTCTTGCCATTTTGGCTGCTTAGAGCAGACATAGAAGAAGAAAAATGGCACTGTAGCAGAATATTCTTCATAACAGTGACAGTAGCTTTCCCTGCTACAGTCCCTAACCTTAATCCTCTTTAACTACAGAAAGGTTTAATTTGGAAAATCCAATTATCTTGACATCTAGAATTAGCCAAAAATTTAGATATCTTTCTAGTGCCTTATCTTGGAGCTGCAGTGCACGCTCAGCCACTGTCTCATTTACAGTACAGCAGGAATTGATGCTTTTATTGATGATTTTTATTAATGTAATGATATCAGTCAGGGTAAAGCCATTAGCCTTTTCTATGAACTGCTTCCACTCTTAGGCTGGTAGTTAGAATTATGGGTGCACTGCGGTGCAACCTATGTGCTTTTCTCTATATCTTTCCAACCATAAAGAAGTATCTGGCAGCCCTGCCACTAAGCCTGTTGCTGTTGTGATATGAATATCTTCTCACCAGCATGATCTTCTTACATCATTTTTATTTTTTTTTTCTGTGGGAAAAATAAGTAGACAGAGTGCCAGAGCATATCCTTTTCTCAATATGTTTATGGTATGAATAAATCATGTATTGTACAGTAGATGAGAACTTTTTGCTTATCTGCCATGTAATGCCTCCCCATTAATGTAGGTCACATCAAATATCAGCTTATTTAGGTTCTTAAGTTATTAACGTATTTAAGTCTCTGCGAGTTATTTTGTATGCAGTATATTTTGAAAGCCGATTTGCAGAGCGCCACAGCGATAGATCCATGTATTCCGCTGACTTCTGAAAGGCAGAGTCAGATGCAGATGGGTTACCTTAGGCTTCAAGATCTGTTTGATGCTCTAATAAGTATCGCTTTATGTTTTTGGAGAAAAGAAATCCATGCTTTATATCCTTCCAAAGACATCACTATTCATTAAAGAAAAACCCCAGAATACATAGAGTATGGAAAAGGCTGGAGGCTGCTCTTGAAACTCTGTCCATGATGCCGGCAGGTCGGAAAGCAGGGACTGAGCACAAATGTGGAAATGCAATTCTAGTTTGGGGAAGATCTCTGCCCACAAGCCTGTCCTCTGGTCTCACAAACTCCTGTGCCTGGAGAGTGTCATGGGAGTCCTCAGCTCTTATATCACTTGTTACCAACTGAGGACCTTACCCTTTCATCTCAGCACAGGGGTAAATGGAAAGGATTTCAGTGTTTCTTTGCTATGGTGGAGTGACTCTGAGACCAGTGAAACAGAGGCTATATTTGCTTTGCAAGGCTGATCCAGAGCATTAACCAGAGCCCCTGTTACTGCTCAGATTATGGTTTGTTGCCATCGGTATCTACCGTGCATATCTGTACCAGGTGGCAGCTCTCACTCCAAGCATCCCTGCAGAGGTGGCTCCTGGCCTGGGCCACCTACCCCTGCCCCAGCTGGGGCCTCATGATACCCTGGGACACTGCGATGGGAGCAGAGCTGGTCCAGCAGAATGAGCTGGGCTCCCTTGGCTAGTCAGCGTAGTTGACGTGCTGTGCTTGTAGGCTCTGGGCCACCCAGCTACCTGCGGTGCAGATGTGCTTCCTTGGTGTGGTAACAGAGGCAGACAGAAATCTGCAGTGGGGTAGTGGATGCAAACATCAAAGAACCACCCCTGTGAATGGGCTGATTATCCTCTATGTGAAGCTATTGGCCAAAACCACAGCTTCTAACCAGTTTTGTTAATATTGCCCCTTTCTTAAAGATAAGAGAGTTTTCCTGGTGAGAGATACCCTAATTTCAATATGGCAATCCACTGTGACTGTTCTGAGTGGCAGGATGCCCTTCCAGTGCTGGGAGAAGCCTTTTGCAATCACAAGTCCTCAGCAGGTGTTGGGTCAGCTCCTCATGGCTCCTGCTATGTCAGGAGCAGGTCACAGTTTAAACAGCAGGGTTTTTTTGGTGGAAGCGGCTTATAAACTGTGCTTAGCTGAACAGCTTTGGTAGCGCGGACTCAGAGAGACATCTTAACTCAGACAGGCAGAGCTAAAGGTTGAGCAACGCTGAGTGCTTTACGGGACTGTAGTCAGAA
Organism: Strix aluco; assembly: GCF_031877795.1. NCBI lineage: Eukaryota > Metazoa > Chordata > Aves > Strigiformes > Strigidae > Strix > Strix aluco. The sequence continues at coordinate 25,169,288 of NC_133939.1, read as the reverse complement.
TCCACTGGCCAACACCTGGATGCTGCATCCATCTGGTGATTCAGACAAGTGCTTGAGGGAGAGGGAGTGACCCTGGCTAGGAAATGCTACTGGGAGAAATGTGGGATACTTGCTGTAGGGGGTTTTTAGGGCTTTTAGCCCAAAAAGAGAAAAAAAAAAAAAAAAAAGAAAAAAAAGAAAAAGGAAACTAAATTGCAGAAACTAACTGGAGGAGATGTCAGTCCTTCCTAGCACTGAGCTCAACATCTTTTGGGAACTTGACTTAAATGTGAAGAGATGAATCAGACAGCCAGAGTTGGTGACTGATGTGGTTAGCCTGTAAAATGGACAGCACTGTTCAAAGGGGCAGCAAAAAATCATGCCTGAGTCATTGCAATAGCAAACTACTTTATGTGGCTGAATGGTTGCTAATTTAGTAGAAGACAAGTTGACTGTATATAGAGATGTTTCTGAAAAGTGAGTTTATCTCTTTTTGTGTGATGTCCTCTGTAGTTCTTCCAGAGCAGATGTGCAGACGGAAAGCCACATAACCAGTAATGATCCTGGGAACAGCACAAACTCCTGCCTGTAGCTTCATCTCCCCAAAGAAAAGAGATGGTATACAAAGAAAGGGAAGGTAATAATGAATGTGTAACTTCTTAAGGACCTTTGCAACTCAAGGGAACAATAAGGGCCTGAGAACAGCACAAAATGGCTGGTTTCCTATGCTGATTTATCAGGTTTCTTTTGTAAATCTTAAAGCTCCGCTTTGAGACCCAGTAAAAGCCAGAATGAATTGAAAATTCTACTTGTGAAATATGCACATTACTTTTGAGCTGCCCTGTAGGGTTTTTTTAATGGTCTGAAGCTTTGCTGTCCAGGTTGTTCCTGTTGAACATCTTTGAGACATGATTTATGGGCCTCTGTTAACAGTTAAAACCCTAATTGGGTCGGTATTTTGCTTCATATTGGGATTTCAACAGCTACCAACTACAGCAAGGTATGTGTTGCCTGTTAAATTCAGCTGGTATTAAATAAATCCATCTTTCCTGAAATTAGAGACAATTAATCCATTTGTTTTAATAATTGTGACATTTAAACTAATAACTTATCTTAGCATGTAAATATAAGCATGATTCAAGCAACGATTACTCTATCATGAATGAACTGGTACCAGAAAAATAGAAGTAGCTAGAAAATATGTGGAGGCAGATATTATTAAAGAAGAAAGAATACAAGAAAAATGTTAAATTCCTTGGTTTTGTACATGTAGAATTGTTTCTGGAATGGAAATATCAGCAATAACAACAGCAATAAAAAGCTCCCAAATCAGTATCAACATGATAGAAACTCTCTGTTATGTTATTTTATTTGCCTTCTCAATCCAGTTTTCAATTACTCCATATTTTTACTAGTGTACCTGAGAGCGGAATGAAGCTGATTTTTTTCAGCTGAGAGTTATGTCTTACAAATAGTGTATTCCAAAGCCAGACTGGTCTGAATACCTAAAATGGCATACATAGGAAGAGACCCATTTTGCCCTGAAAAAGTGTTGATAATTAATTTTAACAAGTTGCTTCAGCCATGATGCAATGAGAACATAGGAAACCCCTGAACTGGACAGAAGCTGCACTGAGATCATCTGGATACCAGTGCAGTGTCTTAAGAATGAACTGATCTTCCCGCTTATGGGTCAAAATCTTTTTGTTCTTCTAATGTGCAGGGTGAGGAAAATCATTGCATCCCAATTTTCCACCACAAAATGAAAAGCTCAGTGCTTCAGGGCAAGTGTTTCCTTCGAAATGGCCATAGATACAGAAGAGGGAGGATTATGTATTGGTTTCTATGAAGGGGGATAAGAGAAATATTATCTCTTTTCTGACGTGAGAAAATTCAAAATTAATTCTTAAAGCAGCAACAAGCTCCACAGACCTCTGAGACAACATAGACTCGCGCATATTAGGCATATTCTGCCTGTACACGCAACAGTCATTGACCTCAATGGGATTTTCCCCCAGATTTGATTAAAGAAGGGACTTTTCTGCAGTGAAGTGTGGCACAGCGTGATCTGCTAAAATAGCCTCAAGAATTAATGAGAAATACATTTTCTCAGCGATATGGTGGCCAGGCTGCCCAGAGAGGCTGCCTGTCAGCTCCTATCAGTCATTCCATTAGGAGGATTGCAAAACATCCCTGCCGTTGCCAGCTTGGAAACGTCACGCTGCATAGCAGGACGCGGGTCAAGCGTGAGCATGCAGGACTGCTGATGGGCCTCGTCACCAGCTGAGACTGCGGAAGAGGTTTTGGCTACCAAGAGCTTTTTCCTTTTAACTTTCTTGCTTTTGATCGTCACTCCACAAGGTGTGAGATAAAGCTGAGCTCTAAAGGAGTTGACAGCGTTCATCGCTGCACCGTAGGTGTTCAGCCACCTTGCAGGGCTGGGTTATCATTTGCTTTATTGTGTGATGTGTGTATTGCTCTGTGCTTGCAGCAGCCCAGATTTTTGAAATGGAAATACCTGATGTTCATAACAGCTACGAGAGAGCAAAACAAATGTCTGAATACCCAAACCTCCATGTCAGCCAATGCCTGTACTACTGGAAGCTTTCTCTGTGACGTTGAGTTTAGCTGACAGAAATATTCTCAGAAACACAAGTTTGTGAGCTCTGTGCGCAGCAGTCACAGAGCCAGAATTTTCAATGTGCTAAGAGCATCTCTGTGATAGCTGCAATCTTGGCCAAAACACTGGGGCTGAACTGGAACTAAAGCTAAAAGCCCAGTTTACTCCAATGCAAATTAAAGGTCTCCATTTGAGCTGTAGCAAGTACACACTGGCTACCTGTAATTAAGGCTTTTGGTACAGATGGTCATGGAAGCATAGAAATATGAACCTACGAGTTTGAAATGCCTTCCTGGGGTTCTTTTAGTTTCTGCAACATATGTGTTGCTGGTGCAATGGCACTTAGTGTAAGACTTTGCCTAGATGGGTTTGACTTTGGATATAAATGCATAACGGATGCTAGAGCCAAACCTTTAGTATAAAATAGGCCACATGGTTTTCACAATGGAATAATAAAAGCAATTAAATTTGTAGCGTGCTAATGAGTTAAGCCTGAGATGTTTATAAATTAGGTAACAAAGGCACTTTATACTAAGTTGTCTGTGCCAGATATCGGTAAAATCAGGCTATGACTTTCAAGATATTTACAAAGTTCATGTTTGACAATGTTGGGCATTTTTGACATTGTAGTATAGGTGTGATATATTTTTACTCATGAAATGAAACATCCAGCTTATATTGCACAGTTTTTATCCAGTGGAAATATTTACAAAGGTGTGAGTAAAACTGGACAGTTTGGAGAGGGACTCTTTCTATGGGATGAAATATCTCAAGTCTATTGTTTGTTTTGCTATTACCAGCTGAGAAATTGCATTGCTGACAATAAATGCCAGGGAGCTTACCTGACTATAGTAATAAGTAAGTTTAAACTTTGCATTGCTGCTACCACTCTGAAGATATCTACCATTATACATTTAATAACTTTCACATTATTTTTTATTGTGATGAACTCTATTTAACTCACCTATTTTTAATCTAACAGCCAATATGCAAATCATCCAGTGCATATTCTGTAGTGGGTTATGAAAAAAAGCCTATCCATTTGATTATGTGTTAACTTGGCACGTATATTTTTAATCCATGGAATAAAATATTTGAATAGAGAAAAAGGCCCAACTTACTGAATAATATTATCCATTGCAAATTACTTTTTTCACCTCTCATCAGCATTATACCTTTATCTCAGAGTGGAATGGAAGGCGGGTATTAATATTCAAAACCAACACAGGGCATTAGATATTACTTATCACTGTACAGAAGATCCAGAAATAGATGATTTACTTTAAAGGGGATAATCAAAGAAAGCTAATCAAAAAGCTAATCAAAAAGAATATTTAAAGTTGCCTTGATCATGATCCATAGGTACATATATAGAGAGAAGATAACAAGTACTAAAGGGCCTTTAAGCGTTCAGAGATGAATGCATAATATAGATTGCTGGAAGTTTGGACCGGACAAGATCGATCCCAATTTGTAAACTGGGGGAGAAACAGGGGACAACCATGCAACAAATCACCTATTATATGAGTTATGGCAAAATATTCTTGTTATTAAACTGTTTAAATGGGGATTGGGTAACTTTCTCAAAACCAGTCTCTTCTTTCCTCTTTTGGCACCAATGCAGGAAGGTCAGGGTGCAATTCCGTGGTATTTTTATGCAGGAAGTCAGATAATTCATCAATATGAGCCCATCTGGCCTTAAAAATCTGACAGTACAAACCTTGCAGTATGCCTAAGAGGAGCTACACAGTCACATGGAACAGATTACTGCTGAAGAAGAAGAAATACTAAAAGTTAATAATGAGGAGGGGAGTGATTTGAGGATGTTTTAAGAAGAATTTTGAAGAAAGAGGGCTCCTGGCAGTTGATGTCAGGGGTAGAAGAAGTTCAAAGGAAAGTATAAAACCAAAATCAGGAGAAGAAAACCAAAGGAGATACAAGATAAAGACTGCTCTGAGCATGAGGAATATATCAGGAGAGAGAAAACAGTGATTTAGAAGTAGGATAAATAATAAAGAGCTTTGCAGTTGTGAATTAAGAGCCTGAATCTTTTGCAGTAAAGACATCATTGAAGGATTCGAGTGGTCTGTACAATGTTTTGAAGCCATGAAAGAAGTAGAAGAGAGGCTGTGGGGAGGAAAAGCCTCTTCCAGCAGTTAAAAGAATCATGAAAAGAAGAAACAACAGTAGTCAATGACACACCAGAAGATTATATCATGCCCCACTGATCAAAGCAGAGTGACGTATCTAATCTAAAAATCTTTCTTCAGAAAAGTAAAAAACAAACCGTCCTGTTCACCATCTATTCCCTTCCTCCTCAAAAAATTTTGCTCACGGTTGTGAGCCAACGTGAGCAAGTTCTGGGGCAGAGGAGTAGTTAGCAAGAAAAGCGTGCATCAATAGCTGTTGCTTTGGTTACAAAGGCACATGAGCATGTATAGTCGTGACAAGTTATTTTCAGCTTTACACCGTGAAAGAGGGAGAATATTAATAAAAAAGATTATGTTACCTCTGCTTGGTCTCTCTGTCGTGGAAAGTCCCAGTGCAGTGTCACATGCTACATCATCCTGCATAATTGTTGCTGTGTGCTCTAATGACATTGAAGTCACCCCTGATGCTGAGTGCACAGAACTCATCAGCTCGGGAAGGAAAAGGTAACTGGTGCTGGGGATATATCTTCATGAACAGCGTTTCTTAAGTGATAGCTATTAACTTGAGTGGGAGCAGTACTGGGCACCCAACTGCCTCTACTGCGTGTGTGTCAGCATATAGATACCGCTGAATCCTTAGCCTAGCCCACGCTAAGGCATACGCACAAAAGGCACAAAATTGCAGAGCAATCTCTGTCTCCCAGTGAAAATCAAGCATGGTGGGGGATCAAACAAATGGTTAGATCTCTACTGACATTTCAAAGCTTCTGCAGACAAAGATGACATCAATTCAAGTTCAGGAGAAAGGCAGAGAAGGAGTGGGAACGGGACACAAACAGCATGGTGGTGCCTCTTGGTGCTACAGGGGTCCAGAAAGGCCCACACATCAACTCTCCATCAGGAAGAGAAATGAACTGTGAGCTCTGGAGTGAAGCAGAGGTGAATGATTCCTACCACTACCAAAATCCTTTGGCCCTTGCTATCTAAAAGGTGATGGTAATAGCTGGAAGCGATTCAGTAGTCCCACTTCTGTTCTGGTTCATTCCACCTTAGTCCAACCACAGCTTCTGGTTTAGACTCTACAAGGAGGCACCGTGATGAATCTTGTCCTTCGTGCCACTTTTTCGGCCCCGTTACATAGCAAGACAGTCGGAACCCCTGGGGAAGAGGACAGCTATGACAGCTTCTCCTTTAAAGGTTTATTCTTTGAAGCTTCATGTCCATGACATCAAGAAGGGAAGTCAAAGGATGCCAGTGTTAAGAGACAAAAAAAGACATTCCATTCAAAGAAATGACCCCTTCATAAAACCTGTTTGTGAACTCAAGATTTTAAACGAGTCTGACCCACTGGGGGAAAAAATCAAACTGTTCTGTACAGAAGAAATTCTCTGCTGGAAAACATATAAGAAAGTTCACAGGCCCTGCAAACACTAGCCCAGTGGGTAATTCTCTGAATGAGATGCACTTTGCACTCACAGCAGTACTGAAATTCAGCAGCTCCCAGGACTGAGATTTATTCCATTTTACCAATAAGAATGCAACTAATAATAGTTTTAAAAAGGAAGAATTTACCGTGTAAGTGAAGATAAAAGACCAGATTATGATCTTTATTACTCTGGCTTATGTCACACATATTTTGCACAGATGTTGTCACAGAATAAGCCCAAAATAAACAGGATCAGAATCAGACTTCGAAATTTTATTGCAAGGGACATATATGGTTCTTAGCATAGTTAAATTCCCTGGACGGACAAGGAGGACCTGAGGGCCAGATCCACTCTGCAAGGCAGAAGGGTCTTCCACTGCCTGAGGCCCAAATGCTGCTCTCCCTCTGAAATGCACTTTGGTCCCACTGAAACCGGGGGGTGAAGGCTGGGAAACCACTGGCAGTGATAAGCTCCTGCAGCAATAAACTTCTCCCAGCAAAGGATCTAGCAACCATTCACTCCAAGTTTGTGAGAGCTCTCTTCAGAGCAGAAGGGGGAACCCTTAAACTTAAATTTGTGCTGATGTGGCTGAACAGCCACCTCAAATAAGTATCACTCAAGAGACGAGTCTCATTGAAGTCAATGGTCTACTCCCCACATAAGTCGTCTTTGTAGACTGGGGTCTTACCTAGCCATCCTTCACAGAGCACTTTAGACTCCTCTGAGACCATTCGTTACAGTCATTTTTTCCTCCCCTTCCGGTTGAAGAGTTTGGAAAGGTGTCAGAGGATTAGTATCATGCAAATTGCAAAAGGAAAGTGTCACTAAGGTAGGAAGTCTTTACAAAAAATAGCTTAGGGGACTATACAATATCCAGAATTAAATTTTACAGCAGTCCATAAAATTGAAGTATGAGCCAAGGGTTAACAACCTTGAATTTTGCCCTTAAAATTAGTCCAAGAAAATCTACTTCATTATAAATACGGTAGTACTATATAGTGTCCTGTTGATTGATATGCCCAAGAGCTACCTTTGTCGGCAGCCTTTTAAGCAGTAATCCTTCATTTTAGTCTTAATAGTGAGATGGGCACCTCCTTCCTCATTGGGCTGTCAATTTTTACCTGCCAATACAGTTTGATGAGCTTGCTTGTATGCTGCTCAGTGCCTCCTGTCAGACAGTACATATAGTCAGCAATCATGGCGCTCCTGATGACAAAAGCAGAATAAATGAGTGTACAGGGAGAGAAGGATGTATGTAGCAATATTTAAAGGAGGTAATATTAAAAGAGCGTAACATGAGGTTTGTATCCAAAGATTACACATAACTCTCAGTCTTTGTCCAACTTTAAGACAAGCCTTAGTAAATATTTTTAGCTAGTTAAACTATCTGCAAGCAAACAACCCTACATTTTTTTTTAACAGCTTTTCCATATTTTACTCTGAGCAAATATATAATGACTGCTATACAATATTTTAATCTGGATTTTCTTTTTTTGCTTTAAAGTATTTGTGGGTGAAATATATGTAAGTACTTTTCTTCTAGGACAGCAACATGTAGCTTGGCAGTCTGAGAATATCACTTGTCTATGGCAAACTCAGACATAGTTCACCTTTGATTAAACTATATCTTTAAAAAAAAACCCCCAAACTAAAAGAAATCAGCTATCTTGCTACCTAATTGAGTATGCTTTAGTACTCCCACTGTCTGTGACAATCATTGCATTACTCTTTCTAGACTGAGGGATATTAAAAAACTATTGTGAAATGGATATTAATGCAGAGTCTTAACAGACTTTAGAAAATCAGTTTGCTTTTATGGCTGTCTCTCCACACTGCTCTCTGTTTCCTTTCCTCTAGAGATTCCAAATCCAATTAAATGTGACTAGATGTAATTCCAAATTGTCACTTTAGTCAATTAAACATATAATAATCTTGTGTACCTAATTACTAGCACCAAAAGTTTATTTGTTGATGTAGTGCTATCAATGTGTACTTCTGCATGTTCCCCTTATCATTGCCTATATATTAATTGTGCTTTGACATTACTGTAAATTGAATTTGAAATTTCCCCCTAGTTAAAAGTGTCTCACAAACAGTAATCCCAATCCTGTTGTAATACCCTTTCAGAATGTACTTTCCAAGGCTGTATTATATTCTTAATGAGATATAACCAAAAATACACAGATTTAACAATAAACATTTCAAAGCAGGCCCAGTATCTGGGGGTAACATATTGTTACAAACAGGAACTAAATCTTCCCTTAGATGTTCTCATACAGCTCCCATTAATTTCACTGGGAGAAAAGCAATTCAGTAGGATCCATGGATTTCTGCATAAGGACTGGATTTATCCATAAGCTTTATCCAATGCTCTTTCAAATCATTGGCAAAAATCCTCTTGACTGCACTAAAACAAAGAGCAATTTCTAATTGAACATTGTTAGCCCAGCTGGCACAGGATGAACAAAGGCTAAAATCCTCATTGCCTCAGAAATCATTGGCAAAACTCTCATTGACTCTAAATGGTGCCAGGGTTTAATCCCAGGAATGACCTATGGATCCTGTGGATGAAGCAGAGAAGGTGAGCGAAGTATTCAGCTTTGCCTGCTTGACCTGGTGATGGTTTTGAGGAAAGACCTTCACTGTGTCCTGAGGTGCAAAAGGGAAATAACAATGTAGCTCAAAACTGAGGGGAATCTGTCAAGTTATTCTGTACCTTTGGTCTCCTGGAGGTGGTCTACAAAGCTTCCAGCTCCCCTGGCAATAGCTAGTCCCTAGCAGTGTATGTGAGCAGCGGTGACCTTGTCAGAAAGAGGGAACTTTCAATCTAAATTTAGAGGAATTCTCAAGCACTAAAGCCTTGTCCTTTCTGGAATCAAAGGACATTTGCAAGTGGCCATTTACAATTTGGGATCCTAAAGATATATCCTATAGATACATCGCTCCCCAACTGCTGTCATTTCAAAGATTAAAAGTGGCAAATCCTTAACCTCGAGCGTTACCCTGCTGCTGCAGGAGCACTGCCACGGGTCGAATGCAATCAGTTGATACAGAGACACCCGCAGCGTGCTTTGCCATCCCTATGTCAGGCCGCAGACTGGCAAAGCGAGGATCCATCCCACCCACAGCACAACACACCATCCAGTTTGTGACCTCCCACTCCCTGGTGGCAGCCGGCATGGCACTGCTTTCAAAAGTGGAGATGTGCGCAGAGCCCTGGACAAATCTGGAATCAGTTCTCAGAAAGTCACTTCATCTTTTTCTGTTTCTCAGCATCAGCTGTAAAATGCAGATGATAATATTTGACTGATTTACTTATTTGGTGTGCAAGTCCTCCTGGCGCAACCTTTTGCTAATTTTTCTCAGCGTGCTCAGCACAATGTCGCTCTGATCGTGGCAGAGGTCTCCAGGCATTGCTGTACTCCAGACAAGCGTCTTTCCTCTTTATTCTTCCTTCTTAATTTGTTCTTATTTAAATAATCAGAAGCACACTTACATTTCCAGCATTCGTGTTTAGTTTTTCAACATCTGCCTTTATCCCCGCTAGATTTCTCCCGTACTGCCATGCATTACATCAGGAATGGTGAGGCACATACATAAAACCCCTCCGAGCCTTTTGAGTACCTCCATCCCAATTTTACTCAGTTCCTCAGCCATCAGAGAGCACACACAGGTCAGGACTGATGCTTGCTACTGTGACCTCGGGGCTTATGAGAAACTTTAAAAAATTCCACTTTCAAAAGAAACAAAAGCATTAAGCATTAAGACCATGTGTATGGTCTGTGTCCAACCTCAAATGTGCCCAAGCCAAAGAATTTTCTTTGAAAGCCTCCAAGGCTCAATTCACAGAACCAAAGTGACAAACACAATAGGGAACCATGAATTTCCAGATGCAGGGACACAGGTGAAATTACACTGTCTGGTCACAGGGATGGGCACTGAAAAATATTTAGGGACCAAAACACTCAGAAACCAAAGGACTGAGTGAGATATTTGTGCCCATTAAAAGCCTGGCTACCATTGCAAATCATGAAGGCATAAAGCCCTGAGCTGGGTTCCTAACTCCCAGTAAGTACCTATCCATGTGGCCCATAGAAATCCAGGTAACAAGGACTTTCAGTAAGAGACTAAGCCTTTGAGACACTCTGAAATGAGAGTTAAGTGAAATATTATCCAAGGAGATACTATTTATGAAATTATTATTTAAGATCCTCAGCCAGTGGCCCAACTCATTAACTTCATTTTCTCCCTCCTTATCAAAGTAAAAGCCTATCACATGCACATGTCTCAAGACACCATACTTGCTTTTGGGTTTTTTTTGATGGTTTCATGTCTAACAGCATTTCAGCAAAGCTGACCAACCTTCCTTCAATGATACAGCTATCAGGAAGTTTTCTTCTTTATTTGGAGGGTCCTTCCTTATTTTAAAATAGACTCATTTGCAATATTCTTTTTCCACGGTACAGTGCAATGCTTCCATTTCCTTCAGTGTACTAATGAAGAAGAGAGAAATTTGCTTCCCCCAAACTGAGATGAAAATATTAAAAAATGGGGCATGGAACTCAAACTGTCTGAGTTTGAAGCTTCTCTCTTTATGTCTGATTAAATTGTCCAGGAACAGGTAAAGAATTTAGCTGAAATAGTCACTCTCACAGGTAACTCCACAATTCAGATTATTGTTGCCATTTCTGTTTGTATGTGTACATTAATCTCTTCTTGTTTGGGTCAGCCCAGTATTACTTACACTTTTACACTATTATACTAAATACTTTCTGTGTCTATTTTTAAAAAATGTTTGCAAATTAGTTACAGAACCAGCTGTAACCTTCTTTTCTACTTGCACATTGAAAACATTGATCCAATCTGCAGGCTGATAAAATACTAAATACAGGTCAACAGGGGAATCTGTAACGACCAAACTAGCCATCCATTGTGAACTATAGTTAATTTTATATGTAAAATTATAGGTGGAATGCAGCATACAAAAGTCTAGAACATACTGTAGTACTGCATTTTTATTAAAGGTTTATGGGGATAATATATATCTTGGGAATGAAGCTGAGCTGCTTCAGTGTTCACTTGAACTCCATGGATAAAAAGCAGCTCTATGGTGAGTAGAGTACAGCAGGGATGGCTGGGATTAACAGGGATTTGGGAAGAGCAGAAAGAAGAAGTCCTTGAAAGAAGAAATTTCCTGATACATTAACTGATATTCCCAGTAACGGAATGAGGGACCACTCCCTGCCCTGTTATGGTATCAGTATTGTACAGTAAATGTGATATGTGATGTTATCAGTTGGGATCAGCTGTTATATCCCTTGGAGATTTTGAACAATAACGTTGGCCAGCAACAGACCTCGCTCTGATTTGTAGAGTGACTACATAAGAGTTCAGCTTTGAACCCTCCTGAGCACAAGGAACATAAGGTACAAAAGAATGGGAAAATACCCCCCATTTAGACCACGTAATCCATTTTTCTGGATGAAATGCCAGCTTTTTTTTTTTTTTACAGTTTTTAAAGATAGTGGTATTAAACTCTAATGGTAAAGAACAAAGATACATGCATTCTCTCCCTACTTCTTACACAAGCACTTCATTGATATTCAGAAATATGGGCCTCATATTGACAGAGCCATCCACCAGTTTTGAGTTACTGATTTGACATAGTTAAAACATGCCTGAGTTTCAGGTGTGCAGCCCACCAAAGAGCTCTGATTGACATGAGACCTGAAGTAGTTCTGACAATACACCTTCAGAAACAACTTAGGGGATGTTGGAGAAGAAGTGACACTTCATTCTTTCAAAACAGGAGGCTTTACAGTCAAATGTTTTTTTTTTTTTTCCTAGTTGCTGGTTAGGGCCAGTATGACCTTCCATAACAACCAAACCCATCTGGGTTAACGTGGTAAGCCTGGATCCAAAGGTGTCTTGCAATATCTGCTCAATCTGGCCACTTGGTGGTGCAGAATAATAAGATATATTTCTATATGTGCCAGCAAAGAGCACACCACAGATCCTAAACTGTCTCCCTCAGCCCATCTCCAGACATGCATAGGACTTGTAATAAAAGAGTCAAAGGCAGCTTTTGCTGCATGACAGCTGCTGACACTAACAGCCCAGTGTACAGCCAAATCCTTTGCAGCAGCCACGCAGGTCTGTGACAAGAAAATGGATGTATGGGTATAAGAAATATGCAGAGTTTACTGGAATGCACCAAAGTGTTACATTTCCAAACAAGACAAGAAATTAGCATTGTTGCTAAATACTTGTGTGCTCATTTACCACTGTAAATACTAGAAAAAATATGAGAGCAATCCTCAAGGTCAGCTCCTTAAGCCTTGACTGCTCCCCTTGAGCTGCAAGAAAGGTAAGAAGCCCTGAAGGGGAGAGAAGGATTTCTTTGCAAATGGCAGAGCCTTAGAAATAATCACAGCCTATGCACATTAGAGTAACTTTCACTTTTCTATGCTATTCAGCCCCAATTGCTGCTAAGATCAGGAGGCTGATAAGTGGCAGAAAATTACCTTTGCTCCCTACTTCAAGTGATCTCACCTGGATCTGCAGTAAGTGGTACTGCAGGAAGGCCTTAGCCACTGCCATGTGATGTTAGTCCTGTGCAGACATGCTGTTCGGAAAGGGTAAGTATATCTCTATTTTTTCAGTTTAACAGGAACTTTAATATTGCTATTTAGATCAGCTCTGATATAGGCACCTGGGTATCTGAGATCTCTAATGCAGTAGTGCTGAGTCCGAGATACAAGATGCAAAATAAACTACTGCTCTCTTCTGGATGACCTTTCTTATTCTGAGATTAGAAAAGGAAAGTGATGTTTATAACTGGAATAAGTAGGAGGTAGTAATTTGAATGTAATTATCCTATTTGGAAAGTGAACAAAATAATAACAGTTAATTTTTAAACATTTCCATATATCCTAAATAAATGTCAACTCATTATTTTGATGTTATGGAGACACCTGGAAAGCATTAGATGATGAGAGATAAACAGAACTCCAGAATATTTGAGCAGGAATGAAATTACTAATGTCAGGATTTACCTATATGTACACTAGCCCCAAAATGGGGCAAAAACTTGTGTTATCTATGCATAGCACCTTGATGTTGCTGATTCCTGCAGAGGACTGGCTAAAACTTCCTTTTAAACATTTCACCAGTGAGCCTGAAATGCACTGGGAAGCTGCTATAAAGCTCTTCTGTCCTGCCAAAACCTTCCAGGTTGGTGGTGGGGTATGCTTGCTGTCTTTGCTGAAGTTTCTGGGTCATTAGTCCATTGTTAGAAAGCAGAAGCAAGCTTCCTGCAAGGAACATAGCACCTGTACTTAGAATACATTTATTATATTTATTATTATCTGTCCTATGGTTGCATGCAGGTAACAACTTTCTGCATTGTATTGAGATTGCTGTGCGGTGATAACAAATGTTTCTCATTTAGTGGCAACTGCCCTGTAAGGACATAGAAATTGCTTTACAAATGTGAGCTGAGCAATGCATGGGGAAAAGGCAAGTCTTTTAAAATGACAGGGGATGTTCAAGGAAACAGGTTGCTAAGCCCAGTGAGATCTTGGGCTCCCCGTGACCTGTCTGAAGCAAGCAGCAGTCCAAATGGATGTGCTGTGCAAATCCCAGGCGGTGTGGGAGAGCCCAGTGCCTGTGTTAGCTTCACGGCCGAGCCATCTGGAGAAGAGATGGGATAGCTGGGATGAACAAGCAATAGGACAAGAGGGAATGGCCTCAAGTTGTACCAGTGAAGTTTTAGAGTAGATATTGGGAAGCATTTCTTTCCAGAAGGGGTTGTTGGGCGTTGGAATGGGCTGCCCAGGGCAGTGGTGGAGTCCCCATCCCTGGAGGGGTTGAAGAGTCGGGTTGACCCAGCACTGAGGGATCTGGTGGAGTTGAGAACGGTCAGTGGGAGGTTAATGGTTGGACTGGAGGATCTTCAAGGTCTTTTCCAACCTGGATGACTCTGTGATTCTGTGAACTACTCGTACCAGAGAGGCAAGGAAACTTTCAGAGGTACGGGGTCCGAGCTTGTTCTCAAATCCAGCTGGTGCTGGCGCTGCTCTCTTGTACCTCTTTTGTTCCTCACGCTCCCTGGGTTAGAGACAGACCTTGTACTGTCAGCGTTCGGGTTTACTTCTGGCAGGGGGTGCGGACAAACGAGCAGTGAAGGCCGCCTCTGATGCGACCCTGTCTGAGGGAGCTGTTGTTTGACACTTAGGGCAATCTCAAGAGATAAAGAATAATGTGTGTGGCACAGAAATGAGGGCCGGTAATTTTAGACTAACATCATATGTTGGTGTCAAATTAAATAATAGGCTGTGTGGACTTTCCTTTGGGCTCTGACTGGTCCTGGCGCTTGTCAGAGCTGCTTTCCTAGATCCAATTTATGAAGCGCCCCTTTCACAGCGTCACTCCGGGGACGGCGGGGGTCACAAAACCCGCAGAAGCTCTCGGATCCCTCCGTGGGTGTGGAAAAACACATCCAGCGTCTTTCCTAGTCCCGGGCAACGTGACCGCCCTGTGCAATTCGCTCCCCAGCGGAGGGGGGGCTCCTGCTCCCCGCCATCGCGGAGCCGCACTGGGGCGGGCGGGGTGCGGCCCGCGGGGCTTCGCGGTCACGCGTGGGGCGGCTCCGCTCCCCCGCGGGGGCACCCAACGGGCCGCCCGGCGCTGCAGCCCCCCCGGGCTCTGACCCCCGACAGTTCCCGGAATAACGGTGTAAAAATCGCCCTCCCTGGCTGCGAGAGCTCCCCCCGTGTTGGCGAACCGCGGGGCCCAGAGACAGCTGAGAGTCAGCGCTGACGGGTGGGGTGGGGGGGTCGGTTGCTATGACAACATTTTTCTTTTTATAGAATTGGATTTTTTTTTGTTTATTTCAGTTTAGGAAAACTGAAACAATTAGGATAGAGAAAGAATGTGCACTTTTCTCTGTTTTTCCAAGAGAAAATCCAGGCGGGATGCAAAGGCGGGTGGCACAGATCCAGGTGTGTGCAAGTGGCCGTGAGCTGGTGGCTCCTTGAGCTTCTATCCCCAACCCCCATTATTTATAGAGCTTTCCTTAGTGCAACTGTGTACTTTGTAGAATAAAACCCAGTATACAAATTTATATATATATATATAAAACCCCAAATTATTCACCTAGATTTCTCACACTACATTTTCAAGTCTGACTACAAGGGGACACAGACCTGAACTCTTACAGAGGGCCGACGTTTACTACTTGCAGACCTAGTTTGCTTTTCAGCTGATGGGATTATCTAGGTTATTTTTTTTTTTAATAGGAATGTCAAAAAGCTGAGTCAGCCATACCACCGCTATTAAGATCCTAAAACTTCTTCCTCCTTAAGGATTTCTTACCCCTACTCTATGCAGTCAGATGAATATGAGTTGTTTGTTCTGGCAGAGGGACAGACAGTCTGTTTTCCCCTACATGTATACAACTAATTTCAAGTCACCAGTGTTCTAGCTGGTGATAAAAGAGCTATCTTAAGCTTTTCACAGAACACAGTGACACTGTTAAATCAGCACAGCATTTTGATTAGCAGAAAGATGAGAGCCATACAGCTTAATGAGAAAAATGGGCAAAATCCCTTCTGTACTTAAAACTCCAGTTTCAAAGCAAATAGGTGGCCATATTTTTCATTGTTACAAATTTTCACCTTACTACTGATTCAAGGCTATTCAGTGTCAGCAATAGCCTACACTATTTGAGTAAAGAAGAAAAACTGCTTTTAGGCCTTATTGCTCATCTGGTTAGAGCTTCTCCTGCAGACGCGTAACAGGCAGCTGTGGGGTCACAGCCCATGGCCTTGGTGACTTGAAGGACACAGAGGCTCTGATAACTCTTCCTTCAGGAGCTTTGAGGCTTACCCTTGGGTGCATGTTCCTTTTCTAGCACTCTGGTCCTTGAAAGCAGAAGCCAGTGGTTTGTCTGCTCCGTCCTTAGAGATAATAAGGATCTCCGAGGTTCTTCTGCGGCTTACACGTTCCCTTGCATGTACATGTCTCTTATCTCATCCTTCCCCAAAGTAGCAGCCCTTATATTGCCAGGAAGGCTGAGTTTGCCTTGGCCTTCTCTGAGAGCATTTTCTCAGTTTTGGGACAGAAGTGAGCCCAGGACCCTTTCCTGAACTTTCCATTCTGGTTATTAAGTGATCTTTTGATCATCTGTGACAGTGTGTCCTTTGTCAGGGTACTTCCAGTAGCTGCTATGGAGGCTGATCCTAAGCCTAAATGCCTTCTAATGCCTAAAACTTCCTGGTAACTTCCAGACTAAATTTATATGTAATACATTTATGCCCATTTGTTCAAGGGCCAAGATGGTCTTTCAAGTGAAATAGGTTTTCTCCCTCCTGAGGTTTAAATCTTTACTGTGTTTGTCAAGAGCAGTCTTCTCACATTAGAGATACCAATAGAAGAGAAATATATTTACTAGCTGACATCTTAGTGAAAGTGGTTGCAGCACTTTGGAATTCATCGTTTGCAGATGCTGTGACCCCACAGTGGTGTTTCTAGGATTGCTTTACAATGCCAAGTGGCCTTAGGCTGCACTCCATGTGGTGGCATCCTATCACAGTGCTATCCCGAAGGAATTGCTATGCAGCTGGCAAAAATCACAAAGCAATGCAGATATGGGCATATCAGACTCCTTACATTAATTCAGACGTCCTTGCATTTAGACTGCTTCATGTGCTTATTCTCCTGATACTGGGCTGTGCTAGTGAAAATTACACACAGAGGAACTTGAGAGATGCTTAAATTATAGTTGACCCCACTCTAACCTA
Source organism: Strix aluco (assembly GCF_031877795.1). Lineage (NCBI taxonomy): Eukaryota > Metazoa > Chordata > Aves > Strigiformes > Strigidae > Strix > Strix aluco. Next base: position 25,152,310 of record NC_133939.1, on the reverse strand, counting down.
TGACTTTCTCCGAACCGAAGAATTCAGTCTGGTATGTCCTTGGAGACAAAATCTCAGGGGATCTCAGCTTGATAGGTAGGCTGGTTAAATGTGATTATCCATGCTGCTTGTGCCAAGCAGGACTGTTCCCAACCAGCCATTCCTGTTCACATACCCATACAGTTTTCTGGGTGTATTTAACAGACTATGCAATAACTTAAAAATCACACGAGGGGATGGAAAGGCAAGAGGTACTTAAAAGCAGAAAAAGGAATAGAGTGACCTTGTTCTCATGCAAAAAGCAAGCAGAAATAAATGATGGCTTATGCTAACAGAAATCAAGTTTGTATTTCCAGAAACTGCAACTGAGTATCTGTATGCCATGGTCTGGCTGTAAGGAGCAGAGTACATTCTGCACCATTAGTGGCGTTTGACTAGACCAGTGACTCCAGTGAGGTGACAGAAGAAGTGCTAAGCTTAGTTTAACACAATCTGCAGAAGCAGCTCTGCACAGTTGCTATAACACTATGTTAAACTAGGCTAAACTCTGAATACTGCTATAGTCACTGCTTTTGGAACCACTCTGGATTCAGTCTGTCAGAATGTTCTTCTCCTTTACAAAATACGTAATCTCATTTAAAATCATCTAGTTTCCTGAAAGCTACTCAATGTGGGGGAAAAAGGCCAACAGAGTTCCCTCTTGCCTGCTGGTGTAGTAAACATACTGATTGCCTATCTACAGTAACACCGACCACAATTTTTTTTATTTTTGAAATCATGTTTATGAACACCTTCTTGATTCATAATGACTTTTTAAATATGGGCATGTATATGTATTGCTTCTTAGGAAAGATCAGTTTCTGAGAGTGTATTTTTTTAACTCATTATTGTTTTATCTCCAACCTGACTTCACGGGGAAAGCCCACCCCCCTTCCCCCCCAACACCCCAAACAATTCCTCTTGTATCACTTCACTGTTGGGAAACTAGTGAATTTCGGGGTTTGGAAGTATCCTGAGCAGGATTCCCCACCTGTCACATAGCAACATACTCTCCTAACACAACTCTAAAATGTCTGGCTGATCAGTGGACCTCAACTGTTGATGATTCAGTAGATGACAATTTCTCTCAGAATCAAGACCCCAACAAGATTTTAGGATGAAGAGATTGTTATCAGTGAAATATAAAAGAAGAGCTGGGAACTGTCACAGCATTTAATTGTTTTTCAACAAAATTTTTCACTTTCTTAGTTTGAAACAGCTTTGTTTAAAAAGTGAGCTGTGTTTTTTTGTTTTTGTTTGTGTTTTGTTTTGTTTTTTAAAGGGAGCGGCTGGGTTTATGGTCAAGTGAAATACTCCAGGTTTATCTGAAGTCATATTTCTAAAGAAATTTGGAAAAACTGTTTCCTTGCCTTGGAGAACTGATTTCTTCTTCCTGTCCTGACCTGTGAAAGCTAGTGGAGATTACTTTGACATAATTTCAACGTGTTTCCTGCAGAAAGAAAAGTGCTTGTCCTGGAGTTTTTGGCTGAAGTCCAGCACAGAAAATTGAAGTTCATCTTCCCAAATCCTCTCTGCAACTCTGCTTGGATAAAGCCTTCTTCCACTCCCTGTACAAACTGTTTTGCTGCTATTTTAATAGCTTCAGAGCTCTACCACTAGCATCCATCTTAAATGATGAGCAAAGTGACCCTTTCAGTCTCTTGCCTAATTCACACTGACTGTTCTGCCATTAGTTAGCTAATGATTTGTGAAATATTTTGTGATATACCTTGTGGTCTTCAGCTGAACAGTCCTCTCTAAGCATTAGTAATAACAGTGATACATACCAAGTCACCATTGCATTTCCTCATGCATTTCTTTCATTTAAGCACGTTAAGTGGTTAAAGACTTCTCCTGCATGTCGAAACTTTTAGTTTTTGGCAGCATTAATGCAACCATACAAGCAGAGCTTACTCTTGTAGGCTTTCCTCCTGCCAGCAGTTCCCATTCACACCAGCAATCTCATCAGCTGCACACAGGCTAAATTTTGCAGCATACCACAGTGTACCCTGAGGTCTTGATTATTTTTTTTCTTTTTCTTTTTTTCTTTTTTTCCATTTTTTCCCCACCCCTGCACACCTGAGCTTCTGCCTAGGGTTACAGGGAAACCAGGGAGTGGAAAATGCTTGTGTGCATGTAGCTTTTCTCCCAGTATAGCCCTGGGACCTGATCAGGGCTCACCCCTGTGCCCAAAAACAAGTAAATGTTCCTACATGCATTAGCCTAACTGCAACTAGGGGCATAATTGGGATTATTCATGTTACACCAACTGGGAGGATTGGAGCTCTGCGGCATGTGAGATCATATACACAAAGCCAACGCAAAGCTCCCACTGATTTTGGAAAAGCTTGGATGTAACATGATGTCCTTACTACTGAGAGCTGGAATGAAAGAGATGTAGAGAAACCATTAGAAATCCATGAGCACCAGAGTACCTTGCAGCTTCGGAGTATCTCTCTAAGAACCTAAATGCAGCAGCCTGGCGCAGGTGATTCCGGAAATAGGCTGGGTTCAGAATAATGCTCCTTTAAAAGATAAGAGAGATGGACAACTTTAAATTTCTAATTCTTAAATCATTAAAAGCTACTAATCAAACTGTGATTAAGACACACACTGTATACACTTATATATTATATAACTCAACACTGTATGTCTCAAATGTAATATGAACTATTACTTTCTCTGACAGATGTGATATATGAATAAGCATTATTAAAATTTTTATTGAGGTTATATTATAAATGCAGTTTCATTGGGGTTTTGTGCACTGTCCTAGAAAAAAGCTCCTGTGGCAATATTCTATATTGCCTTTAGCTTGTAGATAATATAAGCAAAAATGCTACAGTACAACTTCTTGTTAACCCCTAGCTCCACAAACATGAGTGGCAGTTGTCTGACCCATCTACCTGGAAAAACTGTGCATCTAGAATGTGTTTTAATGTTAACTTAAAAGATTTTGAAATACTTTCTGTACAAGTGATAGGTGCTACGTGGGTGGACCTTGGCATGTTTCTTAGACCCTTAACTGATGCAATTCCAGGTGTAACAAATTACAGGCTTTAAGTCAATATCAGAAAAAGGATAAAAATAGTGTAAGCTAAGCAATTAGATTGGCAGGCAGAGTAGACTTCTGATGTGAGCAGGAGGAGGGCAAGAGTGACAGCTCCTTCTACATCTAGTTAGTTCCATTTGTGAGATCTCCAGTAAGTGACTGGCTTCTCTGGTCAGCGCTTCTCCTCATGTTTGGAGAAAAGGTACATATAGCGTGTTCTAGGATGCAAAGATTAATATTTGTCATTACATACATGTTTTACAATGTATTTAATGTTAGTTTACGGCATCAACAAAGAGGTTAACACTATATTCTGTTACAAAGAAAACCTGCAAATTCTTTTGTTTCCTCATTCAAAGTTTTGAGTATCATGTTAGCATTAAAAACTACTGCTCTTGTACTTTCAGTCTACTAATAACCACAGAACTAATCCTCTTCATAACCAAACAATTTATTAAAGTTTATTCATTGTCTTGAAACACATTCAGATATAAATTCACATTTATGGAAATACCCAGTGCATTTGAGAAGACCAATAACTGCCTTTTCTGTATGTATTCAGCTCTCAGGGACCCTATGTCTGTGGCTTTCAGAAGGAGCTTTCAAAATAAGTTAAAACCCAAAAGTATCTCCAAGATGCCATAGACTGGTGAATCAAATTAACTCTGTGGGCAGGCACTTCCTCCAAGGTACACAGAAGGCGGCCTAAAGCTCTGAATGGTTACATCTATATTTGCAAGTAATTAGATATATAAGGAGTGAATCAGCAGATCAGAGAAGCTAACATTGAGGCGCCTACATCTATATTGTAGACAGCTTGGCTTTTATTTCGGATTAGACTTACTCTGTTCCCTTAAACAAAACGTCCCTGTGCATGTTGCTCAAAGCTCCCTTGAAGGTCAGCCGTTGATTTGGATTCCTGTGCCTTCATTACGTGCTACTTGCATTTTGTGCACAGCTCATAGAGAACGTGCAGGTAGTTTTCTCTGAAATTATTCTAGTTTGTGAGTGCCAAAATTGGCCTGTGAATAGTCTAGCATGCAGAAGATGGAGAAAATCGGGTAAAGCGCACCACAATCTCACTATTGCACCAAACTAAAACACTAAGGTAGATGTAACCAGCGACACTTCTCTTCTGGCACAGTAAAGCTTTACTTGTATGAGCAGAGCTGCTCTGTGCTCTGGAGGTGCAGGTCTGCTGAAGACCATCCTAAGGTGGTGGTATAGGAACTAGGAAGCATCTCAGAACTATGCTTTCCCAGTCTAACATTTGAAAAAAATGCTCAGAAAACTGTATTGAGAGAAAGCTTTACCCTGCAGGAGCTACCTCTCTGGGAAGAAGGTGTGGGGGAAAAGCAGTGAAAAATGATATCACATAACTTAAGGCATTACTGGAGGAAGTGCAGACATTAGTGACTGGGGGCATATCTAAAAACTGAACTAAAATACAGTGTATGAAACAGCATGGGATGTTAAAAATTAGTTGCTCTTAGTGAGGGGAATGAATCATTCTTATCAGTAAGGAAAAGATGCTGCCAACAGCAAACACTGCAGTTCTCAGCCAAACAAGGTTCAGATCTGAAGTTTAGACAATACTGATGGTCACCAAAACTTAATTTAACCAAAACGAAATCATCAAAACATCAAATACTATCAGCATTTAATGATTTGACCAAAACAGTAATACCTTAAGCAGATGACAACTGGTACTTCTGCAAGCTATTTTAAAGGAGGTTATTGCTGCTGTAAACTGTAGTCAACAGCTGATAATAGTAATATTGATTTCCCCCCCCCCCCCCAACCTCCAAGTTATCAGTTCTACCACAGCCAAGCAATAGCACTATGAGGGGAAAAAATTAAAAAATCAATAATTCCCTGGTAGTTAGCAACACATTTTCTGTAAGTCTTTGAGCAGGATGTGCTGCGATAGGCCTGTAATAAATATAGAACTGTGGCAGATTTTCATAGAATTAGGTATCAGCTTTCCATTTTCCATCTTGATTTTTTGCTAGTCTCAAAAAGATCAACTGCTTCTCTCGATCTATAAATTCTATACTGAAAAATATTATAGCACGCCCTAATAGCTTGAGCAAATATCAGAAAGCTACCTTTGACTCCTGGCAGTTTGGTTTGATGTTGCTAGGCTCTCTGTAGCATATACACTAGAAATAATTTCTGCTATATTACTACTCTACCCAAAAGTAGCCCTTTGCTGTGCTGATGCAGCTCCAGTTTAGTAGTCTGTGTGCAGAGCAGTGTTAATTTAATGCCAGGTGTGCACTAAAACTGCGCAGAGCTACCCCCTTGGCTTTTAAATCTGACTCTGATGTGTTTCAGGTTATTTTAGTAAAAAGGAAAAAAAAAAACCTGAATGAAAATAGGAAGCAAAGGAATCATACAAACAAAGGTTAAGAGGAAAACCCTAATTCCAGGAAGTTCTACTTCACATAGGAGCAGATGGGGGACCCATCTGGCCAGGCAGAAATGTGCCAGGCTGTGCATACTGAGAACAAGTCCATGCTCCAAGATCCACCTCCAGCCATGAGCAGTCTTGATACTAGGCTGGTTAATCCAGTAATTAATTAGGAGAGATGTGTTTCAAGAGGGAGGCTTGAAAGAAGAATTAGAAAGGGAAGAAGGTGGTGGACACACCGGCTGCAACACAGTCTGGACAATCTCTGTATGTGGGGATTCATGCCATGAGCAGAAGCATCGGTCCTCTGGTCTTTTTACTCATGTGCCTCTCATGGGAGCTTCAGGTAGAAAAAGTAGTTTCGACAGGAAATGTCTGAAAACGGATAGCTCTTATTTTGCACAGAGGAAACTTCTAATCCACAAAACTGCAAATAAAGTCACTACATCTGAAGATTAAAACTTGTGTTCTTGCCAGGTTTTGCCCTCATCTGTCAAATGACTAGGCTAAAGTAAACTTGAAATAGATTTTCATTTATTTTTCATCTTCACTGTAATCCAAAGACTGCCCTGTTAAAAGCCTTTCGTAAATCATTTGGTCAGTTTTTCTCAACAAAACAGTCCTTAAGTAATGCCGTATATCAGCCTCTTTTTTGACATTTTCATTTTTTCATCTTGACATCTTCTCTTAAAAATAATACAGTGTTTGTCCTATTATCTTTTTTTCAGACTGTGAGGAGGGGGGAAGAAGTCATCAACTCTCTCCCCATCATAGCAATTGGAGTATGCGAATCAAAAATGCACACGTTAGTCTGTGGGTTTCTCTCCAAGTTTTTCTTTCAGTCTTAATGCCCAGTGTCAAGAAACTCGGATTGCTACATCAAAACTGGCTGCTAGAAATCACATTGCCTGTTCTCTAAGGTGCACATTCTCTATCAGATTCCTTCCCAAATGCAACGGGGATTTAACTCTAATCTGACTGACAAGAAAAAGTGCCGCTGCTACTATCCACCACATCATTTGTGTTCGGCCTTTGTAGGCCACGAAAAACTCAATGAGATGGTTCTATAGATGAAACAAGTGAAAAAATGCACTTTACCACTACAGCAGATAAAGTCCTTTTTTTTTTTTTTTTTGCTAGTACTGTGAGTAAAAGCTAGTTTGTTCGTAGAGGTGCATGCAGTTATTTCTTTATTTAGAGCGGCAGAAGCTTTTTCTTTTTCTTAGGTGTCCATGCTTTCCTGTGATACAGTGTGGTCTTCTGTACAAATATGTTTTTATTGTCAATTATAATTACTCAATTAGAGAGGAATTAGGTGATTTATCAGAAGTGAAAATTCAGTGCTAAAGTAATATGTGCCTCTGTGCAGAGCAATGTAAGGCTTGCATGGGTAGGTATGGCAGGGTGCTGTGCTGGCACGTCCACGTGTTGCTGGTATGGAGTGACTCTACAGATGTAGTTGCTGAGGTGTTCTTCACAACTTTAAACATAATGTCGGTGCAAGTACTGTGTCAACTAGTATTCGGCAGAACCATGTTGCTACAGACATACTGTGTGTTCTCTTCAGTGAATAATGTCAATCAGTACAGCTGATGATCCAGCCCCAATATATTTACAGATGAACCTGACAAATCTTGTACAATTATATTGAACCTCCACTTTCTTCCTTTTCCTTGTTTCATCTATATGGCAAGTAGCTTATTATCTGCAGTGTAGTACTAGTCTTACATCTGTTTGAGTCTGCCATGCTCCGTTCTGTGATCCTAAGGGCTGGTTTAAGAGTTCGACTCTAGTAGAGGTAGTCAAAATCCCGAAACTCAAATTCCTGAACCCTGTGGTAGCCAGAAATCAACCTCAACATATTTTCCTGAAATTTTTATGTGCTGCTATGTTATGATCTTATTTAAGTTTTACTTGAGGACCTCATGGCTGTGTTTGCTTGTAGCCAACTTTGTATGCTAAACCACTACTCCTCCCAGTGCTGTTGTAGGGAACGAATAGGGATGTGTCTTGGATACACAAAAGCTTGCAGGCTTCCTTGCTCTGTGTGAGTTTACCAAAGCTGACATCCTGAAGAGGAAAAAAAAAAACCCTCCCTGTTTCAACAAGCTGGTGGAAATATTTGGTAGGCTTGTGAAAGCAGGCATGCAGAAGCACTTTGTCCCAGAGGACAAGAGGGCATGGTTTCAATGCTAGTGGGCATTAATAATTAAAGGGAGAAGGAGGGTGTCTCTGATGAGGAGAGCCACCTGAAGGGCCATGTGAGGGAGGCAGGGCCTTTCTCCCAAGCTTGGCTTGGTGGCTGGCCAGGTTCAGACCCATTGGTCCGTGGGGAGTTTCCTTTCTATTGCCACCCCATGCCTGGCTGTGACTGTGCCCACCCTGCCCTGCACTTGGGGATCTTTTTTCCTGTCTTGAGTGCTCTGATCCCTGAGGGAAGGAGTACCCTTCCCTCCCTGCCCTGGCCACTCTTTTTAAAGAAGTGACATGCAAAAGTAGGTAACTTCTGTGTTACAGAGAAAAAAAGCCGGAGGACAAGGAGGTCAGGACCACTTGGTAGATGTAGCTACAAGACTAGCTGTACTGAATACTGCTTGTCAAGGCAAATCCAGCAGAGTTCAGAATGGGTCTCTTTGTAATCTGATAAATCATTAGGAATCTCTTCTAATATAGTCGTCATCACTGAGCCAAATAAACAACTGCAAACAGAGACAGAAAAGCTTCTATCAAACTTAGGTGGATCAAGGAACAGGACAAAATCCTCTTACACTGAAGTAGGACACCCGATGTCTTTGTGCAGTTGGATTTTTTGTACAACCAATCAGAAATAAATGCAGTTATAGCATCTATGGGCAAGGGCCTTCAGTGCACAGAAGAAACCATCTCATGAAGTTTTCATATCTAAACAGACAGGAAGGGAGGAAGTGTGGGTTCCCAAAAAAGGTTTCACACAACGCCTTTTCTCTGTCAGTAAAGTGAAATATAACTGCTATGCTAAAAGATTTTGCAGCAGCAATTTGCTTTGAATTGCAAGCATAAGACAAATGTGCTGTACAGGTCTCGATTCCTCAGCTGTGAAGGTGGTAAAAAGGAGAATGTTCTCTGGTCCAGAACAAAAAGATATTTAGAAAGATCTTGTTTCAAAGCACCCAAAACGTCTTAACACAAGTGGAGATACTCTGCATTCCCTGTCTTGTTTGCATGATGTACTGCCCACTCACTTTCCAGCTGTACAAGTACCACTTTCTTGACCACCAAATTTTCTGATGCCATTAGGACTGTTGTTATGTATCTCAGCTCTTGTAAAACAGTTCAGTGTTGCTAGACTTTTCCTTCTACAATGAACTGTATTTCTTCCAGGGCATGCCTTTTTTTTTTTTTTTTCTTTTTTTTCTCTCCAAATATGCCTTTCCTTAATAGGATCCCACCACATGTTGTGTAGATAAATGTTTTTGCAATGTAGCATCATCAAAGTCAAGGGGAATATAGCCTTTGACCTCAATGGAGGAACTCTCAGCCTGTAAAATAGGAATTATGTCACTGATATATCAACCTGGAAATAACATATGATTCAGAGCTGAGAATCAGAATACAGAGAAAATGCTTCTCATGTAAAAAGTAATAAAAAGTTGAAGTACATAGAAATATTTGAAATGCTGCATGAGAAGGAATTATTTTTTTAAAGGTACTTCTGGTTTATATTATCCAGAGCATCTCAATGGAATAGCTTTGTATTAATAATATCTCATCTATTATGTATATTGCAATATGCCTAACAATTGCTGAAGTAATTAGGTGCTGCTATGTCTTCTCTTTCTTTTTCTTCCTTTTCTGAGCAGGTAGAGATTAGGAGACTAGTTTACAACAAAGTATACATTACACTACAGAATTCCCACAGATTAGCAGCATCAGCATTATGTTTCTCATTTTTCTACTTTTACCTAAAAATCTGTGCTACTCTTGAGCTCTTCTTCTATTCTCTCTCTATTTTAATGCCCACTGACTGCACTGTATCATAGCATCATTGCATTATTTATTTTTGATTGTTTAATATTTCACCAGAATTCTATTCTTCAACTTACTTTAATATAGTCCTGTTTTAAAGATGCAAAATAAGGAAGATAGAGAATGAAGAAGTAGATGAATTTTGAATTTTTAGTTTGAAAGTTCTGAATTAATCTGGATTAAAGAGTCCTGACTTATCCTGTCTATAATACACTGACCAAGTTTTGAGATGCCTTTTTGTCTGACAGATATTGCATAAAGCTTGATCATTAATAATTATTTTAAACCTTTTGTAAGTATTTGAAAAGTCACTGGGAAAAATGCAGAGGATTTAGAATTAAATCTGTGAGGCTTCAGCTGTTTTAGATTTTTTCCCCACTGTGCCTCCATAAGAGATTCCCTCTGTTAAGTCATCACTAAAGCAATCGTGTACTACTTAACAGAGGTGCTATTTTCTACTTCATGTGTCTCCCTATGAATTGTGCAAGAGGCATTAGAGAGCCTTGCCTTCCACCAAACACATAAAAAGGCATAGCAGAAAAAGCTTTACTGATTTATAACATTCTCTATGCATTGCTTTTCTGGGAGGGAGGGAGAGAATTGGCAGCGGGTCATGCTGTGGAGCAGAGTCTGCAAGGACACAGGAAAATCTTTGCTAACCCCCAAAGATTTTGAATAGCTCTGTACAGCAGTCCTCATTATCATTAACACATTTTTCAGGCATTACTTAGAGATAATGTTAAAGAAACATGCCACAATGTCTCATTCCTCTTCCTCCCCTCGGCTCTTTATGTCCACAATTTCCAGCTTGAGGGAAGGAGGGCAGGGAGCGAAGCCCAGGAATGCTCTAGGAGGAGGCAGGTCACAAACATCCTTCCAGATGGCACTTCCCACTGCACCTCCCACCCCCAGCTGCGGGTTTCCTGGGGTCTGATGGCAATCCCACTGGGAAGAGGTGTGACTTTTCACCTATGATGGGCAGCCTCGTTCCCCTGCTGAGGAGCTTATTTCCAGAGGAGTCCTATGGCACCAGCAGCCATACTACAGCTGGGAAGGGAGTGATCAAAAGTAGGCAGAAATGAAACAGAATGGTTTTTGTCACTTGCCAGGTAGGTGACATGAACCTCTTCCACGTTTTCTAGTACTTGATCCATGTACAGGATCCCTACAAACAGCAGTCTGTGTTTAGGCAACTGGATCAAGCCATGTGTCTGTCATTCTTCAAATCTTGTGTGCTGTGAGGACCATAGCAGCTGAGAAAGTGTAAGTGCAGTGGCAAAAAGCATATTTCTAACTTATAATATTTCTAGGTTCTGTATTATTCTCCCGTGTGCAAACATCAAGTCACATGGTGTCAATGCAGATTTATTTTAGCTTGCTTGGAGGAAAAAAGCAAAATAAACAAAGGAACTGTAAGGGGACATAGAGTCTCATCAAGAAAGTTGAGTACATCGTGTTTTGAAGGATCCTCCATCTTCAATTGTCATGGAGTTCAGCATCGTTCTCTCCAATTTCAAACAAAATTGAATCTTAACAGTTGCTGAGCTGTGTATGTGATGCACTGTGGGCTGTTTTTCCACATGTGACTGCAGCTTTATGGATTTCTCTGTTGGGCCTGGCCCTCTGAAGAACAGGCATAATTGGGGGACTGCTCTGCTGAAATGCTATGCTCTGCTTCAAGATTGTTTTCATTTGGGGCAAAAATTCAACCACTGACATTATTAGGCTGAGCAACATAAGGCCTAAGTACTAATCTGAGGTTTCTTAGTCAGTTCTTGACTTCTCAGACCTTCACTGTTTTGCCATCTGCTGTAATTGAAAATTGCCTTCTGCAACCAAAGGGAAAATCTAATTTCTCAGCAAGCCATATGGGGTTATTAAGATCATTAAACCCTGGTATGCCATAATGCCTGGGCCAAAAGGACCACAGGGCATGTAAGTATTGTGTGATTCATTTTATAGTTTCAGGCTGCAAGTTAGGAATTATTTTGATGGCTATCTTAAGATGAAAAGTGGTGGTCAAGTAGGTTACTGCAGATGTTGCTTGGTGAGGTCAATCCATGGCATGTTTGTTCAGAGCTGTGACAGATGAGAAGTGGTTTTAATAGTGTTTGATCACAAAGGGTAAATCTTTTGTATCAGCCTGACAAATGATCAGTACCCAGCCAGTGTCTTCAATTGTGCCCGTGATGCTAAAGGAAGCCTTAAATTTTGATATTAAGAAACCAAAGAATACAATTTCCACTTTTCAGGAGGACCCAGAATTGGCTTCTCATACAGCGTCTAAAGTTGATGATATAAATGGTACTCCCTTTCATTTCTTAAGAATGCAAAAGCTATTCCTCTGCAGATGCCTGTTCTTGAAAACTTTAAAACTGAGCTGCTGGAATTTTTCTCTATTTTCTCTGTTTCTCTAGTTGTGATATTTTGTAAGATTTCTTCCTAGCAAAATTCACTTCTATATATTTGATACAACTATGTGTGAGATTATTAAAGCTGATTTTTGGCTAATAAGGCTTCAGAAATGAATGCAGGAGCTGTGAAATTTACATGAAATTAAAGAAAGAATAGTTCAGTAAATGCAAATAAATGCAGAAATGAATATTTTAATTTGGATTCATGATTAATGCCAAAGGATTACCAGCAAACCATTACAATGTGGTGATGACATAAAAACTCAATGGGAATCAAAATTCTGTATGCATTAGTTAACTGATGACAGTAAGCTATTTTTAGAAGGAGAAGTCACAGTAATTTATTTCTTCTTTTTGAAAAATATACCTATTGATTATATTTCAAGTTTTGTCTTTATGATAATTATGTCTCAGAATATTTTATAGTGGTATACTATTGTATCAGTTCCTGCATTTTACAATGTGACAACTATGGTCAGTAGATTTATTCCTATTCAATGAATTATATTGAAAATAGGCATTACTGATTGCCACTTTTCTTTGTGCTATATAACTAAAGGAGTTAAGAACAAATAGTTACATGTAAGAAAGAAAAGTGAAGACTTTTTCCCTCCTTCAGTTTTCCAGTGATCTCAATCTGACTGCGTGTATTTTCTCTGTAGGTCATGGGTTTCTGTAGTTGTGGTTTCTGTTTTAAGATAACTGAAATCAAAGCATGTCTGAAGAGGCTTTAGTTTCTGTAGCACTGGGGTCAATACAGCTTACTATTTTGAAATCAAAATAATTTAAAGGAGGTAAAGAAACGTATTTCCTGTTCTAGTTATATTTATACTGTCCAAATAGCTTCCTTATTTTAGTGTTCTTGGACATCACAGTTATAATGAGAGTGATCATTACCATTTTTACACAAGTTGGGAATCCAGTCAAACTTTGTATATATTTTTTCTTTTCTAACATTGTCTTTGAGAAGCCATGAAAAAATGTGGTTGTTTTTCAGTTTGCATGAGGAGTACTTTTTTTTGATTTTTGTTATTGTTGGGTTGTTTGGTTTTTGTTAACAGGAGTCTCACAGTCCTCCCCACTTCCTGTGCTTTGGCTCCCCTAACAGAATACTCCACCTGAGGGAATACAGGTTGTGTCCCTGCTAGATGTGCACTTGGAGTGCACCTAATGTTCTCTAACCACTCATGGGCATTCAGGCTGTCAACCCAGAAGGGTACTTGGAATGAGTCTGAAGGATGCACCCCCACAATGTGTGTAGGCTCCAGGTAGGCATAGCTTTATAGACACAAAAAGCTTAGGAAAAGGGTGGGGATGAGTGGGGATGGGAGATGAAGACCTCATCATTAAGTCAGGATTCTCACACTTCCTGTGGCGTTGCATATAGCTAAAAGAACCTGCTGCCATGACAGTGCCACATTTCTATACCAACACATTATTCTTCACCACTGTCTCTTGTGCATTAGGCATAAGCATGTGCCTTCTCTTGTGTTGTAACTACTCTTTTGAAGTTATATTCATTTGAGATGTTTGTATGAAAAAATCCGCACCCTGCACTAATTGCAGTGTCCATCTTAATACATCTCATACAAGGGAAAAAACAAACGGAGACTTCAATGATGAAGTGTTGCTGGCAGAACATGCATGTGCTTAACAGAAACTATGTTTAAAGGCAACACAAAATCCAAAAAACCCCAGCAAAATCCCAACTCATCTGAAACTAATGGAAATTTCATTTCCACCATGTGCAAGTTTTGTTTCTGGGTTCTTTATGCATTGCTGGTGGTGCTGGTCTTTGATGTGGATCACAGGTGAGCCCATGAGGAATTATGTAATGAAAATAATTTTAAATCTTCCCTGACTTAATCTGGCTTGAAAAAGATCAAGAGCTTATAATATCATTACTGTCATATAAGGCTGAGCATGTTTATATTCGTCTAGTTTCAATCTTAAGGGTGACCTGAACTGTGTACGTGACTCACCTGCAATATCCTTACCTACTGCATTATCAAAGCAGTAGGTGTATACATGGCTATTGTGGCTTAATGTCTCAAATGTTGAGAATTAGTCCAATCTAAACATCAGTACCATGTGTAAGTTGTATTTTATAGATTCCTCTTTTCTTATTATTAGACTGATTCTTCCTGCACAAGATTTATTCGTAGTCTTTGTTTAATTTTTGATTTCAGTCTCAGCAGTGTATCTAATCAATATTTATTTTTACCTGTGTGAATGATTCAGAGCATCATCAGGCTTCTTCAGTTTTAAGTAGCAGGTTACAAGCTTTGTCTCAATAAAACTGGCAATACTGGAAATATCTTCTGGAGATGACTTAAGGGGATTGTCTATAGCAGCACCTTTACTGCAAATCTGTACAAGAAACAAAAACATTATTTACTAATATTATAATACACCTTTTGTTAGGGACAAATGCTTTTTGTAACTGATAAATAGAGAAAACTGACTTCTAAGTAAAATACACCCTGAATTTAGTTAAAGTTAGCACTACAAAAATCAGCACAAATACATGTTGAACATAATATAAAATGCAGTGTCATCTTCCTGGAAGGGATAGTCAAGAAAGCAGGTAATAAGCTAAAAACTAAAAAGCACTTTTAGGAAAGAAACTATATTTTCCCCCATTTTCTAAAAATAAAGGCTCAACTTCAGGCTCCCCAAATCCATGGCTGTCTTCAGATCGAGGTCGAAGGAGGAGTCTCAAACACAACTATTTACTTATTTCAGTAAGCCAATGGTGAACTCTGCCTTAGGCTCTGCTGCCTTTGTCCTATGGGTAAGAAAGAGGGTGATACAAGGCAAGGAAACCAGAAACTCTCTCCCTCATTTAATGGGAGCATTTGCTACAGAAAGTAAAAAGGATGAGATCAGCCATCTTTCTCATCTTCCTGAGTTGTATAGAATTTATCAGAGAGAAACATCATATTTTCTGTTTAAAAAATACTCTTTTCCTGATAGATAAATCACCTGCTGTTCATCACAGCCAGTGGCTTTCTCATTAAATAATGTTCTATTTAATAATGTGCATCATTAGAATTAGATAACCCACAACTCCTTAAAGTTTCAGAGAGTCCTCAGCTCTGGCAGATATGCAGCACTAGGCAGGACCACCTTCAGTCCTCAAACCTTTGTTTTATTAATCTACAGGCAACCTGATTCTGTAACACTGAAAAGTAGTAAAAATTAGCTTTTAGTTCTTAAGAAAATTCAGCTGTAAACAAACAGATTTAGTCTAGAGCCTTGTCTTTAAGGACAATAACCATATAGTGCTACTCATGACAATGCAATTGAATGTCCTTTGCTTGGATAAACATCCCTAATAAGATTGTTTAGTGTGCAATGACTTCATCTAAGTGGCTTCACTGTGAATTAGCTTTAAAAGTAGATTTCTAATAAAGGTTAACTAATTAATATTTATCTAGGCTGTGTGCTTAAATTCTTGGATCACACTGAGACTAGTGCTGAGGACCCTTACAGAACTGATATGCAACTGCAGCCTAATGTGGATGAATGTAGCCTCTATTTTAAATGGGGTATAACGAAGGGACCCTCACTTAAGTCCAGTTTTGCCAGTCACCAAAGCTTTGAAATGGAAGGAGGAGGATCTAGCCTGTTTGTCCAACTTCTCATCACTAATAAGTTTAGTTAGAATAACTAGTTTCTTTTGCCTACATAGTTAAAATTCTATGGTTGATCTTTAGGAGGTGCAATGTCAACTCAGCAGTTTGAGATCTCTTTAGAAGCTTAAATCTGTCAAGAAAAAAAGCTCTTCTGTCTATGCATCATTTTCTTCCTGTGTGTGATCCTTAAAAGCAAGAAGGATTATAGACCACATCCACACTTAGCACCTACAAAGCTAACCCTGTCTTTAAGATTTCTGTGCATTGGTTAGAGATCAGCTCAATTTTTACAGGCAACAAGGGTCATTCAAGGAAGTGTCCCCCTAGCTTGGGTGTGATAAATAATTTTTCTTTCACATCCCTTCTCTGCTGAGCAAAGTTACACAGTGTATATAATAACACCCATACATTTAAGATTTTCTATCATCTTGTTATCAGTAGAAGTTATAAATCAGAAAATTCATCACTTTTAACTTTGCTCATGGTACCGTATATATCTGTTGAAGTGTCTCTCTGGATAAGACATGCTATATGTAACTAAAAGACCCAGAGAATTATGTTCACATCAGTGAACATAAAAGTATCATCAAGTTTTTCTGTAATAACACTTTTGAGCTGAATTGGCCATGCTGTGACCTCTGTTAAATTTATGGGAATGAGAGATTTGAGGTTACTCCCTGGACTTTCAAGTTCTTGAATGATTGGGAGAAGAAAAGAATCATTTAGGGATCCCTTTAGTATAAAGTGCTGCAATTCAGTTTCCTCCAGTCTTATGGCTTGTATGAAGAGTTATGTTTAGACCTGTGTAACCTCGCAGTTATCTTTGACAAAATCCAAGACATGAGTCTCTGTAAACCACATCTGAACAGATAAGGATTCAGAAAATATGTTTAAATACAGTGAAGATTGGGTTCTGCCAGGTCTTCTCTAAGACATCTCAATGTAAGAGGTCAAAGAAACGAGTAATAGCTCAATCTTTAATCTCACAGAATCTGAATAATATGTCAGAATAACAGTGCCTGTGTACGTGACCATCTAGGTTGTATACTTTTTAGGTCCCAAACTCTCCTGATTTTGGTGTAGCATCTCTGCAGTGGATCAATGCATTTGAGATAGACCCCTCCACAGTAATTCTATACAAACAACAGTGACATGCACCAAAGTTTCAACTTAATTTTACAGAAATGGCTCCTTCTGTACTAAGCAGAAGAGTTATGAATATACAAAATAGTCCTAGTGTCTGGTATTAGTGAGGTGCACAATTAAATGTACTCTCTGGTATAAGGGACTTCTTTGGTAGCAACATAGACACCACTGGAAAAAGTTTCTGTTGGGCAAAGCACCTCAGTGCACCCTGAAAATCACATCATCCATTTTCCAAGCTCTAATGGAGATCATACCTTTTGTGTGTGGTTCTTCACCCTTTATTATATTTTGCTGTCCTTTCTGATAAAAGGATTTGGCTGTGCAGCAGGAGAAGGACTGTTTCCTTGCATTGTCCTGTCTGCCACTGAATATTGAGTCTGACGGATCATTTCTGGGGGGTGAGGCAAAGACAGTGGCAGAAAGCATCTGAGAAAGCTCAACTGGGGAAGTTCCCAGGGGAGGAGGTAGGAAGGAAGGAGATAGTGAGCTGGGATTTTGCAGCACAGGTGAGGATGTGGAGGAGAGCTGTAGAAAGTCTCACTCTGACTTTCAGAGGGGAAGAGGAAAAAGAAAATTTCCTAGGGATCCAAAGGAGCCTCTGTAGATACAGATTGTTGTAACTTTGGGAAACCCTGCTGGACTGAGAGCAAGTGAAGAAGAAAGGCTGTACCATGCACAGACATAATGAGCAGGGAGGAGATTTGTTTGCAATTTTCTTGTTTCACCCAGCAGAACTGAGTTTTCTTTATCTTGCTGTAGTCTGCAGTCCAATAACACTACCTTTGAAGATCAAAAGGGCTGTTGGTGTTTTTGGAATGCTTTAAGTAAAAGGTAAAAGCAGCTCCATCTCACTCCTCTGAATACCTTAAGGTCTTGTCACAAGGACATACAAATATAGATGTGGGCTTGGAGAGGCAGTTACATTTTGTACCATTGAGGGTTTCTTCTTCCAGAGCTATGTTACAGAATTTTATTTTAATTCCAAACTGGGAAATTTGAGGGTACGCCTTACTTTGAGCTGTTGGTCTGCAGAAATATTGCCACTATCTTAAAAGGTTATAGTGGCTATGAAATTGAAGGAAACAACTGAAACATTTGAAGCTTTACAGCCAATCTGGGGTTAAAAACCTGCAATGTATAATTTTATGTCCTTTACCATAGCTAGCAAATCTAATTTTCAGAATTAGCCTACCTGAGAGTACCTCTATCAGTAGATAGGAATATTTTTCTGGAAATAATATTTCATTAAAAAATTTCTGCCAAAGAATATTTATATTCTCATAGGGGCCCTTGTTACAACTGGAGGCCATCGTGCAGGTTTTGCATACATGCATCCTTTAGAAGAATGCTGAATTATCCCATTCAATGAGTCACCAAGTATATAAACGTAATGTAAGGAATGAAAACGTTACCTGCAATTTTTGTACTAGTGGTGAACTGACACTAATTATGTTATACTTTCACTGATAAAGGAGGTTTCACTTGCAATGTGTAGGATCCTATAAATATATTGCTGAAACCACAGTCATATAAATGCTTGTGATAAAGTACTTTGTCAAAGGTCACAGAACAAGTCTGTGACACTGTGAACTTAGCATAGATCTTGTGGTGGTATTAAGGCTTTAATTTTGTCAGTAGCAAGCAAGGAAATTTTATGAGTAAAGACCTCCCAGGCATTAGCTAGTAAGAAAAAGAGGAAAAGATCCCCCCATACCCACTATGGCTTTGGTAGAAGACCAGTGGAAAAGCTGATCATTAATGTAGCTTCCTAGTTAGCATATGTGTAGCTGGAAGAAGAAAATTAGAGCCCTGGTGATCTGTGTGTTGATGTGTTAGAACTGTTTTCACTGAAAACAAAGTGAAAGATTCAAGTGTAAGAAACTGGCAATGGTAACAGTTTACTAATCACTAGGATAGGTTTGGTGTATGTTGAATTCAGGAATATGGTTCGCCTTAAAGAAAAAGATGCCCAATAGATATCCATCTAAGTGTGTGGATATGATACATATTTGATAGCAAATTTAGCTTGGGAAAACAAGTAAGTTTGGTCAAATGTTGTGTGGCAACAAAATTCTTTAGCAATTTCCATGAGATCACTGATGCCTCTGCCAGACTGAAAGGGTTAGGAGTTAGTTTGAATTGAGCAATAACCTGCTAGCCTTGCTGGAGCCGATTGCTTTGCTTTGGATTTTTTTTTTTTTTTTTTTTTTTTTTTTGTTAGCAGAGAAATGTTTTAATCATGCCTCTTCTTTTAAAGATAACTTTGTGGTTTTCCCTAGAGAGATTTTTAGAGTGGCTAATCAGAGGGACAAACCTGAAAAGGCAAGAAATATTTAACTACTGACTTTTCTTCTGACTAGCCAACAGTCCTAGCCAGATGCCTTCACTTCAGAGCCATCCAAGTAATCAGCCTGGTAACGTCACTGCATTGCACATCAGGCACCTGGCAAGTTGAACACCAACTGCATCCCAGAAAATGTCTGCTAAGGAAGGCTACTTCTGAAAATAACTTTCAAAACCTGATAGGAAGCCTCACACAGGGCTGAAAACAAACTGCTTTTTGTATATTGCACTGTAATCCAGTCCTTGCAACTATTAGGCACTATCAAAAATACGGCAGGAAACCAGCATAACAAAGAACCGGTTAACAGCGGTTTTGTCTCAGTAGAGAGAAAAAAAAAAAAGTCAGTATGGAGAATAAAAAGAGAGAGGATTTTCTCTCAATGATATGATTTCATGCAGCATAACTTTCCAGCTTCTATTCAAAGTCATACTGACATCTTGGTATGCAATTTCAGTCAGCAGAGCAGGAATTGTATATAAAACCCCTGTCTTTATTGTTAATGAGATTTGTGTAAATAACTTGCTAGAAAACATATTGGAAATATATAATTCACTACTAAATATGAATACAGGTGTCAGGTAAGAAGAACTAAATTTACAAGGCTTCCTGAAATGTGCTCTGCGATGGGTAATTCAAATAATATGTACGTATGATATTTTTGTCATATTAGCTGTGCTGTGCAGAGTTAGCACTGGATTCTGTTAACAGTAATATGTGTGCAGGACACATTTGCTATCTTGGGCATATTATTGGTTACACAGTACTGGCTGAGAACCAAATATACCTCAGATATGCTGTTATGACAAATGATCCCTATTTATATTCAGAAAACCACTGTTTGTCAGAAAAACATGGATCTGGTGAGTATTGACTTTACCAGATGAGCTTACTAGCCTGATTGCCCTCACGGTGGGGTCTGGTGGGGTGGGATTCAGCCTGCTCTCCCCATATTTCCATTGGGTTTATCTTAAGGCCTATCTATGTCTTGGCTTAAATTCCTTCTTTGGCTACAACCAGCCTTTTTGCAGGAACCAGAGGTACGTGGAAGGGATTTGGTGATCAGGTGGGGCAGAATGTTAGAGAAGTTCAAACCTAAATTTTATGCTCCCCAAAGGCCTTGCATATCTGTCAATGTTTTGGCCTTTTTTGGAGACCTCACTGCAAAAATGAGATTTCAAGTGCCCACCAAATTCAGAGGATATAGCAGTTTAGTTTGTGCTCATTTCTAGGTGGATGCTGCTTTATAAAAATAAACTTGACGTGAATCTTTCCCTCCCACAGAAGCTAACGATGTTCCCTGCAGCACTCCTAAGCCTAAGTCATTCCTGTTTATTGGCCCAACTTCAGATAAAGGCTTTACCTCCCCCCAGTGCAAACTTAGGGGTCTTTCTCATATTGTAAATAATTGCTTTGGAAGTATTAAATCAGGAACAAAGGTTTTAGAAAAATATCATCTGTTTGACTTCAGCTTAATCTGTGTGTTGCACTATAAATCTGTGCCTCTCATTACCAATCCCTATTTTATGGAGTGTTCCCGTTATCAGTACTGCCAGGGTGAGAGGAGTAGTCACAGTAGCAAAAAAAAAACAACAACCCCAGAGCTCTCCAATGAAACATATATTGTGGGATCAATATACTACAATAGTTTCCAAGGAACTTTATATTCTGTACAACATACTGAAATCTTTATAGATTGCCTTTGTAATACAAAATTTGTCAGTCCTCCACTGTGAGACCATCCAAGATCAAACCAAACCAAGGATGGTGTAAATATTCCATGTGAAAACCAAACAATCAGACAAAAGTCAAAACTGCTACCAGTACCTCCTCTTGATAGGATTGTAGTTCAAAATGCCTATTGGACTTTGAAGCAGGAGCATCAGTCTGTTGATAGTGTTCACAGGAGGAGCTGGCCAAAATGAATGTTTTTTTGGAGGGAACTGTCAGCTGGTGTGATGTGACTATATTGTAGCAAGATTTTGAGAGCTGTCATGATTGCTTGGAAAAAGCAATATAATTTCAGGCCAACTAATTTAATCCCTTTGATGCCAAGAGATTTGCTAGTGCTAAGTCCAAACACCAGAGATATCTCACCAGCACTTTTATTAAGGCAAACTATGTGAAAGGTTCACTTCATTTTGAGGGACAGGATTATTAGGGAAAAGCAATAATTTGCTGAAGCCTTATTTTCATTTTCTGGATATGACATTACAGTTAGCTGCAAGGCCAGCTCTCCCCTCTCTCCTCACCTCAGGATGGTGTGGATTTGGTAAACTCCACCAAGAATCCCTTCAGCAGTATTGTCAGCATTAGAAACACAGAACATATCCATGCCTCAGGAATAAACAGAAATAAAGCTCTTCCCTAAAGTAACCTAACCAGAATTCATTCCCCACTACTTTTTATTGTTTGGTTCACCTCTGTAAAGCTTTTCAGCATTTATATTCATTTTACACTGTCAAAAGCTGAACAAGAGTAAGATAACAAATGGTTCTGGTAGCAGCTGTCACCACCTACTGTCTGTGTATGCCTGTGTGAATCTCTAAATGGAAATAAAGTACTTTAATAACACATTTTCTCTAAACTGTCCTCATGGATAAAGTTACTCTCAAATCAGTCCATGAACACTTTCCAATTCAGTGCCCACTTCAGCCTGCATCTCTCTCTCCTCTTCAGAGTCTATGTTGGTATGCAGCAGTATGATTTAAAGACATTTTGGATAGAAAATACTTTAACAGCACACCTTCTGTGACTGCTGCTTGCCTGCATTAGCTGCTTTTGGTGTTTGAACCTTCTCCTAACTTGCCTAATTTTCTTGCCATAAATTAAGCTGATTGTCCATTGCATTCTTGTGCTGTGCTGACTCTAGCCTGAAAGTGCCCAAAGCCACAAATTAAACACGAATTGCTCTGCCCTCCCTGTTCCAGTGTGATACCTTCCAGGAGCAGATGGCAGCTGGGAGGATAAATACCTCCAATTTCTTAGGGCCTGAACATAAAAGAAACTCCACTTTGAGGCGGGCTCTAAGGCACTGTTTTACATTGAGAGAGGTGAGGTAGCGTCACACCTTTGTGTTTATCTGTCTTGGGTATTGCAATGGCTATGCTATATGCGGGGAGCTGTGGGGTTCAAGGACCTAAAGATTTTTAGCTGTCCAGCTTTCAGAGAAGCCCTTTATGGATCCAGTCAGCAGCGACATGCCCTAAGCCATGCATGATGTGGACTGTTGAGCAGAAGTCTGAGCCCATGTCTTTCAAGATGGGCTACTGCCTCCTCCAAGGCTGTCTCAAGTCTTCATTTTTTTTTTTTCTCTTTTTTCCTCTTATTTTTTTTCTTTTCCTTGTGTTACCTACTGAGGAATCTTCTACATGGACCTTGTCTTCATTTTTCAGTGACTGTAAAACGTGAGTTGCATGTGTTTAGGTCAATGAGGCTTTTGATTGTAAGTGACAAGTGGTAGGTGACTATTATTTTTAATCAAATGTACTGCTTAACATTTACCAAGTATGGAGAAAATATTTGGTGCTTTTGAGCACCTGTCACCTCCAGGTAAATAATTTAATAGCATGTGAGGAAGCCAATTAGAGTTAATTAGAAATTGACTGATCTGCTTTGGCACCAAAATGATTAGAAAATATGGCCTTGTCCTTTCTGGAATAGGGATTTTGCTCTTGTTCACACACAAGTGAGGACATACATTGTTTTATGGTCAACACATAGTAGTCCTTTGAGGAGAAAAGTACTTTATAAGCCAGATATGTAACAGCAGTTCAGGCAAGAAGAACCAGGGCACAAATCCTTATAGACAGATAGCTGTGCAGTTCCTCAGCTTTATTTCATGGTGATGGGCATGCTGGAAATGTCTAGGAGATTAATAGATTCAAATTCAGTGATCAAGAAATAGGAGCATGTCCAAATGGATCATTATAACAGATTCCCACTCTATCCCACAAGCCAGATTTGAGCCATCTGTAAGCTTCGTATTCCTGGTCTAAAATCTTCTGCAGCCATAAAAGACAATAAGTATCAGTAGAAAAAAAAAATCAATTTCTCGGCTTTGCAGCCTAAAAATATAGTGATGTGACTATAGGGAGAGAAAAATTGCTGATTATCAGGGCCTTTTTTTTTTTTTTTTTTTTTTCCAGCAAGTTAACTGAGTAGGCCATATTTAGGCAGCTACTTTGTTATTAGAGGTTAAAAGAATATTTCTAGAGAGTAAAGTCAGCATCTAACATGCAGGCTTTGGGGGATCAGTGACCGTCATCTTTGATGTTCTCTGTCTAAGACCTAGTGTACTCCCAGGAAGTTTCTAGAGTACCTGTGCTGATGATAAAGATAGATAATTTATAAGTCTGATTTTTAGCTCCAGAAAGTTGATGCTAAAAATAAATATTTAGCTGTTCACACGCTCTCCCTTGAGGACTTTCATGGTGTTAAACTGTGTCTAGTCCTTGTGCAATTCTTCTTGGTGAGAGGGGATAGAGAAGAACTCTATAAAGTCCCACTTTCTACCCCTTTCATTCCAGTGGATCACCAGGAATTCCAGTTTCTGTGCTCCGTAAAGCAAGGGACTACATATTGTTATACATTGATCACTTCTTGGACCTCAAGATCCACCTGCAAAAAGAGACAATGTTGGGGAGGAAGGGTGGGCAGAAATGTGGCCGTGCCCTAGTCTTTCTGGAGCAGCTAGTACTGATCCAATGGTCACAACAGGGAGCACATCCAAAGATCCTAATCCTGCGGTGCTCCTGGGACTGCCCTTGCAGCAATGCCTCTAAGAAAGCTGCCTGTGCTTTTCTAATGTGCTCGACCAGTGGATAGACTACTTAAGATGAACCTCTTTTCACATAGGTATTTATATAGGAAATACTAATTTTTTGCTTCTTATATTATGAAATTGATGGAAGGTTTGGTTGAACCATGCTGCCTAACTCTATATTGGTATGTAATTATGTCCACAAGGCACCAGTGCCACAGCCACTTTCAAAATATTTGCTTTTTGCAGATATTGTTGCCTGAAAGAGAGCACATGGTCTTGACAAAGCCTTCTCTGCAAGCAGTGAATCACAAGGCAATGAGCCACAGCAAAGGTTAATCTAAAAACTCAAGGTGCACAAAAAAGATGGCACTAATGTTTATCTCCATGCCATAGGAACGGTGCCCATAATAGCCATCTGTGGAAAATGGAGATATTCCAGCTTGTGGAAGGCACCACAACAGCACTCTGGTGAATTAATCACATGCTGTTTGAGGCCTTCACCTCACACGCGGGATGCATTTCATGTCTTTGAGATATTCTACGCCAAAAGCTGTGTGCTGAGATACTGTGGGCTTCTTTCTGTGCACAGCAGTCATGAACCTTTCTCATTTATTTTTTAATCACAGGGGAGGATTATTTTCAGAACAACAGGGCCTGAAATTTAAATGTGTGCAGGTTTTAAACAGGCTGATGTTTCTGAAGTCTTTTACGCTCTCTGATACTAGGAGATTAGTTTGAGACAAGATCTTTCGATCCTCATAAAAGTTTAATGTTATTTTGTAGCTAAGCTGTTAATAATTGGCTATGGATTTTATAGATATACGTACATGGTTTCCACTGAGATTTTAAGCTAAAGAGTGATTTCTCATACCCTTCATATCCCAGTCCAGATGTTCAAGTCCTATTTCCTTACATTCCAACAGATGGATGCCAAAAATTTAGGGAAATTTACAGTGTTTCTCAATGTAGTATATATAATATAGTGTATTATTGAGCTAGGAGGTAGAAGAGCGAAGACTATTGCCCCAATTTCTTCAGCTATTTTCCTCACTAGCAACAGAAAGTGCTTAATTCTTAAGCTCTAATGGTGAGAGTTCTCCAAGGGAGCATTATTTTTTCCTCTCCCAGGCCAACTATAATGCAGCTGACTAACGCTAAGTCCCTCCTGATTAATTTAATGGTAGCTAAATAGTGCAGAAATAGTGAGAAGCCACCATTTCTTCTCCTGATAACACTGCCTTCCTGATGTCTGCTGTAATCAGCAGCATGCTGTCCAACATATAAAAGTCTCTAAATTATACAAGCATTTCAATTTTCCTTTCTGACTAATAATTTTCTTTTTTTTTTTTTCCCCAAATCCAGTAATTTCAGTGCTAGACTTTCAGTACTGCCTGTTATTTGCATATCTGAAAAACAACATGATCTAGAGAAGAGCCAAGAAAGGTATGATATTTGCAATATGTAAGGTGACACTAACTTTAGTGATACTATTCAAATTTAATGCTATGCACACACTTTTCCAGATCAGGGTGTCCAACTCAAAATGTTGTAATGTCAGACTAAAGCTTTGATTTTCTTAAATCTGAAAAATGTCTGTAAACATTCTGCACCAGAAACCATAACTTTGAATTTCCAGACCTTTGAGCTTGTAATATATACCCTGTGTCTCTTCACCCATATGAAATGCAGAGGAATTTTTGTAGTTCTTCAAAAAATGATGGACAAAACAACCACAGTTCCAATATATTAGCAGCTTAAATTTTCCGATTTTCTCTGCATCATCTCCAATTTGTCTATATCTGAAGAAACAGACAAATTGGAGATGATGAGAAAAAAAGCAACAAAAATGATGCAGAGATTTAGAAAACATGACCTGGGAGAAGATACCAAGATGATTGAATTTATTTCATTTAGGAAAGACTGAAAAGAGATATGCTAAGAGGTTGCAAGTACAAAGAGAATAGGGTGGTTAATTGATCTTCAAGTCAAATAAGAATTTATGTGCTATTTTGCAGCATGGAAGATGTGGAAAAACTTTCTATCAGCCAGCTGATATAGATGAGAAATCCCTCTTAATGGAGATTTTTAGAAATGGAGTACAGTAGTGTCTTTCAGGGATATTCTGGTTTTTGCTTCTGAGGTGAGCTGGATTAAGAGACTGCTGAGAGACCCAGCCCTACAGTTCTGTGATTTCCCAGTCACTCTGTCCACAATCCCAGGAGGGAATTATTTAATCTCTACTTATTCTTTCACTAGGATGTCTATTAGCTAGCCTTTCCATTTCCTCTTAGGAGCAGAAAAATTCTCCTTTCCTCTCAAGTGACAAGTGTTTTTGTCCCCATCAAAGCTCATTTCTGAATGTGTGCATGTGGGGAGGAAATTCTAAAAAGGATGACACTTTCAAATTTTACTCACTCCCTGCTATAATATTTTTTGTTTTAAAATAAAATGCCTTCAGTATTGTAGAAAAAAATATGAAGAGGACATTTGCTTGTCAACTGCAAACCTCTTATGTTTTACAAATGCTTTTGAATTAAGTTTGGCAGTGCAGCACTGAAACAAGTGTAGTTGGACCCTTTTTCAGGATGTCAAGTGCATATCTGAAGTGATTGGGGTCAATGTGGAGATAAAACATCAGAGTCCAGAAAGTCCAGCTTGCAAGTCCTCTATTCTAATCACCAACCTTATTCCTGTAAAATAGAAAGTGTGTCTCTTTTTTTAAATTTTATTTGAGAAGCAGACACTAGCCTTTAAAATCCTTACAGCTACTAAGAATGATTTTTTTGCATCATGTATGATAGAAAAAGTCAAGCCCTCATCTGCACAGTAAATGTTAGCAGCTGGGTTAATTGTGAGGATATAGGGCATCTTTCAACTATGCTCTTGGAGATACCGTTTTCAAAATGCTCTAATGCTACCTCTTTGAAAGAAGCCTTTGCCTGTAGAGTGCTACTATTTAACAGGTTTAACATTACTAAAAATTGAGAGGCTGATGCCATTATTAAATTTCATTCTGCACACAAGCAAACAGTTTATCATAGTCTGTTCCCAGCAATTGTAATCCAATTTTTGTTATCTTACATTGTTTAAAAAAGAGAGAGAAAGATACTGTACATCAATCTGATAAAAATGTTTAAATAACTGGTGCTTTTTTGTGATTATGTCGGTTTTATAGCAGCATTATGGAAACACGACAGGGTAACTAAAATCTGATTACGTCTAAGTCCTTGCCCATTATGTGATTATTATGAACCATGACTTCTACTGGCACATTATAAATTACATGGTCATAATACAAGGGATTTCCAATATAATTAACTGAGATTAGCAGCACTAGAGAAATCTGGGAATAATGATACAACTTTGAACAATCAGTTTTACTGTAAATGCTGCTAGCTCTGGCTTCCAGGAAACAGGAGGCTGGTGGATGTAACCGTGACCTACCTGCTGGGGTTTCCTATGCCTCCTTTCTCTTCCCTCCCCACCATGAAATTAATTGCAACCTTGCCAGAGTGTTAGAAACTCCCTCTTTAACTCTTTTCTTTTCATATTATACTGATAAAACTCAAGGCTGGCTAAGATTTCAAAAACGTCAAAGGTCTTTAGATACCTCCTTTTGGGGAGACTCAGCCTGAAACTAGAAAAGGCTCTGCTTTTGAAAACACAGAAATAACTACTTATTGAAGAACAGATCTGTTTAAGACAGCTCAAGTTTGAGCACTTAAAGGCAGAAAGTCATGAAAATCACAGATTAGTTTCAAAGATCATAGTCGAGGTCATATTATTTCTTTAGTATCTCAGGCAGACAAGAAGTCTTTCCACAAAAACTGAGATTTTTGGACTCTTAGCTGCCAAAGAGAAAGCCATCTGTGTCCAGAGGGGGTTGCTCACTACTGGACCTGTCCTTTCTCATGCAAAAAGAAAAGGATTTCTACACAGATCTGGCTTTAGAGAAAAATGGGAAACAGAGTACATATTAGAAATGTAGGGGAAAAAAGACTAAAACAGACCTTTTGTTTTAATGAAAGGATTAAATATTTCACCCAGTAGTTTATGGACAGCTGGGGTACAGTGGGAACTCCCCTGATTATTGAGATATCATTTGTCCCCGATAGAGCTGGGAACAGAGAGGAGCATTTTTTTTTCACTCTGTGGGACTTAAATTTCCTCCATACATAAACACAGTTGAAGACTTAGAGAAAAATACAAAATTACCTGAGATTTTTTTGTTCAGTCCAGTGCCACTCTCCTCCTATGATTTATTTATAGATCTTAATTTTCAGATTTCACGTGAAATTGCATCTCAGGATTTTTATTAAACCATGCACACCCCAGGTTTGTGCTCCTTGTTCACTTTGATATTATTACACCCAGTCAGTACAATGACAACCTTTCATTTACTTTGCTATGGTGATTGTACTTCTTTAACCACATACCTGCAGTGCTGTAGAGAACTGCTCCACAGCTGCTGCGTGGTTGTTCTGCCTGTAGCAAGCGCTGGCTTTCTGGAGGGTCATCAGAAGCTGTTTGTCAATGTGAGGCAAAGCGCTGCCATTAGCTGCGCTCAGAGCATCTGCTTTTTCAGAATCACCATGCACCGATTGTGTGCTTGTAGACACCATAGGCTCAGCAAACTCGAAGGAAATATCCTCCTCATCAGTGTAGACCAACTCCATTTCTATGTCCATTAGACTTTGCAGAGGTATATGAGACAGAGGTGTTGGGATTAACTGATTGCCAGTCTCTAACGTTGTTTCTTCTTTTTTCACAGCTAGTTTTTCACTGTTTTCTGATTTCCGTTTACGGCTTGCTCTGTCTATATTATTATTATTTTTTTCCTTCTTTTTCTCTGCCATTTTGATTCTCTCCATTGTATTTTCTGCTGCTCTATTCCCGAGGTGTTTTTTGACCATTTGCAGTGCTTCTGGAATATCATTCAATTTGTTTGCTGCTACATTTGACTCCTTACTACTACACATTTGCTGAAAGGTTTCATTCCTGCCATACATGCTTATGAGATTTTTTTTGGAAGTCAGTGTTGCTTTCTGATGCTGTGACTTGAGCAAAGGAAGAGTCCTAGAAGAAAATGTAGAAAAGTCAATAATACTCAAACGTTGCAAAACCAAAAAAAGCATGCAAATCATTTCTCCACTAGTCATACTGTAGGCACCATTATGAGAGAAAACTCTTCAATAGTTAGTACATAGAGTTTTTCTTTTTCCTGTGTAAAAGTTTAAGGCCACTTAAAATATTTTTAATAACACTTGATAATGGATGTTTGTTTATGTAAAGTAATGCCACTGTACCAGTTTGTTATAGTTCCAGTATGAAGGGAAAATATGGCTTTTAATCAAAAGAAAAACAATGAAAACCCTGTGACTGATTGACTCACGTTGTATGTTGTTATGGGGTGCAAAAAAATCAGTACAGCCTGATTTTTGAGAGCTGGTAAGCACAGTGACTGAGGTCAGAGAGGGGTGTTTAAAAATCAGGCAGAGTGGATGTATTCCAACAGGGCACAAGCTCAAAGTGGGGTCACGGCTTCAGGTGCATTTGAGCAAAATTCAGATCTGGATTTCGGTTTCAAAGCCATTTCTTATTGAACTGTCTGCAAAGTACACTGGAGTGTTGCTGCTAAGAAGCAACCCTCCCCTAGCAGTTAACAGCCTAATTCTCAGTTCAGGGAACCAGTAGTGGATTCAAACTGGTACAAGGTGCAGAATCAAGTTCTGTAAGGCTCTTCTCCACACCAGTTCCTATACAATAGGAAAGGTGACTTGATCTGCATTGTAGACTCATAATTGTGCTAAGATTCAAAGGAAATTTTAATTTGCCTCTGCTGATTTCAGAGTGAAAAGGTGGAAGGCACAGGTAATTATCTTCTCAGTTTTTCCATCAATTATGAAAAGTTTAATTGTAAACAGCTTTAATGATGATCATCTTTCAGAATGGTTTGTTAAGCATAAGAACTCAGCCTTTAACCTTGTGATATTGTTCAACAGACCTCCATACGTTTAACACCAGTTTAATGTACTTAACTACAGAAACAGATTACACAAAGGAAAGACACATAATAAATGCATTTGTGTTCAGCCAGAAACAGATTTTAAACAATAAGCAACTTCTTGAGTTTTAGTGAGGGCCCTACAGTATGAACTACTGCACTGGTAAAAGTTGCCAGAATGTGTCCTGGATGCTGTGGTATGGCGAACCTTTACTCCTTAGGGCAATGGGCAGAAATTTATAGTAAGGGGTAAAGGGAAGAGGCGAAGGCATTTTAGGCCGCGTGCGAAGTTGATACTGAATTTTAGTGTAAATAGGGTTTCAAAACTTTATCATGTATTTCCCCCTTCCCTGGCTAAGCCAGATTGCAGCCAGGACAGACACCAGCCCTGAAGCAGGGAACTTCTTGATTTTGACATTTGTTCACAATCTCCAGGCTGAAAACTTTACTGTAGCAGAACTGCCTGTGGAGAAGCTCATTCCTCTTTCCATGACTGCAAGAGAAGGAGCGAGAGGTGAGGGGATAATTGTGTGATTTAAGGTAATTTCAGCAGACTTTTTTCCGCAATGTGCTGAGCAATCACAACTCCTACTGAGTTCAATGGGGATGGAAAACGACTGGCCCTTCCCAGATAGTGCTCCGCACTTGTCAGAATAGAGCTCAAAGGAATCATATTTATAGCAAGCTATTTTGAATGGCAGCAGTAAAGCAGCTGGAAAAGGCTAATGTACTTGCATCTGGCAGCAATTTTACCTGTTTGTAAGACATTCAATCCCTTTTTAAAACAAACCATAGCATAGCCTAAAGATTGGAAGCCACATTTTTCAGTGCTGGCTTCAGTACTAGGTAATTTAGGAAATTATGATTTATCTTCACTGTGCAGTGGAGCAGAGATACTCCAGCCAGCCTCAGCATCAGCTGAGGGGATGAGCATGATGATCTTGGTGCCATGTCATGCCAACATAACAGTCACATATGGCACCTGCGATGGACCTCCATGTGGTCCTGCAGTATATGGCTATACCATGTTCTGGAGGGGGACCACAGGACTTTCACAGCCCCTTGGGTGGGCTGTTCATTGAAGGTCCTATAGAACTCTGGAAAATGAGATTTAACTGTCTACATCAGATACAAGTTTGCAGGAATTTTCCTCTGAGCAGCCATATAGAACTGAGGAGCCCTCAAGGAGAATTAGTGGACTCTTCTCCTCACCAGAAAGCTAACAAAGTCAAAGCCCTATATCTGATGGGGGGTTGATATCAGTGTGAATGGGAAATTGGCTGAACCAAACTGTTTGTTGTGAGACTGTCTTAAGAATTCTAAAATTACCATGGAATAAAAAAAAAAACAGAGCACAAACTGTGAAATACAGACCAAGAATTCTTTAATCACTTACAGACATTTCTCTGGTGGACCAGCACCTGAAATGAACTTTGCTGTATCAAGTGGATTTATACTGCTCCTATTGTATTTTTAGTTATTCAAGCTGATTAACATGACATGACTTTGGGTTGTGCAATGGAAGCATGTTATAACTCAGGCAGGCTCACTTTAATCACTGCCTCAATAAAAAAACACTTCCAGGGAAAAGCTTTTAGAAAATCATTATCTTTGTCAGTTAAGTATTTTTCTGAGACTTTGGTTAAAATGTCTGTTTTTTATTTTGGAAGCGTTTACTGTAAAATGCTTCTAATGAATCACTATGCAGGGGAATATAGACAGACAATTTAGCGCTATAGTCAGAAGGAAACTAGACTTGTGAGCTCTCAGGAATGATCTTCCTGATCAGTCATAAACAAGTTCAGTTTTCTGCATATTTGAGGGTTAATCTTTGCTAGATGCCTGTCCATGGCACCACCAGCTACTCCAGCTAAGTATTTTGTCGGTCTATCGATAAGGAAGCTACGTCTCTTCAACTGGAGAGGCTTACATTAAAAAAAATATAAATGCAAAAGGAATATAAGATCATTTATCTTTTAAAATCTTCTGGGTTTGTCTGTTGATTTCCTAATATATCTAAGAAAGCCTTCTTGGGGAGAGTGGCCTGCCTATTAGATAGTGTAAACTTCCTTATGTGCATAATCTTATGAACCCTATTACTTATGCTTTTTGTTCTGTATCTAGTTTGATTCTGCTTTCAACACCTTCTCCTATTATCTCACATCAGATTAGAGAAGAACCTGCTGATAAATCACACTGGCACTTCAGCTGGCACCTCGTTGTTAGATTCTCCTCTAGTTCTTTGATGAGCCCTTTTTTCTTCAGAATTTAAACTTTGATTTCAACCAAAAAAGCTTTTGCCCTTACAGTTATGAAGTAAAACCTTTCTAAACACCAAAGACTGCAGTGCTACCTTCCTGAATCTGCATATAGCAAGGCCAAACCACTGGGCTACATTCAGCATTGATTTAAGTGGAGGGACAGAAGAGAGATATTTCTTCTAGTAATTCTCAGAGGGGATTAAGCTGCCTGGAAACTGGACCATTATATTGCTGTTACCAGCTCTTTGGGGCATGAATTCTGTGGGGCTACACTTCAGGAAAAGATAAAAATTTCAGTAAAATCATTCAAGTCATTGTTTCTGAGGATCACAGTTGCTTTTTATGGCAGACGTTGTGCAGGAAGAAGCAAATTCAAGGGGAGATTTCAGCCCAGAGAGATCTCCAAACAATAAGCTACAGTGTCCTAGCTATTGAATGGCAGAGCACGGCTTCAGGTGAGGAACAAGTAGTGCTCCAGCTTACTGACTCCCCACTGTTGGCCTGTAGATCATACCCTTGCACGTCTTGGTGGTCTAGGGTGACAGTACAGCAGCTAGAAAGCAGAAAAGGGACTCCACAATCATGTTTCTTGCTCTGAAGCAGGTTCCTTACACTGACTATTTGACAGCAGTTCAAGCGGACCCATGATCTGACACTGAACACACCCCATAAATGCCTTGATAAAATTCAGAGGCAAATTAGGCATCAGATCTGGAGACAGCAATAATTTTCCCTCCCCCCACTCTGATCAGAACTGGCAGAGATTTCTGTTGTCACTGTTTTGTTTTATTTTCACTTCCTCTGCAGCATAAGGTACAAGCTGCCTCATTCAGGATGGTCTGGCTGTACCTCATCTGCTGTCCCAGAAGCTCTAGTCATTAGTGGTCCATCTGTATTTTGTGCTCTCTGCTGTGAATGTTCAATGCTGCACAATTTCTAGAGGATAACATCACATTTTTCAGCCAGAGCATGACTGTATCTGCAACACATGTGCATTTTTGCAAAGATACTCCATCTGTCTTTTGGTGAGCTCACTTGTGTACCGGCAACCATGTAGTTGTGTTAGCCTGACACCCCACCCAGGCTAACTCACCCTACATATAATGACAACTGCCATATTAATATACTACTTAGACAGTGATGGAACTTCTCCAGCAAGTTATAGAAACTGAACTCTTTCATCTATAATAATCTTTTTCTCCCAGAAGGCCTTTTGAAATCACAGGGCAGTCATCTGCTACAGTTCATTTCAGTGCAAATGTTGGAACAGGCAAAATTGCATCCAAAACTATGGAGCAAGTATAAGAAAATGATACCACTGGTACTTGTACAAGTGTTATCCCACTTCTTCAATGTCCTCTAGTACAGACAGAGAAATATAGTACTATAACAAAACACATCCAAAGCCCCACAACAGATAGGTCATTAGCTGCCCTCCTCTATAATAATTTCACTTATATTGAATTTCAGATATCCTGATCCATCTCTAAGGTGAGGATGCTCCAGTTTTATCACTTAAAAATGAAGCAAGATTTATCTGTGTTAGATTTACAGACAGACTTTCTGAATGAGCATGTGCACTGACAACAGCTATGCTGAGATCTGAACTGGAGATTTTTCCAGTCCATCTTTCAGCAGGATGACTTTTTAAGCACTTCCTTTACTGCTGAATACCACAAAGGCTCAGACAATCTATTGATGACGAAGGTCAGCACCTTCTTAGCAGCCCATAAAGTGAGTCTCTCACAATCAGGTTTCAGACTTTTTAAGATTCTAGCCATTTCTTTAGGCAATGAAGCAACCTAGTTCTTTTATCTTGCTATTTTTATTGTTTGAAAGCCTGAGTCACATCTGATCTTTTTTATTTTTAGTTTTCTTTTGGGAAAAAAACCCAAACCCTTAATGTATCTTTTTTTTGTTCAGTACTCTTATTTCTTTGTGATAGACATAAGTAATGGCTCATTCAGTGCAAATTCAGAACTCCTTACATTTTTCTTGCTGTGATAAGGGCACACTTGCCATTATTACAGCTGCATTGTCCACATTGCTGCAGTAAAGGTTTTGTCAGCACTTCCACTCTAAACATTATTTTCATTCACTGTATTTAACCTGTTTATAAAAATAATAATAATGAATTGGGCTCTGGGCTGAAATTTGGCAAGGGTAATTGTAGTTTTTGTAGTAGTTTGCAGGGATTTAACCATATTATCCTAATTGCTCTTTGAGGCTGAAACTCACATATTAATTGTTTATGTGGTGCTGAGTACAACAAAGCACTAATCTCATTAGGCTATAGACATAAAAGAAATATTAAACTGTATTAATAATTACTGTTCACAGCTATCAGATAGCTAGTTCACTAGGCACTCATGCAAAGACAGTAAGCTTAGGCTTACTGTTCTTCAAAGTAACACAACTCTAATTCTTTCTATTACTCACAATAGCTTATGGAAGTTAACTAAAATTGAACGTAAATGTGACAGAAACAGATGTAAGAAACAAATCCTGGTTAAAATAACATGTCTTTAAGGATAATGTACAAAAAGAAATAGGAAATACAATTAAAATAATCAAGAGAAGTTTTCACAAGATATGTTAATAATGTGGTTGTCATTCCCTTCTTGAACAGTGCTTAAATGCAGGAAAGAAAGGATGGCATGAAGATCACTATCACGTGTCCAGAAATCCAGGAGTCTTCTATGAAATAGTTGGGCATTGACTGAGCAAAAAAGGAAAATAGATCTCTATTCTTGCCAGCATTGGATAGCCTTGAATAGTAATGGGTCTTGCTTCCTCTCCCGCCTGAATCTTTTCCCTTTTTCATTCTTTGTCTGTCTTATTCCTGCTTGCTCTTCTTGAAGTAAGGATATAGACAGCCATGGTCCTGTAGAGCTAGCTTGAGTGATTTAAGAGGCTGCTTCTCCCAGCTGGTCAATACTACCCTTCCCTTCTACTGCTGCAACTGCTAGTATGTTTCTGTGCAAATTAAAACAGCTTAGGGTAAACAGATTCACAGAATTACCTGGACTGTGAGCTAATCCATTTTATTAGGCAGTGAAACAGGCTGGAAATATACGCCATGAGCTAGGAGTACCCAATATGTCAGCCATGGGAGAGGCGAGAAAGACAGGTGGGTAGGCAAAACTGGGAAATTTCAGCTTTTTCTGTCTTCTCCAGCAAAAGCCCATCATATGTATTTATCTGGTTTGTTCACTTAGCCAAGACTGAATGCTTTGGCACATGGCTGCCAATCTATAACCAGCATTAAGGCAATTTTTTAAAGCTTTACAGCAGCATCTTAAAAGGTTATAGTACTCACTGAAATGGGTGAGCCAATCTCACAAGGCAGCTAAAGAAAAGTTCTTAGTATTTTCCATTTCTTTGGGGCTTCATCCCCTGCCTTTATTTTAAAACTTTATATTATTGGGTATCACAGCATATCTCAAGACAGTGAGGCAAAGCAGAGAAAAGAAGCATCAGTAATCACAACCTGGAAGAAGGAAAAGGAAGATTCAGTACATAGTGAAGGCTCAGTATATGTGGTTGGTAACTAGTGTGACTAAGGAAAAATGAAGAGAGAGAAACTGAGGCTGTTTTCTGCATATGTTTTTTAGGCACTGTGTAACTGTCTTCCTTACACTCCCTCCTAGTGAAATACTTCCTCTAGAAGTGTGGGAGAAAAATACTGAGAGACAAAAGAGACAGCAGGGAAAGCATTTCAGCTCTGCGTAATGATGTCATCCTATTAGCACAAAGCCCCACATTGTCAATTAGGAAAAAAAGGTCAACACTGTGTCTGACAGGGATGTGAAGCCTGGCCAGCCTTCCTCGACTGGATTCAGCAGCTCAGCACTGCGGGAGCAGAGCAGTTCATTTTCATAGCTAAAGTGCCACTGAGAGGAAAGAGGGAGAGAAAACGGAAATTTTAAAATGGTAAAGGTTTCTACAGCAGGATCCTGAAAAGTGGAGTTGTGAGAACAAATAATTCCTCTGTGTGAGGAACAAGGATGTATGTGTGTGCCTAAGGTATAAACAGACCAGTGAGTTTAGGGTAATCCCTAAATGAAAAGGAATGCAAAGATTGGTCCTACAACTGAGACGTGCTGAAAAAGCTTGAGATTTTTTTTTGTTTTGGTACTGCAATATTTCCTAATTCTGTTGGGAAGACAAGAAAGCAATTTTTGAAGAGATTACAAAGCAAACGTCCAAGTGTCCTACTTGCTCTCATTCTGAAGGAGATGAAGAACTATTGATTTTCTGAAAAGATTGCTTTGAAATGGTGGGAGCTGAGTACTTGTAAAGAATGAGTGCAGAGGGGCAAAGTTTGGTTTAGGAGGGTTGCTGCAGACTGTGCTGTGGGCTTGATTAGATCTGCCAACATGCTATTAAGAGGTCTGCATCTCAGAACTGCTCTGGGCAGCCCTGCCTTCAGGATAAGGCAGGGATTCAATGAGAGCTCACAGTACTGAGAGCGCTCTCTTTCACTTCACAAAATAATCATATTGCTATAGCACCAGGCCCTAGGAAAGCCCAAACCTAAAGGAGATGTTAGCAGACCTATAACGACTTCCATTACCTATTGTGCAGTACACAAAACATATCAGCCATCAGATCCAAAGCAAAGAAGGTGCCTGACACCTTGCAGGGTACTTAGATCAAACACAGCAAGAGAGATGTGGCTGAGGATATGGATCCTTTTCTTGTTCTAGCTATACCACACAAACAGGTTATCATGATGGAACCCAACCCTAGTTGCTGTTCCTCACCCCAGGACAGGTGTTCCCTTACAGTCCCCTCATTTCTGCTCATTAACTCATGTTAATTGAAAAGAGATGTGTGTAGATAAGAGCTACCATTTTAGCCGTTGGTGTTTCTGTTCACCAAATGCAAAACTCCACTGATACTCCCTGTGTTGTTTTATAAGGTAAAAAATTAGCTGCAACATCCCAGCTCCTAACTAGGACGACCCCATCTGAACAGACAACTGTTGTAACAATCCTTCCTTTTGGTTACACTATGTAACTAGAAGGAAGCTGGGGTGTACAGAAACTTGGCAAACCAGTGCTAGAGCTTTGTAAGTCACTAATTTTATTGGACACTTAGTAAAAAAATCTTTCTTTGTATGCCTAGTTCTTTGCTCTAGTAATAACACAAAAAGACTCCCCAAATCAAAGTCAAACAAAAGGAGCGACAGGGAGAAAAGGAAGACATGGCAATGGGAAGAAGTTAGCAAGTAGGACCCTGAGAAACTAAGAAAAGGTTTAAAAAGGCTATTATATCAAGATGCAAAGCAAGTTTTAGTGGACTGAGGGGCTATCTTCCTTCTGAATGTCCTTCCATATTGCTCCGCTTCCCCGCAG
The DNA here is from genome assembly GCF_031877795.1 of Strix aluco. Taxonomy (NCBI): domain Eukaryota; kingdom Metazoa; phylum Chordata; class Aves; order Strigiformes; family Strigidae; genus Strix; species Strix aluco. The sequence goes on along the minus strand of NC_133939.1, from coordinate 25,114,893 downwards.
GGGGAATGTCCCTAGATAGAAGGCATTAACTGGAATTCCTTTTTCTCGTCTTTTATTGTTGTGGCTTTTATTTCTTTGGTGCTATTGTTCTTTATGACTGTTGTATCTGATTTTCAATGTAAGAGCAATAAATGGAAGAAAAAGTGTAAAAACAGTAGAATACAATGCAGGGTGAGGGAAGGGAGCAGACAGTGGGTGCTGACAAGTCCCTCCTGCTCTTCTTGTAATAAGTATGCTCTTGCAGCAAGGGTCCATGGAGACCACAGCCTAAATGAGAAATGGAAAGTCTTAAAGACCTAGTCCAGATCTTCCATTGGTATAAATTAACACTGATCTGTCCCAAAGATTTTAGCAAGTCTGGAAAGATGGAAGCTGATGAACCTTTTGACTACAAACGGGTTCCTATGATCAGAAATTCATCTTTGCAAAGAAGACCATGCAAACAATATACTTCTATACCTCAGCAAACAAAAATAAGTTCTCTTTTGCCAAGTTAGCTACTGAATTTCTATGACCCCAGCACTACAATTTGTCTTGAAGCTTCTGTTCAAGTGACCCTTAAAGGCAGTATTGAAATTCTTCTGCTTGGGTTATGGAGGCTAATAAAGAGTTTGATAACTGGTGGGAGGGCACTGAAGCATTCATGCATATGGAATCATATGCACATCTATAACCTGAGATTTTTCTGATGTCGTGAAAAGAAATGCAGAATTACTGGTGCTTAATTCTCTCAAACTTTCAGAGCTGTTTCTGGACTCGGGTATCCCTGCAGTGAGTGATGGTTAAACAGGTCATTTATAAAAAAAAACCAAACAGGGTGGAAAGGTTTGTTTCCAAACCAACAAGGCCTTTTATTTACCTTCAATAAGCTGTCTTAACAATTGCTGTTCATTGAAGGCAAGGACTAACCTGAAACCTAGAGCTGGTTTTATTGAGTAGATTATATATACAGCAGTGAAAACTGTAGGATGCACAGGAGCAAAAAGAGGGAGAAACTTCTGGTGGCAATAAGACCTGTTGCAATAGCCAAAGCATCATCATCAGGGACTAATCTGGCTTGGAGTCTGCTTGATTAAAAATAAGAGACAATAATTTTCTTATGGGTCCACAATTCAATTGAATAACTTGGTTTGTTATCTAATACTACTTTGTCATACAGAATGATCTGTATGTTGAAAGCCCTGTTCAGGCATAAACTAATTAATTTTCATGGCAGGAGCAGTCTTGTGAAGTGCTGTGCTTCTACAATGTAAGAGAAATTGAGGAAGCACAATAACTCACAGGGTGAGGCTGAATTTCCCATTAGATATGTAATTAAATATTATGAGTCCCACTGGGATGCAGAGACGTTAAGCAGAGATATTAAATGAGTTAGCAATAGCTGTGCATCGGTCCCTCTTTGGCTCCTGATTCAGAGCAGAATGGTGGCAGCTATCATTGACCCATCCTCTAGACTCCTCTTCATCCCACCACTACGGTTGCCTTATATTAACGGTATACCTCCAAGGGATTTCATCTTAGATACAGTATTTCTGCAGTAATGCTAGACAGAATGAGACAAAATTCAGGGGTCAGAATATATGATAAAGCATTTGGATACTTTATATATCCACCTCATTTCACTAGCTGCTTTAGCAAATACTGAAGTTATGCTTATTCCATTTCTCACAGTGTGAAATAATGAACTTTAAATATTCCTAGGCAAAAAATGCCTGGGAGGAAGGAAAAAGAGAGAATAGAAAGATAAAATCTTATGTGACACCAGGTGAAGCACATATCAGTAATTTGGGGGTTATATTAATTAAAACGATATTTTAATACTTTCTGAAGTCATCATTACAAACATAGAAAACTTAGAGTTAGGGTTTCTGGAGGCTTTTTAACCCGTGTATTACAATTACACATTTCACCCTAATTGCTCTGTAATTTGACGTGCCACGGTTTAATAGTGGCAGCTGAAGCAAATCCACTAACAACTGAGAGCTGAAGCATGCACAGATGAGAGCTCCTGACAGGTAGAGCTTCAATTCAGCAACTTTGTACAGGCAATAGAGCTGTAACATAAAAGTTAGCAGGAAAGAAAAGGTTGTGAAAAAGGACTGGCTGATATAGCTTAGATTAACATTCAAGGCAGTTCTTTTGCTTTGACAGCTTTTAGTTTCTTAGTATGGCTTCTGGTTTTAATTTCTTCTTTTAGCTTGGTGTCTTCATTTTCCAGTGAAGAAATTGCCTGTTGTGCAATTATTTTAATCTCTGCGAACGTTTATTACCTCTGTTGCATTATTTTTGTCAATATGAATTTTAACCTTGAAGTACTACAAGAACAGTAGGGAAATTTTTCTTCCTTCCCCTGATAAATAGAAAGGTACATGGCACAAGTTCTATAGGTACAAATTTCCCATTCAGGATGTGCGAGCGAACCTGGTCTTTGACATGATTATATGCAAGACACAAATCTGTAAGAGCAGTGAAAACCAACGGAAATCCAGTGGCCATTGTAAGCCACGGAAAAAACAACAAAAAAATCTGATCCAGAGGTTGATTCTAACATGGTTTTGTTCATTTTATTAAATGTGTGGATGGTTCTTGCCTTTATTTCCTATAAACCACACTGGGACTGGAGCCAATGCTGTCACAGACTAATGCTGATTCTGTAGCCCATGCTTTTGTAACCTCTAAGTTATACTACTTTAATGTTTTATTTTATGACCTTCCTGAGAAAATTCTGCAAAGCTCCAATGGATGCAAGGTATTGCAACCTGAATATTAACTTGTAATAAGGTGACCGAACATGTTACATCTGTTGAAAGAGAACTATATCAGTTCCTTTTATGTAGTTGATTTGGCCAGGAAGTGTTTGGTATGGCTACACCTAGGATGCAAAGATCATGATATGAACTTTGCCATTAGTAGAGATCTTCCAAGGGTGTTCTCTTAGCTCTGAAATTTAGATTTAAAGAGGAGCAGGGGTTTACAATTGCTTTTGTGTCCTGAATACAGGTCACTTTTGGCCAGTGACCAAATCTATTGAATTAACAGGCTACTGTATATTCAGATTTGGGAAGTGAATGATGTTGCTTTGCTGCTTTGGGTCATCTGTTATTGTAATCTCCCTGGGAACTGTTCTTCTGAAGGTTTTACAAGGTGGCTATAAAAGACCGAGTGATGTGATTTATTCATGTTGGTTTTAAGTTATGCGTAAAACTTTGTTTTTACCTAGTACCGACCTGTCTATGAAAGAAATAAAAAGAACAAAGGTGTCAGTTAACCTCCCAAGACTTGAGGGTTAGGAATTGGGGTGAGGATGGTGGCAAATCCCTTTGGGATTACCAAAATCTGAGTTTACCCAGGGCTCAGCACTCTGCTGCTGCAATTCATTCCTGTCACCCTCTGTATGTCATGAAAAGGGAAGCATAAGGGTGGGTGCTGGACTTGCACCTTCCTCCAAAACTCTCTGCAAGTCACATGACAAGCATTTTGAGGCAGTAGCCCATGAGTTCAGCTCCTGCCCAGTGCCAAGTCTTTTTAAATCCCAGAAGCATAAAGATGCTCCTGTATACGTAACTGTAAAGTATCTTTCCTCCTTTTTGATGCTGTTTTCTTCTTGGCTGTTACTGTCTTAATGTTGACCAACCCTGAACTGTTCATTTAAAAAAACCCAGCATTTGCTGCTGTCAGAGTGACTCTGGTTTGCAGAAGACAGTAAATTCCAGGTTTTTCATTTGTGAGGCTAAGTAAAGCCATTAAAGTTTTAACCCTCAGTTATTCCCAGCAAGGCATCATTTCAGAGGATGCTGGAATTGAGCTAATAAATAAGGGAAAAAAACCACCACAACAGAAAGCTAAAGGCGGGGACTTTGAGCAGGGCCTGCTTTGCATCCTGGCTTCTGTGAATTCTTGCTGCAGCTGCTCTTGCAGCTGCATTATTTTCAACATCACTCCGAGCAGTGCTATGTAATAGCCTCGTTACAGAGGGACTAAACAGCTAACAGAATCCTAAAATCTTCAGACTTTTTATAAAATTTACATTCTGAAATACCATATTTAAGCTATTTTTCAATGTTGGAATTTAAATGGGCACAATTAGAGTTGATTTTTATTTTGTTTTTCAACTGGTAGTTATTACATTGAGCAAGTATTCCTTGTGGTCACGGTCCTGCAAACACACACATGCAGCATCTTAATTTTATAGGAGTGAGTAGTCTCGCAGCGTCGCATAACATTAGACATGCAAACAAGCAGTTACAGAGCTAGGGCTTATATTTATAATGAAGAATTGAGGAATGCAGCAAAACATTTTACATTGAATTTCCTGCATATTCTTTCAAAACAGCAATGATACGTGGAGTTTCCTCGTTGTTGGCCTGCCTTACCATTTCAGTCAGTTGGTAAAAGCCCTAATGATTTTGTTAGAGCAAAGATAAACCAATGCAAAACACTTTAAAGGACTCACTTTTACATGTGTCCAGAGATTGCCCATAAAATTTGTCAGTGGTCACATTTGAATACTATTACCACAGCATTTCATCTATATTTCCTAAATGGTTTTGCAAGCTTAGGTGTGGATATCCTGGCAATACCACCAATTTGCACAGATATAAATAATGACCTTTTAAGGAGTAGGCACCATAAAGTGAATGTAGCTAATAAAAAACTTCATTCATTGATTCTAATGTAATGAATTACAGTATTATAATTCCTGAAAACAGTGCAAGTGCAAAATGAGCAGTATGGCCACCCTGAAATACAACAGACCTCATCGTATGCTGCTTACAACTCAGCTTCTAGAAGGTATGCAGTTAGATGACATTCTCAGTGTTGTTTTAAAATAATTTCTCTAGCCCACATGGCTGCAGGAAAAAGCTTGGAAATGTAACTCAAGTATCATGTAAAGGCTCGGGAAATAAAAGGAAAGAAGTCAAAGAATGTCTTTGTAAAAAAAAAAAACAAACCCAAAACATTTTTATTTAGTTAGATGTTCTCGGTTGCCTGCCTGAGGATGTTTAATGTTTAAGGTTAGCAATATTGAATGACAGAGGGAGGTTTTTATTGGTTAGGTACTGTAATAAGAGCATTTTTTTTTTTTTTTCATTCTAATTATACTTTACATGCATCTTTCTGGTGTGGGCAGATCATGTGATTTCTGTGCCTCATGGAGCTAATAAGACTTCACTGCTTTTCAGTGCTGCATGGATCAACTTACTAATATTTGTGAAACACAAAGGAATTAGAATGATGAACGTCCTATAAATAAATAAATGTATCTCCATTCATTAGCCAGGAAGGCTCTGTTTTGTTTCAAGAAGTGATTACTGAAAACGCTTTACCATGTATTTTATCATCAAACAAGATGACATTAAGTGGCAATATGTTAAAATTAGTTGCCTTCCATTCTTTTAACTTTACTGGAAAAAAGTTACATTTTCTTTTCAGATTGCATTTCCCCAAGTATAAAACAGATGCATTTGGATAAATAGATTTGGAACATATTATTAAATTAAATGAAGAAAAGGAAACATAATGAAATAAAATCCAAGTATCTGAAAAAAAATATTCTTTTCACAGGCTTGGAGTGGAAATCTAATGTTCCTTCTCTACTTTATCCTGGTATGAGGATGACAGGTATTCTATCATCTTCCAAAGTACCATCTGAGATGCCACTTCTGATTTGAACAAGAATGGGTGTCCATTCATGGAGAACCAATTTCAAAATCCAGTTAAATGTATTAAATCTATTTCTACACCAAGCACATTGTTTGTACTTAGTACATTTATTACTATTATTACAATAAAATTAAATGGTGCCATCTGAGATCAGGTTCCTATTATACTTCTACATATTCATTGTAAAAGAAATTTTTAAATAGACCACGAAGAGGAAAGAAGTATCCTTTGCAGTAAAATGGAGATATGGAAATGAGGCACAGAGAAATGAATCCTACTTAGGGACATGCAGGAGACCCATGGCAGATCAGCTTCTCACTTTTGGGGTTCCTGCAGTTGCCTTCCCTAAGTCCCATTTAAATATGGTACTGAGCCAGCTCAGCACAACGGGACTCGCCTTGGGGGCTCTTGAGGACCATCCTTGTTGGGGAGCTGCTTGGGAAGTGAAGCACTGGCTCAGTCCAAGCCCTCGAGCCTGCTGGAGCACACGAGTACGAGCGGACTAGGGGATAGCATGGCTGTCCCCAAGGCAGTCAGGCCTAAATGCTTTACAGCATGCCCCAGTTTAGTAATTCCAGCTCAGGTCTTCCTCACCTCTTGTGAATACTTTCAGCACAGTATTTTGAAAATGGAAGAAACTGAAAATGCTGGAAGGTGTCTTACTTGTAGATAATACCAGAAGAGAAATCTATATCCCCACAACCTTTCTTCTACCACTTGCATCGCAGACCATTGAGTGTAAGCAGAGGTTTCTTCCCACCTTGGACCACTGGAGGAGGTATACTCATGCTCATCAGAACCTGAGCTCCACTGATGTATGTGATAAAAAAAAGAGTTCTAAAGTAGGTTTAGAAAAGGGTTTTAAGTAAGGTCCTTATTCATTTGTCAAGAGACTAAATTACTGAACACACTTAAATCAGAGCAACTTGTTAACCTCACTTTCTAAGGTAGTTTTGCAAATACATCTAAATAATGCAGTCTCTGCTGCTTCTCACCTAGACAAATAAACTTTGTAACTGCAGGCCTCAAAACAGAGCTGATGAGTTACTGGAGTTACATTCAGAACTTGGAACACTGCAAGGAGTTTCAGAATAGAGTATTTCAAGAATAGAGTAGACTATATACTACAAGTATTTCAGAATAGAGTAGAAAATGGCATAAACCTCACAGACAACAGTCCCATCCCAGTGCTAAGCTATCCTCTTAGGTGCTGAGGACTAAAGAATCCCATGACCAGAGGGAGACAGATGAATAAGAAACACAAAGCAAAACCAGCATAATTAATCAAGTAACTAAGATACAAGATCTCAAAACAGAACAAATGCACCATATTGCTAAAAAATGTTGTTCTGCAGATAAATGAATAAATATACTTTCAAGACAGGCTTTTTTGTTCTTCTCAGTAGCTTCAGCCCTATTGCTTCCTCTGCACATTTGCTTCCCCAGGTGCAGCTTAGATATGGCATCTAAATTTCTCTGTCTATGCAGTTGAGGTGAAACCTAGACGAATGAATCATTGCATCCTATCCACACTTACTGATCTGCTGGCTCAAAAGTGCAGAGCAGAGCAAAACAATTATGGGGAAAAGTGCAGCAGGGCTAAAGCAACAAAAGGGGGAAAGAAATAAAATGGAAATGCGTAAAGATTCAGTAAGAGGGGGGAAGCACTGAAGATCTGAGGAGGCAATAGAGAAATAAGGGAAGATGATAGGAGTGTCAAACATGTATTTGGATGATGAGTAGAACTAATGAAACTGAGTTTCCTGGGCCTTTATTGCTGGGCTCTCTGGTGTCTAACAGTGGTTAAGAGCTGATCGAAGCTTTCCCTGTGGTTGGAGTATTCACAGTGTCTCTCCCCCAAGTGAATCTTCCTAGGATCTATTTAGGGGGCTGTTGATGATGCAGTAATTTGGAAATAGGATCCAGGAAGATCCAGATAAACAATAATTAAGGCTTTTTCCTAAAAAAACAAGTAAATGCTGTAGTCAGAATGAAATGGGACTGGAATGAAGATGCAAAATGGAAACAAAATTGAAATAAAAAAGGAGAAGGCCCTTCTCCACCTAAATCTTCAAGGATGAGCTTTTTTAAACTTAAATGACTAATGGGAGAGGAAAAAACTCTGTATGGAGAGAGACTGGAGAGCGGTTGTGACCAGTGCCTAAAAAGATCTGTACTGCCAGAAGAGATCCCTGAGTGGAGATGGCTGAGATGTAAAGAGGTTGATTTTAGGTGATAGAAAGAAACAAGGAATTTTGGGCAGGTGGGAGAGGAGATGATTGCAAGAATCCCATTGCGGTCTCTGGAAAGTGCTGGGGCTGGACTGTAAATTTGGGTAAGGTGAAGAAAATGAAAAGCTGCTCCCTCATTAGTCCTCACCTCACTAAGTGTGAAGGTAATAGAGGAGGAGATACGGGTATTTCCGTTCCCTCACAGGACTATCCCCGCTACAAGCACCAGAGCTACAGCCAGCTTAGGAAAAGCAAAATATTAATACCCTGTTATTCCTCAAAGGGAAATATTCCACATGTGATAACCCAGGCCCCATCTAGACCCCTCCTGTGCATGGCATAAAGACAGGCAGCTTTCTTACTTACCAGCCAGGTCTCTGTCTGCCGTTGGCAGTTGTGGTGCTAGGCAGAATGCGTTGGGCTTTGAAAGACAACATTCCAGGTTTCCTTGGAGATCCCACCACCTGATGTTCCACACCTCCCCATGCCCTAACTGTCTGCTGTCCCTGGCATCCCTGCATCTTCACCACCCTGTGTCTCCCTCATTCCTGGTGTTCCCCACATCCTTACCATCTGATGTTCCCAGCATCTCTGTGTCCCCACCACCCCGTGCCCCCAATCCATCCCCACCACCTGGTGTCCCCTACATTCCTGGCACTCCCTCTGTGGCCACCACTTGGTGTGCCCCATGTCCCCAGCATCTCCACATGCCCACCACCCCTCATGCCTGGCTACCACGCTGCCTGCCATCACCCCTTCACCTGCATGGTGAACCCCCAGGCTTGGCCATGACTCAATGGCTAAAAACCAAGGTGGCGAATCTGCGCTGTAAATGAGTCCTCCCTGGCTAAGTGACAAGTCCAGCCCACCCAACTTGCATTATTTATGATGGGTGATGGCTCTATATGGGGTAACAAATTTGAAACTTACTATAAACTTGGTTGAGGTTACTACTCTAAACTTCCTAGCTGGCAATCAAGATCTGATCATTTTTTTAAAACGTTCTAACAATGTGCATGTTAGTATAACAGAAATGTGAAACAAAAAGAGAAGCAAGAATTACAAAAGGTGAAGTAATCAGCAGGCTTATTATAGACACTGTCAGGTTGCTCATATTCTGATTTAAGTTAAAAAAAGAAAAAAAAAGGTACTGGTGCAGATGGATTGTTCATGAGATGTATTCAAAGTTGCTAGTCCAAACAGCATAATTTTTAAGGCTAAGCATTCCCTATACAGCAATGTTTGAACCGAATGCTTTTTATGGATGCGATTAGTTCGTATAGTTGTGTGATTATGCACATGGGATCTGATTCACAGGATTGCTTCTTTCTTCCGTGACAAAGGATAGATGTAAGAAAAAGCCTAAAAAGGTTTGTGCTGGTTAAAAATATTCATGAAAAGTAAAACTCCAGGTTTAGAAAAGCCACATAAGGAGAAAAAATGGAGTTTCTAGATCTTTTGAAATTTCTACTGTGCAAAGAGTTGTAGTGTTTAAGGCTCGTAAAATAGATTAAGAGTCCAGTGACATACAAGAGTGGATTTTTTTCTCTGCTCTCTGTTTGGCTATATATCAATAGGTCTTCTAGGTGGAAGAAAAGTCTTGCTGACTACATCAAAGATTCCTTACTAGGAACAGACCTTAAAAAATAAAAAGTAGGCCTACTTGAAAAATGTTCATCAGGTATTTTTTAGTGGAGATTTTGTTTCTCTCCTAAAAATATGTACCTCTGCAAAAAATTTTTTTTTTTTTTTTTCTGAAAAATAATCAGGAAAAGAAAGTAGTTCTCTTTGATTAAAATTTGACTTGTCTGAGAAACAAGCTGCAGTGGTCTCTGTAAGACATAGCCCAAGCAAGGATCTCAAATTCAATACAAAGACATGAAGCACTGAGACTATGCCTGTCACGAGACATTGAACCAAAATTCTCAATTCAAAATGCTTTGCTTTTCATCTCCAAAATGGCTTGTCTTAAATACCTCCATGAAAAACTGAAGGTAGCCAAAGGCAGGCAGGGGAGAGCTTTGAAGAGTGGCTGGGACAAATGGCGAGGCATTGACTTCCAGCATGGGAAGCCTTTGGATGGGAGCAGTCATGGGCCTTGGTGAGATGATTCATATTGCTGCGACATCCCTCTGAGAGCAGTAGTGAAAATAAACATTGGCATCACATACTCTTGCAGATCTTTTCTGGTCAAAAGCTGGGCTGCTACATTATTTATTGAAAGTATGTCTTTTATAGTTCTAGGATGACTATGTGGCTCTTTCACCTTTGAAGAGCTTCAACACAACATTCATGTGTTCAAAGGTAAATGTGCATATGGCCATTGTTCATTTTGGGAGGTTCTGGAAATAAATCGTACAGGGCCACAGGAGAATTCAGTGCTTTGGGAACTGGAGAGAAGACGTACTGGACAGGGAGGGTCACAGATGTTTCCTACCAATCTGTTTGTTTGCTCTTCACGTATAACTTGCAATTTCCCATTGCTAATTGGGTTGACTTTTGCTAGGCAATTTCCATGCAGGTTCTTGTTAGCTACAGATCATGCACTAATGGCAGCTTTTGTTTGGACTAGGAGCTATCTGAAAAGCTGCTGTAAGAGGCCTAGTGTTAGGATATTTATTGGAAGTAAATCCCCTCTCTTACTAAGATTAATGAACATGAGCAGAGGCTCATGCTCAAGACACCATGGAGTTATGCAGCTACTGTTAAATCCTTAGGGAGTCAGTTACCTCTCTGGTAGCTGTGCCCTTCATAAAGCATAGGCTCTTGCATTATTGGTAGATTTGCATGTTCCCATATCCAATAACTCTGAGTAAGTGGCGTATTTAGAGCATCTATCATAGCATTAAGAACAGGTTTCTGCCACGCTGTGGTGATGGAGAACATTTTTTGACATCCTGGAATTGAATCCCCCTATTCTGAACATACCCTCTGTCTTTGGATACCCCCACTCTTATTCCTGCAAAACACATTAATTTTGGAGGTCTATTTGTTTTAATGCCTTTAACTGCCTACGTCATTCCTAAGGAAGGATGAAGCTGTGATATGCTGGCACATGAGTCTAAAAGTCAGGATAATGCAGGACTGAGGTGAAAATGAGTATCACTAATGCTTGGGCCTATGCTGGGGAACGAGAAGCCCAAGGAAAAAGAGAAACTTCTGTGTCTGGAACTGTTTAAAAAATAATGACAAAAAAGACCAACAGAAAGTTGGAGGAATTTAGTCCTTCATGCAGCGGGGCTCTGCTCCTCCCCTCCCTGCTATTTTTAAACAAATTAGTTTTAATATTACCTAGACATTAATGTTTTAGATTGGGTACTATTCATGCTCCATAACTGCTTTTCATAAATGTTTTAATGGGTCCAGGCCCAATTCCACTGAGGTCAATTAGAAGATTCCAAATAAATCCTTCCTTCCCCTCCTCACATTAGTATGCAGCTTGTAAGAGGGCTGACATTGGTCTGTGCTTTTATCTTAAAATAATCCAGAAGACAATTTTCCTATGGGAAGAGCTATCACTATATAATTTGTGGGTGGTACTTAAAGGGATGTTACTCAGGTAAAAACACTTATCTTTAATTTAGGGCCCAATTTTCAGACATGCCGAACACAATCCTACCCAAAGTTAAATATAGGCTTTGGTGGTCAATACCTCTGAAAACCAGAACCATAATTTTTAACGTATCTCATTTTGTCGCCTGTATTGTCCAGACTTAGGTTTAAAGTGGTTTGGGAGTGCATTTCAATGTGTTCTTTCTGCAAATATTGCAGCAGAATAAAGTGGTATATTATGATAAAATATGTTCTTTTTTATTTATGTCTTAACTTCAGGCCTGTGAGTATCTGACTTAAATGAAATCCATTTTTAAATGGACTTCAAACTTTAAATAACTAAAAGCATCTTTCTTCACAAGAAGAATATAGTAGGTCTTTGGTCTGATATGCCATAAAAAATGGAGGATGAGCTGTAAAATACTTTGGGAAATATTGATTTTTTTTGTTTGTTTGTTCATATTATGGATGACTAACTGGATAAATACTACTATGGTTTGGTGCAGAAACCCGAATTCAAATTTCTGTTGTACCTCTGAACTTGCAGGGGCAAATAGTTTACTGAATAAGGCCCTAAGCCTTTGTGTTATACGTGCCTAAGTCTCTGAACTCCAAAGGTCTAGCTTTAACCATAACTACTTTGAGAATACTCCTTTAATGCTCTTTAAATGCAATTTTTATAAGTACTTTTTGGCATAATTTAACTGCAGAGTTTCACATTTGTCTAGGATGTTTTAAGAAATTGGAAATTATTTCTGGTATTTGAAACCAAGCTTGAAATTGTGCTGAAAACACAGTTCTTGCAGAGACTTTTCAGCTGAATTAATTACAATACAATCAAGCTGTGGCATGTGGGACAAGAAACATCTGGTGATAACCTTGGCTGATCTTACTGTAGATTGCATTCATGAGTCTGAATAGTTTTCAATTTATGTACTTGTGATGGCTTTGGCCATCTTGACAAAAAAATCCCACACTTAGGTCAAGGACTCTGGAACCATTAGCTTTCAGTAAGAAATTACTTGTGGACTCATTATATGTTTATTGTCTAAGGCTCCTTGTAATAGGAGATCTGTTTTGTACATTAGCAATGTAGATCATTAGCTTTGTATATTCCAACTCAAACTATTAGAAACACATCTTCCTCCAAGAAGAGAACTTGAAACAATTCAACAAAAGAAATAAGAAGTCAAGCTGTGCTATTCTTTTCATTGTCTTCTAGTTATATTATCTGTGTATGCATATATGTACTGAGGAATTTTAATGGCTAAATAGCTTCAAGATAACTCTAGCTTTTTAAAAGCAAATAGAAAATCATCACTCTGTGAAGCTGAACAAACCATACAGCACTGGGAAGAAATCCATATATGCCCAATACATAGCTATATTGCTTTTTTTAATTGTCAGCTGCCCTGTACATAAAGGAAATGTCACCCCTGCAATCTGGTAGCATTCTCTGTCCACTCTGATGAGGACTAAAGGATGGGGAAAGATGCAGGCAAATGAAAGCCCAGGTGCTTTAGATGTTTATGTCTTCTGAGTGCCAAAATACTTCTGGTGTTTTAGATTTTATAAACATATAGCTCTCAGATTTAGATTATCTGAAAATTGAAAACAAAGACAGAGTAATCATGCACATAAACATACTAAATCCCATTGAACTTTCTAATAAAATAAAGAATCCTGAACTTGGAAGAAATATTTTCAGTTCATACAGTCTCTTGGACAATAAGGGGCAGCTTCATCATACTGGTCTCTTTTTCTGCAACTGAACCCTTACATCCACTTCTCCTGAAGTATGAAACCATCCTGACTTGGGCAGATTCCAGCTGCAGCATCGACAGGCACTTTACAAAGGAGGAATCCTGTGGAATGGGTCCATTTGAGACATATCTCTGGTCTCTCTGCTTCCTTGTGCATGGCAGATTTACAACACAGTGAAGTTATTCCACAGTGGTAGGAGCCCAGCTTCGGCCTCCCCATGACAGCTTCCTCCCAGTGCTCTGCTGTACAAGTCAGTGCAGAATTGATTCACTGCCTGTGTGGTTTTACAGCTTACCTGCTGCACTTCTCTTTCTTCCCTGGCACAAAACCCAGCAGCTGGGGTTCTACAGAAGCACCGATTTGGGTGGAATAGGTTCTAAAAGACTATAACAACTATTACTACCTGTTTGCAATAGGTGGCACACATAACATTCTTTGTGCTTTCTAGAGGCAACTGGAAGGGAAGTGATCTTGGCTTTGTATAGGAAATCTATACAAATATTGTCTGTTGCCAAAGAATTCTTTTTTCTTAGATCTTCAAGTCTTACATTTCTGTATAACCAGATTTATGACACTCTGTCACTGTATTTATTGTAAATTGTAGGAGTTTTGCTTAGTTGCAGGTAGCTACAGGGTTTTAACAATCTGTAGAATTTGATCACTGAGGCGCTGTTTAAATAAGGAAAAAAAGTCTATAAAAATCCTTTTGACCTTCACGGTATCCACAAATACAGCAAACTTACTTTACATTAGATTTCAGAGATACCCAGGGCATATACATTTTAAATTATGCAGTCAGGAGAAAACTGGTGTTCCCTGCATATCAGATACATCCAGACATGTATTAAGCATCTCCTGAACCTATAAAGAAATATTTCTGTTCTACTTAATAAACGTGGGCCTGATTCTCTTACTTTCACTGGTGTAATTTCATTGACTACCACGAAACCACAGCCTTATCATGTCTATGAAAATGATAAAGCCAGCACTTCTGTTGATCACAGTATGTAGCCTAGAGATATGAGGGAGACTTTACTTAAAAGTCTCATGCCAGTTACATTAAATCTTGGTGCAAGACTGAAAGTTAACATTTTAAGAAATGTGTATTATAAATAGTTTATGAAGAACATTTTTTTTGTTTAGGCTACTGGTATTCAACACTTCATATGATTTGTGAGATTCAACATAAAATTCACAAACATGGTGTTAATTTTTCCCTGGGGATTTTATGTATTTATGTATATGCAGCCTGCTTTCTTTAGCTATGTTTGAAAGCTATTTCACAGTACAATGAGGTCCTAATTTTTACAGCCAATCAAAGCTGTGCCTTGCATGTAATCAACTCTTTGCTTATATAGCAGAACAAAGCAACGCCCTATGAAAAATTAAGTTGTATTTATTTTTTAATATAGTACTCAGAATATTAGGTATATGAATCACATAAACCAGAATCTAATTAAATTATCAGTTCCCACAGCAAGTTCTGCATCTTCTACAAATACATCTGAAATTGTATTAAACATATCCCTGCTTATGAATTCCCCAAGCTAAAGCTTTTGATGTTGCTTGCTAAATTCTTAGCAGAAATTGTAAAAATCTGAATACTAATAGGGCAACTGAAACCATCCTGTTGCTTAAACAAGAGTATTTTTCAGTGATAAATTCTGACTCTCAAAGTTGTGCTCCTATTTGACTACCAACAGGTATTTGCAAACATGGCAGGCTTTTCTGCTCTTACTGAGCTCATGTCTGGCACAAAAATGTGCAGCAACAGGGAACAAACTAATCAAAACCCCATCCAGATTTTTATGTGTGTTTGTAAGCCTGCATTATTTTTCCCCTAGGCCAGCGGAATTCAGTGTTAAAAAGGTGTGTTTGGCAACTGAAGAGCTTGTTCTCCAACGTCATTAATCACAGCTGGACGTGTAACAGGTATCTCGCACAACACCTCATCCAGGCTGCTGCCTAGCAAAGGAGATACAGTCTCCTGACCTGCTGCTCTGAGCTAGTAGACAGTGAGTCCGCTTGGACCTTCCTTCTGGAGCCCACCTGCCATCCAGGAGAACTTAATGCATTCAAACAAATCTACCCATCTGGTACTATCCCAGCATTGATTTTTAAGTCTAAACGGAGAGGAAAAATGTCTCTGAAGCAACTGTTTTCTTGTTTTCCTCCTGATATACCGTACAGCTAAATACAACAGTTTTCCTATCTGGTTTAGGTCTACTGTTCAGGTTTGGAATTTGCTTCCCTTTGTAGTGTGAGCCAATGTCAGGAGAGGACAGCTGCAGGAGAAAAGAAGGAATTCTTCATGCGTTTCAAATTCTTGAAGTCATTCCCTTTGTATACAGATAAAATTTCGGTACAGAAAGTACATTCCAGTCATAGATACAACCTGAACATAAAACCTGGTGAGTAACAGCAGGAAATATCTCTCAGATAGACATCTAACTGCTGGTCATGCCTGTACAATAAATGATGCTGAGGCTCAGTATCCCATGGACACACTTAAAAGAGACTTCATTTATAAAAATAGTTGCCTTACAAAATACAGCATGTAAGTGTACCTGTCTTGTTGACGAAAAATTACATAAGTATTTAGAGTGTTCTCTCTTTCCATTCATCTTAACATAGCAAAAATTAAGCTGCTAGTTAAGAAACTATCTGCCTTGGTATGGCATTTGCATGTATCAAGGAACTATGTACCTGCAAACACAGGCTATGAGCAGCTCACAAACACTGTGGGAGATAAAGTGATAAAGGTGAGAACCTGAAGCCCAAGCTGATTAAGGCTGTGTTCAAGTCCTCATAAATAACACCAGCATACTTAATTACTCATGTTTAACCAAGCAACGGTAGTTCTGCAAGTAATGGTAATTTGATTGTTCATGATCACTCATGATCATCTGAACATACCTTCAAAGAGCCTTATCTTGCTGCAAAGATAATTTGGGTTGGAATTCAAGGGCTGCCCTGAATAATGTTCTGTCTGCTGGCAAAACTTTGAATATGAGTATGCTGATGCTGTTAATTTGATTTGGCTGGTTTCTCAGAGGGTGTGAACTAAAGCTGAACTTACTATTACTCATCAGTGGCTAACACAAGCACTTTACAACAAATAGACTAGCTCCATTTGAGTACATTTCAGGGATTTCCTTTGTGTATTCAGAAAGGACAGGCAAATTATTTCAAAATTAAATGTGTAGAATGACCCAGTTTATTGCAGCTTAAATAACTGTGGAACACATCTTTGAGAAATCCCAGATCCATAGAAAAATACATTACCTTCCAGGGTGTAATAATGCTGAAGGGCTGGCTATTTTTCCTAAGCGAGGGTAATTCAAGAGAAGTAAAGCAAGTGCAGCTCACTTGTTCTCTCTGTAGTATAACATAGCCTCATCTGCCTGTGGTCACACAAAAAGTCTGTGATGGGGCATGAAAGTAAATCTGTAGCTTAGTCCCTCTGAAGCATCCTAACCACTGAAAAAGAGAAGCCAGACAAAAAACAGAGTAGAGAAAGCAAGTAGAGAAAAAAGGAACTTCCTCCCTAGTTATCTCCTTACTTTATATTTTTATGTCTTTTATGTTTTGAAGTCCTTGTAAAAACTTTTCCTTGTAGCATAGTTATCTTCAACACAAACTAATCTGATATCCCACTTATCTGCAATTTTAGAAGGTTTCATGCACCACATTCATATCTAGCAATTGTTAGAATGAAGACTTTATCAGTTGCCAACATGTCGTGGTTTAACCTGGCAGGCAGCTAAACACCACACAGCTGCTCGCTCACTCCCTCCCAGTGGGACAGGGGAGAGAATTGGAAAAAAGGTAAACCTTGTGGGCTGAGATGAAGATGGTTTGATAGGACAGAAAAGGAAGGGAAAATAATAATAATGACAAAAGAATATACAAAACAAGTGATGCACAATGCAGTTGCTCACCACCTGCTGACCGATGCCCAGCCAGTCCCCGAGTAGCAATTGCCACCCCCAGCCAACTGCCCCCAGTTTATACACTGAGCATGACGTCATATGGTATGGGGTATCCCTTTGGCCAGTTCGGGTCAGCTGTCCTGGCTGTGTCCCCTCCCAACTTCTTGTGCACCCCCAGCCTCCTCGCTGGCAGGGCAGTGTGAGAAGCTGAAAAGACCTTGACTTAGTGTAAGCACTGCTCAGCAACAACTAAAACATCAGTGTGTTATCAATATTATTCTCATCCTAAATCCAAAACACAGCACTATACCAGCTACTAGGAAGAAAATTAACTCTATCCCAGCCGAAACCAGGACACAATATTTGTTCATTCAGTATGCAACAGAAAGTAATCTTAGCTCAAAGAGTTTTTAAAAATATTTTCCATAGAACTTAACGCCTGAAATACTTGAAATAAAGTTCAGTATAATTAATATAGTAAAAGTCTCAGTCACCAAAAGGAAATTGCAGAATGTGGGTGTCATGCTGCTACCTGTTGCCTAGCAATGTTGCATACGTGTGGCACAAGATTGATAGATATCACCCACTCAGATCGCTGGATTCAGACCTTCACCACCGAGTTGTCAGTTGGAAAAACTGCCAAGAATCAGAGAGAGAAATAGCAGATGGGAAGAGGAGCATCTCAGTGTAACTTCATCTCAGTGTCCAGCACCATACTACCCAAAAGATCAGGGATGTTAAATTTTATTGAGTCTGTTTTTCCAAAGGTCTATGTAAATATACACTTGTGTATAAATATATATATCAAAGAAAACTTGCTTCCTAGCTAGGTAAATCTGGGTCGTGCAAGTTGAGGTAATGATATCCTGAAATTAAAATGGCAAATCAGTTTCATAATTTTTAGTGACTCACACTGCATTACCTTTAAGTAGGATGAACAGAAAATTCTCTGATATTATAGATAATTATAATGTTATTATAGCATTCCTGATAGCAAATGCTAAAGTTAAGATGCAACACAGCATTTTAAGCAACTCATACCTTCTCAAAATACACTTTTTGCTAAAATTTTCCATGATCCACTTGGCTTCAAAGTCAGCTTTTTCTGAGAAATCTTTCTATGGAATTAGTTCTGCCATTTTTGAACCGAGTCGAGGAGCCTCCATATGTTCTATTCTAAATTCTGGACTTGCATAATTCCAAAAAATGACTAAAGATAGAAGCCTCAGACCTGACAGGTTTTATAATTCTCATTAGAGGAAGAAAATAATCTTGGTTTGAAGAAAATTAATTAAGTGTTTAAAAATAATTGCATCCAAAACAATTTCCTTCACAAGGACGGTCTGAAGATGTTTTTTCAGGCCAAAATGGTTTTAACTACTGTTATATAAGAAGGCATGCTCTTAACTGTTTAAAGTTGTTACATTTGAGGAAAGCCTTATTTGTTTAGCCCCATCCATTAATAAGGATTCATTAAAATAATACAAAGCACCAGAAAAATCTAATTATAAAAAGACCAAACAATCAATCCAATAGAGCATGAACTGAACAGCCATCTGTTGAACAGTCCCATTTGCAAAGAATTCAACATCCATCTTAGTCGTGGAAAACAGAGGAACTAACAACGCAAAAGCCAAGAAAGGCACGGTAAATAATAATGAGTAAGACAAGTAAAATAAATGGGAATTACAGTTGATCCTAATGCCCATGAAAGGCGCAGATTGCTTTGTTTAGGAACAGAACAGTGGACCATAGATGGATGCGGAAGAGAATGATGGTACCAGCCCAGACTAGAAAAATTCACTGGATAACAGGGACAGGGATGCGATGGCACGCAGCACATAGGGCTCCTGTCATCAGCAAACTCCTCCGGAGCCTGTGGTGTCACAGCTGCACGAGCTCCAGCACTAAGCCTGGGCTTGGTGCCTCCATTATATGGTTGTACAAATATCTGCTTTGCAGCTCATTTTAAGGTGGAAAGACTTCCCTAATGACCCATTCAGGAAAGAGCTTTTTGTGTTCACAGGGGTATCTTAATTAATTGCATTCTCTTTTTGCTGACGTTTGGTGCTGTTCAAAACACTTAGATAAGATTTTCAGAAGTATCAAATGTAGTAGAAACAACAAGTATCAGTAAGCACTCTGCAGCCTCCCAGTCAGTTCCTGAACCACCCACACAGCAGTTGCTGCTCACTACAGCCAACTCCCACACTGAGTTTGGGACTTGGGGTCTCTTACGTAGAGCCTAAGTCCCAAGAAAGGCAGGTGCATGAAAAGGTATTTAGAGCTAATTAACAGAAAATGTTAAAGGGAGAGGCATTTTAGCCTTCCACCCTTCATTAAGGTTGGGCACCTGAGCCAGCTGGGGTGGTGGAGTGGGAGCTCTCCTTGTGAGGATCAGAAGCCCAACTCTGCTGTTGCAGGTAGGTACCTACTCTGTGTTTTTGAGAGAAATGAATAGATATCTCTTTATTTTCTTTTAAAATGTAACAGAGAACACAGTCATAGGGTTATTCCTTTTTATGTAATCTTCTAGAGGTAGAGCAGCTGAAAAATGAAAGATTTCAGTTGTTTGCACAGGTCCTGAGTGGTTCAAAATTGTATCTTTCAGCGTGTGTTTTTGACTATGAGGGAAAATGAGGAGGGTCTGTCCTCTTTGATGAGATGCACAAGCTTTGTGGCAGGGAATGAAAACTCATGGGCTTGCAGTAGAGAGCACACAGGAGAGTTAGGAAGCCAGAAATGAAGATGAGTTGTTGTGTTGCCCACCTTATTTTTAGCTAATGCTGGTGTAATGAAAAATGTTTTCAACAGTCTTGAGAGTGGTTTTAGAAACAGTAAAACACAGAAATACAAAACTATGAGAAAGAGGGCTTGGGGCTCTAATGAGAGGATTTTGACTTTTCTGCACTGTTTCTTGACCTCAACATGACACTCGTCTTTTTATATCATTTATATGCATCTTCTTGGCAGCTGATAATACAAAATGATGGCTTTTTTCCATGTGACAAAGGAGAAAGTATTTCTTTTCGTTTATAGCTAAGGGAGCAAGGCAGGAAGCCTAGTCTTCTTCCCACAGCAATGTGTGCATCCTGAGAAAGAGGTGAGCTGGAAGGCTCCGGAAGAGTGTGTGCAATTACTCTTAGTCTTCTTGTGGGTCTTCTAGTACTACTAGGCTGAATTCCAGTTTGGCATTTATATTCCACTCAAATGTTGTGATAACATTTACTTTGAAAAGAACCAAAGTAAGGTAATAGACCAGTTCGATCTTGCTTAAGCCTATTTAAAGATACACACCTTTCTAGCTTGGGGAATGTAACATTCTAGCTCCATTCTGACTATAAGTAGTCTTTTCTCAACTAAGAGGGTGGAAGGGTACCAGTAACAGCCCTATTATTTGGCAGGCAGGAGGTAACCTTACAGTAAACAGCTGTCAACTTCACAGTCTAGCTGAATTTTAATGGCTCAAAGACTAGAGAGAGCTATGATTTTGCCTGAACCCTTGGGGTCTGGGCTGAATTACTCAGGACTACATTTAAGCTATCACGTTAGGGTCATATGACTTGTCTATATAAATTCCTCAAATGTGCCATTAAAATGTCAGTTCTTAACTTAGCTAGAACTATAAACCACTTCAGCACAGTTTAAATCTCTTATCTAGTATAAAACAATCAAACCAGAATAAAAGGAATATTGTGTGGTTGGCGGCACTGTCACTTTTAACCATGAGCAGGTGTATGCTATTGCTCCCCATCATTTTGGGTTGGTCTTGTTCTGCATGCAATGGAGAAAGAGGCTTAGCCCAGGTAAAACAGTAGCATTTTTTTCTAGGAAACTTAGAGAATTTGGCCTTCTAACTTCAGTCTGTCTGTGCAATCCCTTTCCTCATTCTTGGGTGTCCATCAAAATACAAAAAGGATTCTCAGACACTCAAAATATGGACAACTACTTTAAAAAGTCCCTCGGTTTGAAGAGCAATACTTATTGTGAGTATTAGCAGTCTCAGAATGTTATAGGCACTGGAAAGCAGAAAGGACCATAAGTTTTAAGTTAGGCCAGGGGCAAGCACAAGTGTGAATCACAACTTGGAAAAGTTAAAAAAAAAAAAAAAAAACCAACAAAAGAACATCCCCACTGTTTGGAGATGACTCTGCTGAAGCAGTGATTTATGAATATTTCTTATGCGTGAAAGAAAGAACATTTAAATCTCTGCTGTAATTCTGCTCTAAGGCAAGTACCTTTGGTTGCTACTGTGGACTAGGCACATGCACTTACCTATATGTCAGTGACAGCAGACAATTAAAGCAGTAATTTAATTGGGGATTCTGGAGCAAAGAGTGCTGGGATGAATATTGATACCTTAATGAAGGATCAAGCTGTGGTAATGTGCAGTATGATGAGCTAGGGTTTTGATTTGAGGAAAGTTATAGAGATGCAAAACTGCGAGTCAGTGAAAAACTATAAATTACAGGTGAATCAGAATCAGGCATATTTGCCTGCACCTGGTATGCCTCATGAATATACACCTGCCTGATACTGGTATTTTTCTTACAGATTTGAGTAAGGCTATGCATTTTCTAACAGTGCGGCTGCATACCAAAGCACTGTCTGTTACAAAAGGCGAGGGCAAATATACTCTGCTGTACTTATGTTTTAAGCTGTAATCTTTATATTATTCTGTTACTCCTACTCCATAGGAGTCAGAAATCCTGCAGCACTTCTCAAAAAAAATTATACTGCAGTGCTGATGAGTGTATCTTCAAAATGGACGTTGTTTGGAAGATAAACTTGTGCCCTGCAGAGAAGATAAAATGTAGATTTATTGAAGCAAACAACAACAAAAAGCTGTATATTGGATTTTGAGTCCTTTTTTTATATTTTAGGGTCTATAAAATCAGGCTCCTTGCCCTTTATATTGCAAGTCAAGCAGGAACAACCGTTGAAAGTTTTCTTGATCACCCATCTTTTATGTCCCCTGTAATCAAGCATATACCAAATTCCAGAGTGATTTGAAGAGAAGTACCATCTTTCTTTACTAAAAACAAAGTGGGGAGATAAAATTGCTCCTAATGCCTTATCAATAACAGTTTTCTTTTGATATCAATGGAAGTTCGTTTTCTTGATACCTCACCAAAGGCATGGAGGCACTTTCAGTACACTCAAGTTTATTTCCAAAGACTTGTGCCTCTTCACTTAAGACTGGATTTATTGCTTCTGCAAAAATGCAGGTAAAACAGGCTTTATGCTGAAGAAAAAGGGAAAGCAGGAGGATTGGGCAGAGGGTGCCCATAGAAAGAATACAGAGCAACTCCTCCATATCCATTCCTCAGTCCCCTGGCTGAAAGCAGAAGCTATTATGGCTGCGTTCCCATATATTAAAGTATAGCACTGCTGCTTTCAGGAAATTACTTACACTTCATGTGTCCTTGTTGCTTTCCCAGCTGGATCAAAATTCCACACTGTGCTGCCCTGTGTGGAGCCATGATGAACCTCAGTGTTGTGTGGAGTTTGTTGTGTTAAACTGGATGTAATAAATTGGAGTCAATGCACAACATTGAACTGTTAAGTATTAGTTGGAAGTTCAAATATTGAGAGCTTAGCTTACTTATTGCCATGGCAATCACTATTAAAAATATTTTTAGCTTATACTAAAGGTACAAAAAAGAAGGAAAGCAAAAGGCATTTGAAATGTGAAGTACAAAGACTTTAAGTTTAAAAAACAAGCCGTGTTACTTCAGTGAGGCGACGTTTTATAAGGGAACCCTGGGTTTGACAATCTTGGATGATTAAACTTGATATTAAGTGTCTTCTCAGGAACAAAAAAAAATGGTAAGTGCATCTAAGCTGGTGCTGCTGCTGTTCATAGTCTGATCTTGTTTTTTATGAAACAACTGATCATGGCCTGAGCATCATGCAATATCTCTGCCTTGGATAGCTCTTGGCCCCTTGCCACCTTCTCCTCTCTCTAAAATACAGAAGTTAGCAACAGATATTTTAACTCACTGCAGTGAGGGTTTAATTAATAGTTCTTTATAGAAAAGTCTAACAATATTTGTCAATATTTTTGTTACTAGGCATTGCACTTTCTCATTCAAAGTTCATAAAAGAAAGATACCCCCCCAAGTATTATGTAATAATTTATTTCAAAATGTAAAAATAATTTTAAAAAAAGTTCCTGCATTCCTTGTTACAAGTCTGTGAAAGAAACTAAGAGGCATGATAAAGGAGAACTCTTATTAAGGATGTCATAGGGGATAGTAAATAGATGCAAGTAATTACTATTTCTAAAAGGTCTAATGACCTTTTCACTAAAGCACAACGAACCCCTATCACACTGTTGCTTTCAGTAGAATATGTGATCTTCATGCACATGGTCGCACAAACAACTTCCTTGATTTTCTAACAGAGTAATATATATCAAGAATTTGCATTGTAGTTACTATTTTTCCCAGATGTTGGAGTGTGAAACTTGAGAAATAAATGGTTTAAGTTTGTATTACTCCGACTGTGGCCAGAATTTGGAATGTGTGGTGTTTCTATATTGTTTGGCGTGAACACGTGAGAATTGACAGATGCCATCATAAACTGTAAAGAAGGCATTGATGATAGAAGCAGATCAACAGGGACATTTGCACCAATGCCATTCTCTGTTCTTGTGTGGAGATACACAAAACAGTGACAGGTGCAGCATCTGCCAAGTGGAATTGTTAGTGGTGTGGCAGCCAGGAATATACCTCAGTTTGCTCAACAACAAAAAGTGTTTAAATAAAAAAAAAAGGCATTCAAAAGAAGATCCAAAATACTGCATCACTATTCAAACAATAAGCTACAATGCTGAAATGTTGAATTCTAAAATGAATAATAGAACTTTTGTGTTATTTTGTGTTTAGGGACAACCCGGAGAATCTAGATTTCTGAGACAGAATTTCAAACATATTGAGGGCTTTTGCACCCCAATTCAAGGGGAAATGACAGTGCATATGGTTGCAGTCTGCATTGTCAGGAAGTAAGTTGGTTGAGTAGAAGGCACCAGTCCCTGCCAAAAAAATATTAGAGCATTTTCTTGTACAGAAGTATCAGATCTACTCAAATGGTTCTGACTAGACCATTTCTCCTTGCATCCAGGTCTGGGGTAACTGGAAGAAATATAGGCGGAGTCAAAATATCCTGGCTGAGAAGAACAATTTTACTTGCTACTTAAATTAATCACAATATGTTTAGGCTAAACAGCTTGACCGTGACTCAAGTGTGTGGGAGAATTTCTTAGAATCACATAAGATTAGTATGTGGTTCCTCCATTCCAGCTAGCGCTATCTTTGTGCTGGAATACACAGCAACAGTATAATGCTTTTAATTAGAAAAAGTCTCTGACTGCTATAGTTGAGAAAGAGTGGAAAAAACCCCCAAAGGATTTCTCACGTACTTGGTATTTGCTCATTAGCTTTTGATTCTTGCATCACGCAGTGAAAACTCCAAAAAACTCAAGATAAACCATTTTGTGGTAAATGTAGAAGTGCAGGCAGCATTTCCTGTTTTAAATACACAAAACTAAATTGGAATCGTTTTCATTATTTATATTGAGACTGGGAAGGCAAAAGGTGTCTTGGCTGAATGGTTCCCCCTTAGCCCTCTGTGTTGGAGACCTATCTATAAAGATTCTCTATAAGGTGATTTCTGGACAAAAGAATGAATTGAGTTAATAATCTGAACAGTGAGATGGAGTAGTTTACAGTCATAGCTAGTGTGAAAGCCCTGTTGTTTCTTTAACTAAGGTATTGACTGAAGTTGGACTGCTATAAATCTTCCTGCAAGAAATCTGTATATATACAAGCTTGAAAATTAGGTCTACCCTGTTGTGATTGAGACAGAAAAAGACCTGACTCTCAGAACTTCACTGGTCTGTAAAATAACTAAAACATTCGCCAGGAAGGAGAAACACAGTGTGATTTGATACACATTTTAAAAAAGAATATTGAAGTTATACTTCCATTTAATTGAGACATTAATCCTAGAAAATTGGCTTCTACATGTAACCTGAAACCTATATCACATTCTTCTACTTGTTTTCTGATATCATCAATTGAAAACATATCACAGAAAATGAATCTGTTTTCTTGTCCAAAATATGAGCAATTTCAAGAGAAAACATTGAACAGAGGAGAAATCTGAAGGAAAAAAGAAAAACCCATAACTGCAATAGATAAATAAAATGACTGCCTCTAACTAACAAACTGGGAACCCAAGTACAGTGTTTGACAAGAATATAGGTACTATAATTTGGCTCACAAACCTCTCAAGAAGTTATAAAAACTGTTACGTGTTTTTGATGAGAAGCTGGGTGTGTTGTTGACCTCATCATTCTAAGATGTTTCTTCTTCTGTGGCTATTCAGAGCACACAGCACTTTCACTGAAATCCCTTGCTCTGATTGCTGAAATGTTATATAGCTATTTTGTTGTACAACTGAAGCTATGCAGAAACTAAAGCATAGATCCCAACCATGCAGTCATAAAGGGTCTTGGGGAAACATTCAGACAATGAAATGTACACTGCATATACTGAATGCAGCGGTGAGATGTGGTTGGTCATCCTTCTGCTAATGCTCCACAGGCTATCTGTAAGTGGCCATTATGAACTACCTGTCATTTAGGCAATGGTTGGTTCACTAACTAGTAGGATAGTCACCAGACCATGATGTTGGACTAGCAGGTTCCATTTAGTGGCTGCATGCATAGAAGTAGAGTTCTTGGATAGATTTCTAATTGCAATGTAGTTCTTTATAGAAGGTATACTGTTACAAGGACAAGCTTTTCTCATAAAACCAGGTCCGGAGGACATGGACATTGACAAGCCATCATCGCAATAACTGAATTTTGGGGCTGAGAGTTAGAGATGTAGGTGCTCTAGGCAGAGTTTTAGCTTGCAAACTTTAAAGATGTTGCCAGTTAGCAGTGCTGTGTGATTGCACCCTGCGGTTGGTCAGGCTGGCAGGAGCGTCAGCTAAGGAAGGAAAGTTAGTGGTGATGCTGGGAACAGAATTGGCTCTTTCATTGCTTTACAATGAATTACATAATTTTGCTTGACACATGGTTTACCTTGGATCCCTCCAGTTGCTTATGAACTTGGCCCAAATCTCAACTCCTCTCTTTGTCTCCTATGACTTTGATTCTCCTTTATAATTTCTCATAGGCAAGGATGGATTTCTTTCCTGATCATTTAATGCTAGATACTGAAAGGTATTCAGGCACCAAAATTTGAAGAGAGGTTAAATGTGTTTACAATTCTGGTACTTAGTTTTTCAAGCTATTTTAAATTGGGAAAATTCCTTACTTCTGGTAAGATTTGTTATGGCTGTATTTCAGGAGGAGACACCTGCTTTGATTTTATTGTTACCTGCAGTCATTTAATATGGATTAAAGTATATGTGCATTTACTTAATTTGCATGCTGTGAACTGCCCCTGGGTTTCAGGACCAAATCTTCAGCTGATAGACATCTGGGAAATTTTCTGTATATTTCAAAGAAGCCATGTCAATTTATATTAGTGGAAGATTTGGTCTTTTATTTTTTTCATAATGGAATATCTGATCTGAATCCAAAGGTCCATAAATGACATCCCCAGGTGGGGGTGGGGCGTCCAAAGACATTTGAATCATCCTTTCCTGTCTCTATCTTTTTATGCAGAAGTATTTCGCTAAACATTTCTCTAAATGTGCATGGAAAAATTGAGCAGCGCATAGAATCTATAGTGGAAAGACAGTTGTGTATTTTCATGCAGAATTGATGACTAGTTATGGTAGGCAGAATTACCAACTCTAGAGAACACAGATGTTAACTGGCATAATGCCCTCTTGATGCAAATAAATACATTAGAAGCTATAAAAGATTTTAAAACAGGAGAGCTCATCTTGGCAGGAGATATATTTGCTGGATTTGTGCTATTCATTTTGTTTTATAGAATTGCTGTGGAATTGGAATAGACTATTTGAGGAGCTTCTAAATGCACCAGTGGAATGAGACTTTAAATTCATTTTATTTCTGATGTTTTTAAAGGAAAAAAAAATGCTTAATTTGTGCATAGACACTTCACCTCCCTTAGTACCCAGAGTCTGAGCTACATGCCTGGTAAACTAAGCAATGGCATTATCACAAAGCAATGAAAGGCTGGACAACTGTTCAAACATGCAGGGTTGTTACTGTGTCTGGAGCACTACAGAGGGGAACTTTCCCTTTCCACTCAGAAGCTGTGATATTTGCATTCTTCCTCCATCATTAATATTCTTTATGATCCAAATCTCACTGTTACCACCACCAAGTTTTCACCACCTGCCACTCTCCTCAAACCCTTTGTTTTATTCCCTCGTGATTATTTGAATTTCTTCCAAGTAAAACCTGACAGAATATAATGTGACCTGTCTCCTCCCTTTCTCCTCCTACAGCTCTGCTCCTGCTGCCTGTCACAAAAATACAGGAGGTTTTTGTGAGTCCATCTTTACCTCCTTTTATAACCAGAAGGACATAGGCATCTATTTAGGGCAACAGATTTTACTGTCAAAAACCTGTTGATATACCCTGGGAAGTACTGCCAGAATAGTTTAAGGCAATGCTCTACCCTGCTGTTTGCACTGGATTTTGTTTATGCATCCTTTTTATTAAAGCAGTGGAAGGGACCCACACCTCAGCTGCTCGCTTCAGTACCAGGATATTAGTGCAAGCTCGCCTAGAGAGCAATTGGAGTGCTGGAGGTGGTGGATGTGGTCTGATTTGTTACAGCATTTCCTACCTTTGAGTCTTGCCATTACTTTGTGATGCTCATTAGTAGGAGAGTAGAGTGAAGGGCAGGAGGGATACATGAGCCTTAGGTTTTTCCCACTCTCCTAGGTGGCTGTCACATTCCATAGCAGCTGCTTTTATATCTTGCAGTCATTTATTTTTTTTTTTCTCCAAGACATGTCCCTTTTAACTTCCTGATCTCGTTTTTCAAGTATTTTGAAGCATTTTGCCACCTCCCTTCGTCCCTCCTGTTTTCCCTGATGTCAAGATAGCTTTTTTGTTCCATGCTGTTGTTTTATGAAGCCTTTGTCTCCTTATACTCATCTCTCTCTCCTCTACATGCTACCGTGAGCTCCCTTTACTAGTATCTGCATTTCTGCGTCACATCAATCTCGCAATCTGACAGATGCAGCCTCTAAAATAACCTGTGCATGATGCATACAACCCCAAAATAAACATTTATTTCAGCGTTAGGTGCGTCATACCTGCAAATAACCTCGTTTATCTAGACACGTTTATTTTAATGCTTATTGTATAAATACCAGTATCTCAGCATACTCTACAATACCATCTGCCACTTGTTCTTGTATTATGCATAATTTAATATAGCCCTATGTTACTCCAATTTTTTATGTTGCCAAATTCATACATAGCTACATACTTCGACAAGGATACAAATGTGTTATAAAGATTACAGAAAATATTATGCTGAGGTTTAAAGTGGTGCTTCTGGGCTAGAGAATGTTAATTCAGACAAGGTACCCGAAACTAGCAGTTGCACAATGTGGATTGGTGCAGTATTTTTTCCATACTTGTTTTGAATCTTCTCAATAACTTAAATAACCAAGGGTAGCATGACAGAATTGTATGATAAGAAGTAAAAGTATATCTCAGCCGCTCACTGATTTGAGTCTTCAGTTCCCCCCAAGCTAGAGAAAACTCAATTCATGTATTCAGGTGAATTAACCTCTCACTTACTGGATTGCTGTAGTGTTTCTGTGGATCATTATCATTGATAGGACACTGAAATGGCTATATTTGATCAGACTGTTACTGTCTTGGTTCCTGAAGAAGCCAATATACACAGTGAGGAGATACAACAAGTCCTGCAATTAGCTGTCATGTAACCAGCATTAGTTTCTCCTGATTCCATGGGTTAGTTTAACTTTCAGTGCCTGAGATCACTCTTACTTTTGTTTCACATTCCAGGGCATGCTTGGGTATTTCCATTAATTCCAGATTGTTTATAACATAATTATTCTATATTTACACTTTGAAAAAAATTAAAATTTGCAGCAGTTAAAAGTTGGTGCCTATTTTTAAAAAAGTATTCAGTATCATAAATCTAGCCTCTAATCGTGAGTTGTTTTGATCGCTGCATGCCCTTCCTCTGGGATATCACCCCTGCTTCAGTAAGTTCCCAAAGACAATTGTTAGAGGCTGGGAATGTGGTGTCAGGTAGCCCCTGAGGACTGAAAATAAACTAGATTAAATTAGTTCCTGCTGACTTGAACACCTCAACTTCTTTAAATACCCTTTTACCTCTCTGTGGGTTCTGGCCTCGTGGTCCAAGGCCACAGTGAAAATCCAACAGAGCTTCACTGATAGCAGGACCAGTGTAAGCCACAGCAGAGCTCTGAGCCCTCCCGACAAATGCCACCCCCCGAGCTCACCAGCTGGCTCTTTGTAAAACGGGTGATTGGGCTTTTCAGCAGTACTTATGCAAAGCCACCCTCCATCAATTCTGAAACAATTTGTGCTTGATCACTGGTACTTTTTCATATTTAGGATAAAACAGTTCTCATTACCCCCATTTTGCAATCACAAATCCATTTTTGGTCAAAGTGGTTTTAGAGGAATTTGAGAACATTAGTTCTAATAATAATGAAAAAAATCACAAATTTTATTGTTAAAGCAGTGGCCAAGAGCTACTTCTGTCATTGACACAGAAAGGACTGATTGGATGCAAAAGCCCCCTATATTCTGTGGAACTAGGGAATAAGAGTTCAGTATTCCAACCCTCATTGACCTCAGTAAGGCTTGTACTTTTCAAGACTCTGTTAGTAGGTATGAGTCTAAAAAATACATTAGCAGATTCAGTGCCAGCTAAGCAGTAGGCAGGTTTGGCTCGTTTCAGAGCCCTGATCTTATTAGAGAAGCTGTGTATATTGAGCAGATTTTTCAGACCAGAGCATGAAAACTTTGGATATTAAGGTCTTTGATTGTGAATTACAGACGGCTCTGCTGTTAACTGTCCTAAATGTCTTTTCTTTTATCATGGTCCAGAGCCCTCTGTTGCTGTTCACACAGCTGTCCACCTCAGATCTATGGTGGATTTCATCTATAACTTAGACAGTGTCTAGAAAGAAAAGGTACTATCAATATGTAAAATTGAATCATGGTGCATCTAAGGTGACTGGGATGCAGTGTTTAGCACAGCTGTTCAACAGGGATATTTCTCAAGGAACCTGATTTACCCTTAAGATATGGAACAGTAATAACTGTAGCTTAATGGGAACAATATTAGTATAAATGTAGATAGAGCAAAATAGCCTAATAGTGGCTACCATTGTTGCTGAACTTGTCTGTCCCTCTCTGCATGTATGTGTGCTTTTTGGACATGATGCATAGTTTTTCAAGTGAAGAAATAAAACACCCTGTTTTTATAAACTTAGCTACAAGTTAGCATCCTTTAAGACTAAATTACTCTGTGCCCTGTTAATGAAAGCTGTTTAAGTAAAACTGCACAGAGCATTGTATCTATAATGAAGTATCAGAAATTATACATAAAAGTAAAAAGAACTGCAACTAATTTTCCTTATTGTTTTATCCCTTCCACGTTCTCTCTGAATTTTGCACTTGAAATTAAACTGAGTCTACTCCCAGAAGGAAAAATACAAAGATCATATGGACAAGGATCACTAATGGACTGTGCTGGAGTGTCCTTCTGTGGGTCCATAGTTTACATGTCCATTTTACATTAATTATTGAGTTCTTGTATCACCTATCCATTGCTCTTCTCAAAATACAAAAAAATAGAAAACCAAAGCAAGATTTCCAGTTTATTTGTGGTTTTTGATGATGTGCCGTAATATACCCTCTCTCATTTTCAAGGGACTGTCATTTAAGTAGAAGGCATTTGAACTTGCATTCTGATTTTGTGTTAAATAGCTGAGGCACAGGAGCTGGGGGGCTAAGGCATTTAGGACCACGTTCCTCCTGGTCTTTTAGGTGCCAGAGGAGGGTGTGACTGGTGTACGTTGCAGGGGTTATACCAACAAGTTTTACAGAATCGATGGCAGGCTGTCTCTGAATTTTTCCAATAATCATGAGTATTTACTAATCTCAAAAACTGGAATTTAGTCTGGTTTTGATAATTGGCTTAATTGGAGGTTGCAGCCTGCTTTCTACAGGGGAATGAATCTCATTTTACTTAAAATAGAAAGAAATTTGTTGTTCTCCTGCTGTTTTTGATGGGGTGCTTGACTACTCTATAACCCTTGTGGGAAAATATTTTGCTTAAGTTCTATTTTTATCTCCTGTTTGTTTATTTTTAATTACTACTTCAGTACCCTGGGATTTACCATCGATCTTCATCTGCCTACACAATTATCCTTAGCTTGCTGAAGGGTTTGTTTATTTTTTAAGTTATATGTGCTCTTTTAACACTTTTTGTGTGTGCGTGTCTAACTACTTGTAACAGGAGGATTCTGTTTTACTTGGAGGAAAGGTGGATTAATATTACTGGTGTTACGAGGGTGTAACACAAAGGGAAGATGCTGTTTGAACACTATTGCTGTCTTGGGGTGATTGTCTTTGTAACAGCATCTCTGGGGAATGTGTACCATGGAATGAGGTGTTTCTGCCCCAAGGTTACCTAGGGAACACTGTATTGTAAAATGTGGGAGGTTAACATCTTTAAGAGTGTTTTAAATGCACCAAAGTTATTTGCAAAGCAGCTCCCACTAGCTTGAGAAATATCTCTTAAATTTATGAAAAATCAATCTGCAACTTCACTGGAAGAGACAGTTTCTACTTCTCACAGTACTGGAGGGTCTGCAGTAGGTTTTGCAGTATCATTAATAACTAATTCCACCATTTTAAGTTAATAAAGTCTTATCTTTGAGCAGATCAGTGTAATTCAGCTGATATAACCTAAGGTTCTGCCCTAAAATTTATTTTTCTCCATCTCAGTAGAAATTATTTTTCCTGTATGTGCAAATGGGGAAAACATTTTCTGTCCCAGTTAAAACAATATTGGCAGAAAAACTCCAAACTTTTCTTCGGAATGTACTTGGATATCTGTTAGAAATTTCTGATCTATTTCTTCCTAACTTTTAAGTACATATTGTACAAATTTGGCTGGTGTTGAAAAGAGATGAAGTGTGAACTGTAGATTATGCTATTTGAGCCACACAAGGAGGCTCATGCACTCAGGTGGAGCTCCTTGATGACCAGTGTCATTCTCCTTGAGTTCATGTTTCCCATTATTTACTAGAAGTAACTTTTGGCTGTGAATGACAGCTTTTGGACATTATACAGTAAAACAGTAACTTTTGGGTTGTGATTAGTCTGAAAGTTGCTCTGAATGTCTTGCATTTATTTGCTTTCCAAAATTATGGGCCTGAACAATTTCTAAGGGTCTGAAGAAGAAGGTTGATTGTTGAATCATCCTGTAAAATTTGAGAACACTATAATTATAAGCAGTAGAGAAGAATCTATGGAAAGGAGATAATTTCCCATTAAATTCAATGGGGCAGTTGTCAGCTTTTATAAATTGGAGAATTTATTGACTTCAGTGGAGCCTGCTTACACAGTATGAGGATTCAGCCCTACCGGGTTTTGAAGCGAGTTCTGTGGAACGTATTTTATGTCAGTTGCTTTCATTTTTATTCAGTTGGATATGACTAATTATTACTGTTCCTTCTGTGAGAATGGACCAAACAGCTCTTGTCAGAGCCTTCTGCTGAAATGACTCAAGAGAATGATGAGTAGTGACAGATCTTGCAGCTTATCAGTGAGGACCAAGGAAATTTGTTGTCATAAGTGGTACCCGCACGTGCTGGAAAGCTCAAGTCGCTGTTAGGCTAACCCTGAACTTGGTTCTCCTGCCTCACTGTATTATGTATTGCCACAGACCTACAGTCTCACTGCAGGCTGTAAAAGGTCAGCATGCTGTGCAATTAATCTTATTACATGCACATTTCAGAATATGCCACATTGCATCATTTTAACCATCATACAAACAATTACTGTAGTTCAGGTAGAGTTTGCTTTGAAAGTTTCCATTGGCCTTAAGTAAAGAACCTTTAGTTTTGTAAGGGAAACAGTGGCATAACCCCCTTCATTTTCTTTAGCATGTTAAGTCTGAAACAATTACAGCTTATCCAGTAAATCCATTTTCCATCATTCTCTGCAATTCTTGGATTTCTTTATGTTCCCCTGACTCAGGGAAAATTTTCATTAGGACAAGCACGTTCAGTTTCCCTAACTATATCAAGTTTGAATTGCTGAAGCTGGTGGCTGCTGTAGCACTTCTGCAGAGTTTGTATGGAAATTTTTTAAGAAAAGCCAACACCTGACCATGCAACTTACCCAGATTTTCATCCTAAACTAGGAAAAAAAAAAAGTTTTTAACTGTCTCCCTTAATTCCCTTCTCTGATATATTATTTGGGGTAAGATGCTTTCTGCCCCATGCATGTAGTACTTCAGGCTGAAGGGGTGCAGAATACTTTAAAAGTTATTTACTCTGCCAGGGCATGAGCCTCTATGCCAGAGGAAGTGTTTGTATTCTTGCCTCCTGGGGCAGCAGTACTGGGAGGGATGGCTGTAGGAAATGGGGTGATTGGGGTTTGCCCAGGCTGGTCCTTTAACAGTGCTGGTTGCTGAAGGACAGCTTCAGACTAAGGCTATTGTAATCTGCACTGAAAAATGCAGCAGTGACCTCCAATACCACATCAGCATTTCTGAATGATGATTGCTTGAATTTTCTACATTGGTTTCTCTCCCTTTTTGTCCCCTACTTAGAAATATATATGTTCCTTTCAGCTCAAAGGGAACTGAACTTCCCTTTCAATTAGACCTATTTCACAGATGGAAAAACCAAAGATGGAGAACCTGGTGCTACAAGGTGACTGCTACAGTCATGTTATAGCTGACTTTGCATTTGCAGAGACACCATAAAGCAGATTTCATGCTGCTGCCACCTTAGTGAATGGCCCATGATAGATAACACCTCACATATGGGGCACTTGGGTTGAGGCACGGGATGAATGGCACAGAACGCACAACACAGATGCTGAAATGTGTGGCCGTGGCAGCCTGTAGTAACAGGGTTGTTGGATTTCCATTTGTTGCAAGGGCAGGGTCTGAATTGTTCTTTTCAGGCCCCGTGCTGTGTTAATGGTGGTGAACAGCTGAACTCATGTGTTGCTGTTGTAATTCCTTCTTCAGCAGTATTTCCCCATTCCTTTACCACTATACTATATATATTACCATTTTATAGGTGTCATTCCTTCCATTAAATATCATACTTAAGAATGAGAAACTGAGATGAATAGAAAAGGTTTGTTTTCCCCTCTGTGGGAGGCAGAGTGCTCTTCCCTTTCCCCCAAAACACAAATCTTCAAACTCCAGCAGTTAAACTGCAATCCAGAGCACTAACATTTGGATTTGGAAGCATTTCACACGCACAGATGGGGCTCCACAAGGTGCAAAGCAGTGAAGAATACTGTAAATTGTCGAGTCAGGTTATACTTAAAAAGTTGAAAGAGGAGGAAAAAGAACTAAAACTGAGGGAAGTGAAGGAAGAGGCCTCAGGTGTGGGTCAGATGGGATCCGACTGTGTTCCAGTGTTTCTTTAAGGCAAGTGGGGAAAAGTCAAGTCTTCAGGAAATGTTTTTTGGGGAGCACTGGAGGTGATGCATTGGGGACAGGGTGTTTTGGAGGCACTTTCCACCTCTGAAAACTGTCTGTTGTGGGGAGCTGGAAGCCTGTCCCACCAAGTCTCCTTCACGCCTGCACAGAGCTGATGCGACGGCTGGGTGCTGGCTTGCCTCCCAGCCTCTGAAACAGGAAAGCAGGAAGGTACAGGGGAAGGGAGGGATGCTGCCAGGGCCTGTAGCCCATGCTGGGCTTTGTGGGGCCATGGCTGGCAGGACAGGCATGACTCCCCTCTGCTCCCCATTGATGGCGTGTGGGCCAGAACCCCTGGCACTAGGTCATTATGTGGGGACTGAACAGGTTCTGGGCTGCCCCTGAAATAAAGGGAGCCAGGGGCTCCCTGAGTCACCTCTTGCTTTTTCCACAGCTCTGTGTCCCAAATGAGGGTGTGAAGTAATTGACAATCTGTCCCTCACATCTCATTTTAATACTGCAGTAATTCCATTTTAGACAAGCTGTGTACTTTTATCTTCCTAAGGGATCTCAAACAAGCTTTTAATTTTCAGCAAAACCTTTGCAGATCACCTTTAAGATCAGGGTCAGAGCTAATTTTTGTAGAGTGCCTGATGCATGGCTCAGGAAGAAGGATGGGGAAGGGGTCTGGAATGGTCTCAGAGGCTTCAGGGGGGACCTCCTCCTGTATTGGTGCTCCAGCACCGTGCACAGCACAGACCATGGTGGAAAGCACAGCTCTGTTCAAACAGCAAGTTCAGAAACTATTAAAACACGGTTGTAATGAAGCAATATTGTAAGAAAAAGAAGGAACAATGGGCCATGTCAAGGACCTAGTTTTCCTCTCAAGCTAGGAAAACTCAGTGGACTTGTCTATTTTCATGCTTGCAGTGATGAACAAATTTGTTTCTTCTCTCCTTTCCTCCTCCTGGTGTGGCACCTCTGTCTTGCATTGTGCAAGTGTTGGAGCTTGCCTCGACTCTGGTCTTAGTGTACCTTCATGGAAGCCATACTACGGTCTGGCAGTGAGGTTATGGCTTCTGGAGGGAGCCTGTACCCCACCCCTGTCCCTAGCATCCATCTTCTGAGTCAGTCCATTGTGTGATCTGGTGGAGTCTGAGGAGATGAGAAATGTAAATAGGAAATGAATCACAAAGCTACTAGAGAGATGCGAGGTTTTGATAAGATGACAAAGCCACCATTACCCCCTCCAAAAAACCCCAAACAATCAAAAAACATGGAAGAAAACTCCAAAAGCATGTTATTTTGTGATGTATGGCGGGAGGAGGAGGCATTATAAACTTAAGTACTATGATTCAGACAACAGAAGAGGCAAGAATTATGTAGAGCAGAAGAGAGTTTAAGTTGGAAAAATGTGATTGAGTTAAGAGGAAGAAAAATTTAGGCTACATCTCATGAGAAAATAGACTAATTGTGAAATCCTCTACTACACTTATATTTGGGCCCCCTGGGAAATAATGGAAAAGACTGTTTCTCGGCATATAG
Organism: Strix aluco; assembly: GCF_031877795.1. Taxonomy (NCBI): domain Eukaryota; kingdom Metazoa; phylum Chordata; class Aves; order Strigiformes; family Strigidae; genus Strix; species Strix aluco. The sequence continues at coordinate 25,078,578 of NC_133939.1, read as the reverse complement.
AAGCCCCTAGACAAAACACAAGTACTTTAGGAATAGGTTAGGCATAACTGTAATATAGTTCAGCAGCAGCAACCCCATTCCTGCACTGACAGGGAAGAACTAATTTATCACTAATAAGTTTTTGTGTATCTCTGTTTCCATATGCGTAGGACACTGAGGTTGCTGATGGAGGTTTCTGGTTACAGAGGTGATTTTACGAAGTGGGAATTTATCTAATAGGAACAGGTCTAAAACTAACGGTTCATTTTGCATAGGCTGCCCAGCAGCCAGCAGATAGTAATAGCTATTTGCCTTTACTTTAAGCTTAGGCTAGATTTGAACTACTAAATTAAAGGCAAAGTAAAATTTAAGGTATTTCCTTAAACTGTTTTGCCCCCCTGGGAAGGATTTGCAAATGTACTTGTATTCATCATTTAGAAGCTTTCTTGTTGCTTACAAGTATCTATTTTCTTGAGACACCTTATAAAAAAAGTGGCTTAGTGTTTTTCATCATCCTCTGTAGCCTGTTTTCAAAGCAAAAGATGGTAGGCATTTTGAAAATATTTGTTCACAGTATTGTGTGGCCAACTTCAAAATGCATCTAAGGTTAAAAATAATAAAATACTAAACATGAGCATGCAATTTCACAATTCAAAATGATATTTCAAACTCCCCTGCCCATCCTGAATATGTGACTTGTACTATAGCTACTGCCAATTCTATATCCATTTATTTGCAGTAAATGACACAGCTCAGATCTTTGCTTGGTGGCTGCCTATACCTTTCACTGTAGGTAAATATGGTTAGCTTTACCTTCAGTGTTAGCTGAAGCACTTCACACCTGCAGAACATCCAGGGGAGGACTGTTTCTCCAAGCTCACTGTGTTTGACATTGGCTTTTAGTCTCGTCTGAGCTGGAACTTTTCTTAATGCTCTTTATCTCAGTTTTCCACCAGTGACATTTCAAAGTTGTTGCATGAGCTCAAGCTGATCTTACTGCAGCTAAAGGGAATATTCCATTTTCTCCTCCATCTTCATTCTTCCACCCTTGCTCTCTGGGCTTATCTGCACAGCTGGTGTCAGCTGTAGCTTTTATCTCTACCTATCCTTGAGTCAGTTCAACTTACTAGGAAAAAAAAAAACAAACCAAAAGCCCAAACATGTACAAAAAGATGGATAATTTTCTCCTGGCTTTGTGAGTGGAATCAAGAAGACCAAATGATGCTGGAGCCAGTGCTGGGCAAGGTCTGGGCTGAACAGGGTGAGCCTGGGGGGAAGGTAGGGAGCAAGACCTTCCCCTTTCAGCAGCAGAGAACAAGGAACTTTTACCTTGTCTCAGCCACTCCAGCTCACCCTCCTGAGATAAACATGCTTTTTTGCCTGACAGGACTGCTGTGAAGATAAATTGATACATTTTCAGAATGTATTCAGCCAATGATTAGGGAGACAATATTGCCAAAACCAACGATCTGTTTTCCTTGTTTTTAATTACCAAATACACTTTCTATCAGAGTAAGGATTTTAATGCAAGTTTTCATGTCCTTGTATACATTCATCAGTTGCACTGTTGAAAATGGAGGTGTATACCTGAAGTGGCTAAACGAGTAATACAAAATTCTGATCCTTATTTTTTTTATCAAGAAATGGTTTATACAGAAATGGAGAAGTATTACAGTAACTGTGTAGAAACTTACCATAGCAAACTTATCACTGAATTAACATGCAAATATACATATTATATTCACATCAAATAAGTGAAATAATAATAATATTTAGTTTTGTTAAGGAGCTTTTTCTGTAGAATTCTTGCCCAGAGTACAGACAGGACAGGAAGACAAGTACCAACTGATTTATATTACGTACCATATTTTAGTGTGTTGTCTAGTATGCATTGTCTAACTTATGTCCATGTCACATCATCCAGTTATGCCTGTAATATAATAAAAATGAAATGTAAATTTCCCAGTACTTTATATTAAATATATTCTCATTCATTTAAAAAAACAACAACAAAATAAAGTTATAATGATGTATAAGGTATGAAAAGAAATGTTAAAAGTTTCTTTCTGGCTAGGATTAATTTCTTGTTTGTTTTCCGTAGGGAAATAGCAGAAAGAATAGGAAAAGGAGACTGAGAAATGTCATGCTGCCCATTATTTTACCTTTTAAAATTATTAATCAATTTGAAGAAGTTGAACTGGCAAAGTTGACTGAAACGTTCTTGGGCAGATTTAGCTCAAATGACATGCAACAAGAATGTATTGAATTTGTGAATGTGCACTTGGATAGGTAGTCCACCTCTATTTTGACCAAACAATGTAATTTTAGATCATGAAATAACACTATCCAGGTAATTTAAATAACTCTCAAACTTGGTTTCTTCAAGCTTAGCAAATTTGGGTCTTCAGTAGCATTAGCAAAATAAGAAACAAGCTGGTGAGACAGTCTCTACAAGATAGTCTTGAAAAATTGTGGGGTTTTCCCTCATTTTGTGGGGTTTAGTGAAGCTTCAGTTCAGTACCCCACATATTTGTGAACCTAACTTTGTGCGTCTTCAACCGCAGGACTCCAGCGTTTTCATGCCTTACTGCTTGTGGCCTGAGGGGTAACTCCATTGAAAACTTTGGTGCTGCAGAGGTATAAGGAAAAGCTTAACATTTCTAAACTGTGTAAAGATGCACAAACAGGGCAAACTAGAATCCATTTGCAGGGCTGACACACAAAAGGACCATGCTGTAGATGTGATGCATATATGATGTACCTGACGTGGTCGTTACCTAAAGTTGCGATAAACGGTTTTCAACATTGACATTTCTACAGTCCATTTTCAGAGGAGACTCCTGTTTTGAAACACTTTACTGATACTGAGCAAAAAGTTAGAAGGAAACTTAGTGTGGAAATGCTAAATTTGGCTTCTAATTACATTGGACACAAGTGTTGTCTGTGGAGTAAATGAGCGCTTGCCTTAGAAGACCCCTAATTTAATTCTCATGCAGTGAGAGTTTTGCATGTAAAGATAAACTAAGACTAGTCTGTATGGTGTATTCCACTGATAGCATTGAAACTAGGCAAGACAGTTCTCATAGACTAGTGGTCCTCTGTGGTAGACGCTTCCCATTTTTTTTAAAAGAATTGCTTGATTTTAATAGAATTTGATATTCTAGGCAATATATAGGGAGAAAAAACACCGGGACTACATTCTGTATAAAACTACTGTCTAAAGGGTACAGTAAATTTAATTCACAACAATTGTTCATTGATAAGTTCTGAAATATGATCTGTTTTTTAAATGTTATGCATTTTAACATACAAGAACTATTCCAGATTTTATGAGCAGTGGCAACCAATACTTATATCTTACTTTCCTAATTTTTTTAAAGGCATATGTGACTACAGCACAGCTGCAGATACAAACAATTTTTTCATGCTAGAAATATCTGCATAATTGTGAAGTAACTCTTGAAAGTGAACTGTACTAATGCAAATTATTTAAAAACAGTTTTCAAGCAAGTGATTTCTTCCATCATGGTTCATTCTAATAATAATTTTCAAGCATTTAGAGAGTCAATTTATCTTAATTTTAGATTGTTATTAAATTAAGTGATGATGGCTGTGGGTAGGATGGCTTTTACTGTCTAGTGTCACAGTAGAGTGTAATAGTCCTAGATTTGAAATGTTTTCATGCTATTAAATGACTATGTTAAGGTATCATAGAAAATGAACAACTAATTTATTTTAATCTTTCATATTCTTTTAGAGCTGTTTTTCTTCCTGAGTGTTTTTAAGTGACAAATGAGAATCAAAATCTGCTATTGATGCTTACTTTGCACTTTATATAGAGAAGACTCTTACCTATAGCTGACAGAAAACCAGCTTTCCTTTTCCATAATGTAGTTGCATTTCTTTCTCAGAAAGACAACATAATCTATACAGTGTAGTTCTGTATTCTTGTAAATCTCTGAATATAAGCCTTTCTGTAGGCAGTGCTTTCTATATGTCTGTCAGATACAGTTGGTGTTCTGCTCACATATAGGTCTCGATTTATGTGCCATTTATTCATCATGTGTCTCCTCCTGGCTGTGCAGCCTGTGTATAAATTACTAACAATTATTGACTATTGATACTTTTGGTCATATTAGTGTTGTTTTTAGGCTGAACAATCTCTGTCTGGAATTAGTCTCTAAATGTTGCAATTACCTTACAGGAGCAGGAAATACATTATAATTCTTCCTTCCTTATGTTCCTTTTTAGATTTGTCATGTTTAACTAATTTTTGCTGTACAGTATATAACTGCAAAATTGCAATGGAGAAGATTCCCCTCCCCACCCTCCTGTGTGGTATGAGGCAAAACGTAGGTATATCATCTGCAGCATGCTTCAATCAAATCTACAGTCTGTGCTAGATCTTCATTTTAGAAGCACTGCAACCAGTGTCTCTTTTCATACTGAAAGAAAATCAATCCTCCATACATGAAAACAGTTAGTAATGGTCTTACTTGAGCTTAACCTATACTGAATTATTCATGGTTGAGTTATCCAGGGAGAATATTACCTTTGTAGTAGACTGCTTGAATTGCCTCTCTTATTTATTTTCATTGGGACGATTTACTTGAATAAGGACTGCAGGACAAGGTCCTGTATTTGCTGAACCTGAGAACGTTTCATACTGGCTAATCCACCATGTTGTGGGATTTTTTTCTTTTTGCATTTTTTCTTTTTTTTTTTTTATCCCTGTTGTTGTTTGTTGCTTGTTGTGGGTGTTGGTTTTTTTGTTTAGGGTCCCAGCATGATGTCCCAAAGTGAATGCTACTGCATTTGAATCTAGATGGCTCCCCGTTGACATGCCATCTGCAGATGCTCATGTAGAGTATGTTTTAAGCAGCAAACACCTGGGGTGCTATATTAAAAAATGCTCAGCATTTCAAAATCCCAGTGATGGAGTGTAATATGCTCTTGATATGCCACTTGCTGTTAGAACTATAAGCTGGATCCTGCTAAGTTCTAATGCCTCCTGTTGAAGTGAATGATAGCAGAGAATACTTGGGATGTGAGAGATGCATGACTTACAGGTGTATTAAAAGTAGTTTAACTCTGTCAAAACTCCTTTTTTATTTAGACTTAGTCATTCTAGGCTTATCTCCTTTGCTGTCTCTTTGAAGGACTACAGTGCAGTACATGTAGAGCAAGGGGATGAGCAATAGTTGCTACCAGGCCTTTAGACTCATATGACTTTCCTTATTTTAGTGATATGAATTTGCAAACATTCAAGTCATGTAATTTTATGGTGCCAAGAAGTTTCAGCAAAGCAGCAATTTTTGATGGATATATTCTCCAGTGGTAAAAGATGAGGAAAACCTACAAAGAGCTGTAAGAGTGTGGTGTGTGTATAACAACAACAAGAAATACAATTACTAACTTGATTTTTTTTTTTATAATATCCCATTTAATGGCCAAAAATTACAAAAATGAAGTCAGTAAATAATGAAGTAATTTTCAGATTAATTCAGAGAGAAGTAAATACAATTTAGGTCATGTCGCTTTTGATGACCCCAAAACCCCATTCAAATAAGCACTATGGATTTTAAAGATTATCATGTCTGTCTTGATGTATTATTGATCATGGTTAGTCAGCAGTTCAGCTCTTGTTGCTCAAAACTGCCTAAGGCAGTGAGATCACTTGTTATTAGCAGATTATATTGTTCAGGTACTTTCACTGCTAGTTTTTTAAAAGGTATTTTTACTGATTGTGTGTGTAAGAGAGGGAGAAACTTTGAATTAGTTAACATTGCTGGTTCCAATAGACTGGGGTGCTGTTTACCTTTTCTAGAGGACAATATGATACCGTCTTTATAAAACGTTTGAACAGCAGTGTAACAGTCTCTAATGCGTGTGTGTCCTTATGTATTTGGCTTATATGACTGATAGATTAGGAAGCAAAATTCTTCTTTTTGGCATATGTAGCATGGGGCCATCTAAACTCAGGGCTTGGTTGTACTTTCTTCCTTCCCAAAGAAAATAGGTGTAATACTGTTTGGGTTCCCTCCCTTTCCTCCCCATGTAGGAGTCACTGCAGAGTCACTGGCAAACTGCAGAGCAAGAAGGAACAGTTCCTCTGATGCTTGGAGCTGTTTCTAGAGTTGTGGAACTGAGAAAGAAACTGGTATCTTGATATTGGGCTGGTCGCTTAAAATTAAGACAGCATTCTGATACACTTCAGTCTGCTTCTGCTGATATGAATAAGTCATTTTAATTGAGAAAGTAATTTATACATCTGATATTACAGAACTCATTAATTATTTGGTGTTGATGATCTGTATTCATGATTGAAGAGCATGTTTGAAGTTCAGTTTCCAATGCTGTAATATTAGCCTTGAGATAAAAGCAGTTCTGATATACACAGGTAAATAATTTTTCCAGATTTATTCAATTTTATTACCCCTTTTGTTATAGCTAGGTGTAACACCTTTCTCCTTATGATTACCCAATATTATGAACTGCCTTTCTGTTTATTTTTAGCCAATGATTGTGTGCAAATGAATTACTGATCCTTGTGAGGAAATGTCTTTGTCCTGTTATATAGACACATCTCCTGTTCATCATGTATATAAATTAAATTTCACCTGCTTTACTCTTCAATTGGTAGAAAAAGTAGTGAACACAGATCTATATGCTAAATATGGAAAACTTCCCCTCTAGCATGCCAAAATATTGTGACTGCAGCTTCTGAGACTGATGCAAGATGTATCATATATTTGATAGTTCTTAGGGGAATTTTCCAGCTGTGATGCTGGTGTGAATTTAAAAAGAAGGGAAAAAAAAAAAGTGGGGGGCTTGGGAAGCTTTGGTGAGGTTTTTATTGGTTGTTTTTTGGTTGTTTAAGTTTCTGATTTTGGTATCTTGGCTGACAGTTTGCTACTTATAACTTTGCTGTTGTTGGCTTGTGGAGTTTTTCTTGATCAAATTTGACTTTAATGTGGCTGGGGGGTCCCTATCCTATTGTAGTACTAATTAACTTTCCAAGTGTTTCAGGCTTTTTGCAGTGATGTCATTTAGGTTTTTCTAAAAAAACATTACTTGAATAAGTAAAACCACATGCACTGAAGCTACTCAGCCCTTATGCAGCATTAAATTAAGCAGTTGTTGTTTGAGTTACAAACTCTAGGGGTAAATACAGCCACTGAAATGTTAGCAGCCTCCCGTACCTGATTGTGCTGAAAACTGCTGTAAACAATAGGTGCACGTAGCAAAGTAGTGGGTAGACAATCCATGATGATGATACATGCAGAATTCTTCCTCTTTTTTAATAAATCACAATAAAAGCACTTGGATAACATGGTATCTCAGCAACAACTTGACAAGAGACATATAACACATCCTCAGAGAATAGAAAAAACATCATTTGTCTCCAATAAAGGTGTTTAGCATTCTGATTGTCTCTTAACATAAATTAATTTGCAGTTATACTAGCAGTGTTTTTACATATGTATTTTGCATTTGCATCAAAGTACTTCCTAGTCTTCAGGAGCACTTGCTGCTTTTCTGAGTATTAACTGTTCACAATGTGAGCACAGGTTAAGGTGCTGTATGCCTTAGGGTCAGCTCTGGCTTCTCTCTTACATAGTGTATTTAGTTTTCGGGGGATTAAACATGTTCTTCATCAACCACATGAAAATGAATATTTACTAACTATTTTGTCAGGATATACTTATTCATACAGAAAATGCAATATATTATTTCAACAGTGCATGAGAATGTGAAGAAAACTGAGGGAAGCCTTTTATTCCAGTAGAAAGTTTGTGTGTTTGTATAGTTATTTACTGTTTTAAGACTTGGGTGTGTACTTTGAAAATAAGTACAACAAAATAAACCATAGTAGGAGAAACAGATTTCTAAATAGTCATCTTTCCCAATAGATGACAGACTTGTAAGCAAAAAGTTGCACCCTTGGTTCCCAAACGTATCCTGGTCGCGTGGCAGATAAAGATACAGTACCAGCCAATTATTACAGCCTGCTAGATGATCACAACATTACAAAGAACAACTTTTTAGGAAAAAACATGAAAGCAAAGGAAAAGCTATTTGCTATTTTTAGTGTTCATGGGTTGTACAATAATGATTGATCATTACTGAGTATTGTTTCTAAAGCTTTGTGAAGATGAAAAATGCTAGGTCTGGTGGTTTGATCAAAAAAATATGTAAACATTTACAACAATAAAATGCTATTGTTTTCTCGCATCTGTAGCAGTATTTATAACATGGCACTGGGGGGGGGGCGGGGGGGGAGAAAAAGGAAAAAAAAAAAAAAAAATTAGTCCAAGGCCCAAACCTTTCTTTGCCAATTTCTACGTATGATTCTGACAGTTAAAACAGAGCATAGTAATAAGGGACATATTATAAGACAAGCATAGAGACTGGCTCTCCATTAAAGCTATACCTGCTGTTAACCTCAATGGCACTTCAGATGGAATATTTTTAGTTTGGTTCTATAGCCAATTTACTTGTAATATTTTCAAGCTGTGTAGCCAATATTTCAATAGATCATCATGAATTGACACCTCCTTTTTTTTTTTTAATTATAACCTCCCTTAAGTTTCAAAGTGTTTACACTGATTGTGTAGCGTTGTGAAATAAGCAGCAACACTAAAGCACATCTCTGAGGGTAACAAGCAGGAAGCTATAATAAACACACTTGTCAAGCATATGCAGGCAGAAATGGGAACATGCTGGTGGGGAATATATGACCTGCTATAACTCTTTGTTTGAATGTGACATGTGCTTATCAAGGTACAGAATAAAATAATTTTGCACATAGAATCCAGCAAGTAAAGATGCAGGGGAAAATGTCTTCATCTTTTGAGGCTGTTGCGCTCTGGCTGTGTGGCTGACCTATATGCCTGTCTCCCAGAGATGATGAGGTGCAGCAGGAGTGGGCAGGTGCAGTCAGTTTAATCACTGTGGTTTGTTCAGCTGACACTTTTGGATTTGTAAAAGATAATCCTGGCTGAGGGACATTGCCTGCCTCTTTCTAGCATGGCTTATGTTAACAAGACATAAACTTACTGTAGGGTAGGTCTTCACCTGTTGTAGTTCAAGGCAGCCAGCATTGTTGTCACAGGCACTAAGCCCGTAGAAAGTTTAAATTTAGAATTGGCAAGGGAAACGGGGTAATCACTGTAAAATCATCCCAGCTCAGGAACAATACACACTTTCCTTCTTTCTCCCATGTGTCTCTTGACTATGAGGGAAAAGGGCTGCTGGAGGTCTCCCTTTAGAGCACTGCCTTTGCTTGCCGTTTCTGTAGGGGCAAGTCAGGAAGGTAACAAAACCAATTGATGAGGTTAATGAAGCTTTTAAAAGCATTGCTAGGGGATAGATGTGACTCTGGAATGCACAAGGGGTGTGTGGTAGCCCTACCTGTCCCTTGTGATGTGGTAGGGATTGCATGGCACCCTGGGCCACAGAGCTCTCATCCTCCTGCAGTAGAGATGCAAATGAAATTTCAACACTAATAAAAAATAAAGATACTATTCAAGTATTATGCAAATAAATTATAAGTGCATCATATTAGAATTGTATCCCCATTTGGATTATGTGATTTAATAGAAAAGAGCCTTGTGGAGGGCTTGGGATCTGATTCATCCCAGCTCCTTTAGGTACCTCACTGATTCAGCTAGGATTTGAACAAGCCTTTAGGGTTGGCTCTTCCTTCCTGTTGGAATAGAGGGGGATCTGAGGTGAGTAGGCTCCTAATTTAGGGTTCTTGTTAGGTGCCTAAAACTAGCCAAGATCAGAGCTGAGCAAGCTAAGAATAAACAGCAAAAGTCTACTCCAGAGCTTGGCTTGGGCAACTGCTGGAGCATCAGCCACACTTGGAAACAGCACCAACAGATTGAAGGGGTTTGGCCTTCAAAACTGCAACAGATTGAAGGAGTTTGGCTTGGGAAAGCTGTAGGAACAGGAGCAGCAGTTTGTGAGACAGCCTGGCTTATGCAAATGTAGAAATGGCAGCAGCAGGTTCTGATGGGATGTGTTGCTGGTGTATCTCCAAAAATTTTTAAACTGGCTGCTCATGTAATACCAGGGCCCTATCACCTATATGCTCAATTTATCACTGTGTCTTGGAACTTTTCCATCAGAGTAGTGGAAAACAAATGTTATCCTGCTATATAAGAAAAGAGAAAGCAAGCCCACTCAGCTTATTATTTACAGACCTATCTCGCTGCTTCCAACTCTATCCATAATAGATAATGAATAAATTGGTTCACAAGCAACTGTTTAAGTTCTTGGAGTTAAACAACATACTGAATGATGCTCAGTCTGGATTTCATTCTCATTATTTCACTGTCATTGCACTAAGAAATTGTTGGAGACATTTTCTTTGCTCATGGATCAAAGTCTGTTTATAGGTGCAGTATTTATTACCCTGTCAAAGTCCCTTTTGACATGACTAGCCATTCTCACATACAAAAAATCATTTGAAATCAGTTCAAATAAAAGAAGTAGACAATTGTTTTGAGTCACATTTCCCTTCCAGAAACCAGATGGGTTGCATTAGCAATGAACTGTCATGTATGCAATATAATACTAGGAAATCTTGTAACTGGACACCATATTGGCTGTTATATGTTCATTAAAAGCTGTTGTGCATGTTAATAGGAAGATACAGTTCCTCATGGTTAAAACACATATAGTGGGGCCAGATCCCTATTATTGAAAGCTAGCCTGAAATCAGAGCCTTATCTCTTACAAACACAGTATCTCATCTTTTTTCCGGTATGCCTCTAGAGATACAGACACACACAGAGATATCCAGGAACAGCATCAGTGGAGTTATGCTGTAGAAAGCAAAAAAGCTAGGAGGAGGGAAAGACTTGGGCAAGGATGAGGTACTCTAGAGTGACCTTATTTCTTGATCTCACCAGTGTATTAAACCACCAAATATCCCAGACAGTTTTGTCAAAAGCAAAATGAATAGAATTGTCTTTATTTGATCAAGAGTATATAACTCACACAGCAAAAGACAATATTGTTTTATTCTGAGGCTCGCCCTGTGCTGCAGAGGGAACATTCAGCCCCACTACCACTTTCTGAACATCCAGTATGCATCCTTTTTGCAGAAAATCCCTACTGTAGTGGGACTCTTCACAAGAAGAACACCCGTGTGAATGTCACGTGAACAAGACTTTAAAATCTTTAATTCTTAAGTGATAAAAGAACCCAGTCACCATGACTGTTTTGTTTTGGTTTAGTAGTGACACTAATTTTATTAGTTTGCTTTAGGTTAATAATGGCTAGATGGGAACCATAAACTCATTTGAATGGAGGAGCAGAATGGTTGTGGGACGTCTGGTATCACTTGTGTCCATCTCAATGCCATCAATTCAGTGAATTCCCTAAATCCTGTAGAGGAGAGCAGCAGTGATGCTATGGTGAGAAAATGGGAAGGAGGGGAGGAGAGGATGTCTGAAGTCCTTTTAATCTCCTCCCTCTGCCTTTGTACATACAGAATGCAGGTATTATAATGTGCATATGCAGACATATCTACAGTAAGGTCCATCTGAGTGACTGCTGAGCAGCTCAGGCTTTTGTGATGTCCTTCCAGCAGTAGCAGTGTGGAAGTCATCACCAGGCAAGGACTGGAAATGAAGATCTAGCAACTTCATGCCCCTTCGGATGACTGTTTGAAATAGTGAGGGGAAAAAGTAAGGGGAAAGCCCCTCATGGTGTTAGGGAAGAACAGGGAAGAAAGAGTTGGGGTGCAATGTTGCCTGATGGATGGTAGAAGTGTAGACTGTTGCTGTGCCAACAGATGAGATTTAGGGGTGACTATTTTTAGTCTAATTGTTTCCTGAGCCATTAACCAGAAACATTTTTGGGTTGAATCGTATTCAATAAGACTTCGGCATAGCAGTTTGGGTGTAGTCTTAGTCTGAAGAAATTCTGGGTTTGGTATGACTCAGGTGGGCTGTGAAGTGAAACAGATCAGAAATATAGACTAGAGGGCTGGAGATTCAGGTGATATCAAGTTTCTGGTGAAATCAAGAACAATCTCTACTCCTATCTCTTTTTTTTTTTTTTTCTTTTATGAGGATTAGAGGTTTAAGAAAATCTAGTTCCATTTTGGACCCTTAGAATAGTATTTCCTGTTGTCTGGCTGTGTGCTGTTGTGGGAACCCAGAGAATGGGTGATAGCAAGGGCAGAGACATAGTTGGAATTTAAGCTATGTGCGTTTGTCCAGGATTTCTGAGATGAAGAATTGACACTTCTAATTCATAACTCTCACTTGTTATTAATATATATAGGATTAACTTTAAGCATTAGGAATTCTGCTCAAAAGTCCAAAGACACTGACTTTTAAAGTATGCATGTTGCATTTCTTTCCCTTCCCTTTCATTTGCACATCTGTAAAACAGGGTGGTGATAAGTGTATCCTGCAAACGGACTGCTATTTGATTTCATCTCTACCTTTCTTTTCTCATTCTTTCAGTCCTTGATTGCAATGCAGACAACTTGCAAATAAAATGAAATGCCCTTGCAGGTTCCTTTGAACTTGTGTTTTACTCCCTTTGACTTCCTTAGGTCCAGATGTAAAGTAAGAAAGCAAGATAAGCTGGTGGCTATACTTTCAGTAAAGGGCATGGCAGGAATCTAAGCTGTGTTCTCCCCTCCTTTTGGACAGAATAACTGATTTTGTGTCAAGAAGGAAATTAATTCTTCTAATACAAGGCAACAACAAATTACTGTTCCCAACCACAGAAGGCAGAAGTGAAGGGAAAAGCGTGTCTCTGAAGAACAATGTTTCTTGGGATTGTGATTGTATTGTGTTTCTTGGGACTGTTCCTCCTGATGAAATAGGCAGTCCTCCCTTTTCAGGGCTGGTCTATAGAGTTGCAACTGAGCCATAAAGAGATCAGGCTGCCGCAGCCTAGCCGTACACACACCTGCAGGAGAGCCACATGTCACATTGGAATCAGCAGAAGCTTTGCCTGGATAAAACAGCCAGGACCAGGTCTCTGTGCATAAATAATTTGGATTGTTTTGGTTGTGGTTTTTTTTTTTTAATTTTTATTTATTTTTTCCCAAAGAATAGACAGAGACAAGTGATCCCTTCTTTTAATGTATCTGTGACTTGAGTTTGGATAGAAAGTATTCATATGAGTAGATGCCTCATGAAGGAAAAGGAGTCTGAATTGACCAGTAACGGTACAGATCTTATAAATTCCTATCTTTAATTTGATCAGCAATTTCCATCAGCAATCAATAGTACCTGGTATGTTAGAGTTTAGAATAAAAATGGAGACATCTGTTGATCTGTTTGTTGTCCCTTACAGACTGTGGTGATACTGAGGGGACAAAACAAAAGGCTTTTTTTTTTTTACTTTGTTTTTTTCCCTTTGAAATCTCAGACTAATTCAATAATACCTGACATGATTTGTAGGTTTGTGCTTTTCTCCACTCTTTTTTTTTTTGTGTGTGTGTGTGTCTGTCACTGAAATATATATGCAACTGTAATGGATTTCTGTATAGAATACGTACAAGACATCTTGCTTTGTATTTTTATTCTACTGCCTGTCTGTTTAGGCATCTACTAGGAAAGGTTGTTTTTTTCAGACATCTATATCTGTTTGTTCTCTGAGATTCCATAATGAATCTGGTTTTGTACTATCTAGAATGAATATGAATTGTAGACAAGCTTTGTCAGTTCCTCCTATTTATTTTCCCTGCAGTTGTTATAGTTTGCCTTTGATGTCATAAATGTCATAAACTTAAACATCTTAAAAATTCATTCCAGAGACTTTATCAGCTGAATGCTATTATCATCTGTATTTTTACCTAAGTTACCAAGTCAGCTGTGTGATTTATCTTTATGGCATATTCTATACTTGTATTCTCTCTCCAGTGCACTGAAAGGACAGTATTTATATCCCTGTAATTAATTAATGGCAAAGCGTGTTTAATTTCTTACTGAAGTATTGGGTTTGTAATTGATTGTGGAATATTTTGGCCATGGATGCAGATGAGATCAAGCACCAAAAAGAGTCTAAATAAATGTTTGTTCAAAATCTATTCTGAAAATGGATTCCATTATTCTGTGGAATCCTCATGAAAGGCTCCCCAGAAGGTGAAAAATCTCACACATGCTTTGGCATGGAGGTATTCACTCTTGCCTCGAATGTGACAGCAGGAATGACAGAACCAAATAGTTGACTAGAAGTCATGCAGAAAAGAACTAGTGGGCATGCTGAAACTCAGAGGTATTTGCTGAGCCACAGATTCTCTTTCAGGCAAAGAGATTATTTTGACTTTTCAGATTGATGTCCCATGTAACAGAGATCACTGAATTTCAGGCAGTAATTTTTCAGTAAAAGGAATGATTCTTCTCTGCTAGCTAAAGAAGGGTTCTGTGTATCTTTTCTTTCTGCAGCTTCCCATGTTTTAAACAGTACTGCTTTTCTCTGCCATCTTCTTGTTAAAAAGTCTGGCCAATAAGGAACATGTGTTCTCAAAGCAGACTCTGAAAATATGATAGCAGGGCTCTTCAGAAAAAAAAAAAAAAGAGGAAAAAATGGAGAAATAAGAATTGGTTATGAAATGATCCTTTGATATTGGCAAAGTGGAAGGGCTCGTCCAGCAGGAGCAAAAGATGGATGAGTAGTATGATGTATTTTTGTGTCTAATAGAATGTTTCACGGTTCCTCATGAAATGACTTAAGAATAGTATAATCCCACTGAGTGTTTCAGTGGCTATAGAGACTGTATTTCTGCTTCAGTACTATTTTTTTTCCTCATTGTCCATGCCTTTCTGAGAAACTCACAGTGCTTCTCTTCATGCACTGAACTTTTTGCATACAGAAACTTTAAAACAAGAACAGAGGGTCAAAGGAGTTTTATTTCAGTGGGACTTTCTAGCCTCTATGCCTACAAGAAATCTGGTGCTTGGAGAGATACCTGGAATCTTCATATGAAGTTTCTGTAATATAATTTATGACTTCTGAAAACCATTCAGACCATATGCCCTTCTTTCAGGGTCAGCATTTCCTTTGTATACAAATAAGCTTAATCTTTCTCAAATTCTAAAAGATCCTGGTTCTCAGGGGTTTGGGGAATGGGCTCCGGGAATGATTTCTTCACAGAACAAGTCAACACAAGGAGATTTCAAATTTCTTTACAGACTGCTGTCCCCTGAGAACCAGACAAAATGCACAAGGGATGAAACTTAAGAGAAAGGGAAAATCCTATTCTGCTTTTAGGTTAACATTTGAACTCTATCATTAAATATACATGAACTCACTGAATATAAAACATCTGCTGAAGGAAGGATGGCAAGTCAAAGTTCTGACTCTCATCTTCCATGATTTCTTTCCAGGCAAGGTTTGTAGGGAGAAGTAGAAACTTTCATTAGCCTAAATAAAATAGTTTAAAACAGCAGGCAAGATATTTGGTGTATGAAACCTCTTGAACGGCTAAAAACTGAATATGCTGCAGGGAAATATGTACATAGGACTTGGAAATTCGTAAACTTTTATCTCAAATCGCAGATTATTAAAAACGCAGGCAAACTGGCAAAACAGAAACAAAGACAAGGCTTGATCAATGCAGGAGTAATCCCATGTGCTCCTCTAGTATCCCCCAAAAGAAGTTGGCTCCCTTGGCTTTTGTTGTCCAGAAAAACATGTTGCTGCAAGAGTTAGCATAGTGAAAACAATCTTCCTAACATGGTTTCAGCTTCTGCCTTTGCTTTGAAACATGTAAAATAGTTGTATGCTCAGATTAGGGGAGACAATATATAGAAGTCAGTTAATGATTAGTAGTAACATATGCTTCCCCTCTGGAACAAATGCACTTGGGAGTAGTGTGTTAGTAGAAGTTGTTTCTGATACAGTCTTTAAAGTGAGATTATTTCACATACAGAATAAAGATTGAACCTTAGAAATTCAGCAACTGAAAATGATTGGTTAATGTTTAGTATTATATATTATTATTCCAAATATTGGGAAAAAGGTGGTTTTTTTCCTGTTTCTTTCATCTCTGGTCCCATGGATAAAGGGACTGTATAGAAACAGTAACAGCTCTTTTGTTAGCTTTGCCATTGACTTCAGTGGAAGGAACATTGGGTCTTTTGACAGAGAATAAACTTCTGAGACTTGCAAGCAACCATATCAATAATTACCTTTCCAAATGGAAAAATACAGCTTTTCTAATGTAACAGAAACAACCATGGGTTTTAGGCTATGTTTTATTTCTTTGATTCCAGATATCAAACAAATTGAAACTGACTTTAACAACTCCATCCCCATTGCTTGTACTTCAATTATAAAGGAGACGCTTTCCTCTGTTAAACTCCTGTCAATTACTGTTTCTTTTTAAAAACAAAAAATTCAGGAAAAACAGCTGATAGCCCACAAATACACGGTCATCAAATTGCTGAGGTAACTAATGTAAGAAGTATGTAAAGCTAAGAATATATGTTCATCTACTTTATGATGTGGTTGTAGATTGAACAATAATTTACGTTGACCTGCTTTTCCCAATCCTTATATTTATAAAGATTATAAATAAATAGTGGCTGAGCATAGAAGTAAATTAAGTGTTCAGATGTAGTGACTTTAAAATGTATTTATGGAATTAACTTCTTCTTTGATATATGTGTGCCTATGTATTATGCACTGGTAGGCAGTTTGCCTCCCTACACGTTTGTCAGATTACCTCTGATCTTGTAAGTTTATTTTCTTCACAGAATCTTCCTTCCTTGTAGCTGCTCTGAGACCATCCATATAAAGTCTTAAAGAGTTTTCATTTAGACTTCCCTCTCTGTAAGGCCAGACAAAAAAGCATAGATTTTTGTACCCCCTTGTAATGAGTCGTCATTTGTGATGAAGCTAATGCTGGTTCCTGTTGTGCTGGTGGCTTTTTCCCTTATAAACGAACTTTATGACAGTAATATATTCAGCATAAAATCCCTTGCTTTTTCTGGAAGCCCAGCTGCAGCAAAACCAGAACTTGTACATGGTGGTAGATTGTTATGTGACTTTACATGCTGTAATATTTAGGCGTACAGGTTACACAAGGGACAAAGGTAATGAACGTGTCTTTGCATAGATCCATGAGCACTTCTCTCTGAACAGGGGGGTGGCTACTTGCTATTATCTCACTTTAAGGAAAAAAGGAGGAAAAGACAAGGTGACTTCCTCAGCTGTGGCTGCCACAGCCTTCTGCTTGATCTATCACAACTTGCTAGATTTGATGCCCCAGTCACTCTGAACCTGGGAACATTATTCATTTAAACTTTTAAAGAGAGATAATAGCAATGTAAATAAATTTTACGGTAACCTGTAATGCTTTTAATAGCATGAATGTTGACGGTGTGTTTCTACAAAGTCCCTAGGCATTTTACAGCTACGCTTTTAAAACAGGAAAAGTCATAAAATATAGAAGCTGTGGGGGGAAAAAAAGGACCCTAATCCTGTGTGAATCTGAAGTGTAGGTCAGGGCCTTATTCATTATTGGCTTCTGGCTAAGCTTATAAACACATGTGTATGCATAAAGTAGTAACTGTTGCTTTTGTGGATGTGGGCTAGAACTTTAAACCAAATTTATCAACCGTTAACAATCTCTCTGTACTGGAACTATTAAATAGACAGTGATTAATTATAAATGATTTCATAAATCTCCAACGCAGAGTTCAAAAGAGGGCAATGCCCAGAAAACTGAAACAAAAGCGGAAGTTTGAATACCTGTTCTTATGGCACAACTGTATGTTACAGTGCCTCCACTAAGGCTCTAGGTCTGTGGTGCCCAGTTGTATATGTAACTTCATACAGGTTTTCTTCTTGTACTTTTATGATGGCACATGGCCACAGGCCCCTGCACACCTTTCTAGGAATACCCTACAACAAATACTGTCCATGCATATATTTGGTGACAATCTTTCTCTGGTCAATGCTGTGAAACATGGCTTGTGTCATTCCAATATTCTACATGTACAAGATGTTCGTTTCCTCTTCACAGTCCTTATTAAAACTCCACAATTTCCAAGCCTTTTTCTCTCAGCTTCTCCCTTACCATTCCACATCTGATCTAGCAAGTCCCATGTTAGTGCCTGAATATCTCATTCAGCTCCCTGTGCAAGATCTGTCCGCAGAATTTTAATACATACCAAGATTTTGACTTACTGTAGCAGAGCCTTGATGGGATATACTGGAATATTGATAGAAAACTGATAAATCTTCTTCAGGAGGGACAGGCAGAAGAGAGTGTTACTTGGTGAATTCCATCATTTGGCAGCTGCAGTCTTTGGAAAAGGAAGGAGGGAGACAGGCAAAAAGAATTTAATAGATTCAAGAGATTAGAACCATTCGGATCAGCTGAGCTGCCTAACTTCAATCAAGGACAGCAAACAAATAGTCTGTAGTGATGTTTGAGCCATTAGTCATCAAGTCTAACAAACTAGCAGAAGGTGGATGAGGTACCAGAAAAAAGACAAAAAACAAATGCAGTGTCTGTCTTTAGAAATGATTCAGCCCAGCCTCAACTCTCTCTCTCAAAAAAAAAAAAAAAAGAAAAAAAATTGAAATAATTAAAATACTAATAAGCAACTCTAACATAGCAAGGAAATAGATAACTACTAGCATGGGTTTACTGAGAACACATCACATAGAATGAGTCTAATTTCCGTTCACAATAGAGCAGCATATTTTGTGGACAGGCAAGAAGCTGTAGTGTTGGATACTGTCAGAGCTTTGCTGAGGCCAGCCTGTTTTCATGACATTCTCACAAGCCAGGTAGGAAAATAGTGGCCCTATGGTTGCTGGAGTGCAAGATGAGCTGTATTAATGCAGAGTTGTTATTAACAGTTTACTTCAAAATGGGGGACAACTTGTCTTCAAGGACTGAGGTAGGAGTTACATTGGGTCACAAGCCAAACTGTGAGTGACCAAGATCACACCGATGCACAAAAGAAGCAGAGAAGTCAAGGCTTTGATGCGCACAGCTTACAGTTTTGTCTTACAAGTAATTCTTGTGCCGGTAAAAGCTCAGTTGACTATATGATATTCAGTTTTGGGCACTGCAGTTAAAGCAAGATACAGAGCAGCAGCAGGAAAGATCAGAGCCTCGTGAACAAGATCTATAACAACTGACTGAATGGCACAAACCAAAAGTAGTTTAGAGGATGAAGGAAGGGAAAGCTGATGGGGGACACAGCTTCTGAAAACTTTAAGGATCTTGTAGGAAAGGAAGGTCTAAACTTTTTTCTGTATTCCAGGTGGTAGGACAGATTGCAACGAGCATAAACTGCAGCAAAAAAGATTCAGTCTAGACATTAAAAAAACCCCAAACAACCTGCAAACTTTCTATTCCAGTGATGCTTTATCTGCATCATTAGATTTTCTGAGGTGGCTGTAAAGTGTCATTAGCAATCTTTAAGGATTGAATTAGACAAACTTTTGTCAGATGCAACGTAAGTATATTTGAGCCTCCCTTAAGGCAAGGAGATACACACGATGACCTTTCTGGGTCCATTCTTTCCCTATTTTCCTGTGATTCTATTAATTACATTAGAAGATCATAGTGTAATGTCATTTTGCTAACATTTTGCTGGAGACTGGTAACATATCTTTCAATTCATCGTACTACCCTGCGAGCTTGCATTCATATCTCTCTGCTAAAGCATTTACAAAATGTGAAATGAATAAATAGTCTTTTAATGAAATGTATCCATGAAGTGTAGGCCATTTCCCCTCAGAATTAAATTAAGCGTTACAAGTGATCAATAACTAGATTTCTGTACCTACTGAAAAGCTCTGCTATAGAGTTATATACATAGTCCAGAGTAAGAGAATATGACTGATATTTTATCACTGTGACTCTGAAAACATCTGAAACCAGTTGGCTGTCTTAAAAGATTTGTGACTAGATAGATTGATCCTGTCTTTCAATTGTAGGTTACTGGGTCAAATTTAGCTTAACCCCAGAATTAAGAGTAATGCCTACTACCACATGCGATCAGATACCTCTGCAAAAACCAATCAATCTTGCTCAGATTTCTGTGAATCTGGCAAGTATTTATTATCATTCCTTTTAGAGACTAACAAAACCCCCAAGACAAAGTCTGCAAGAACTTAGGCATCTAATTCAATATTTTAGCACACAAGCAGCTTAACTTTTAGATGCTGTGCGCATTCTCTGCTTTGACTTTTTTAGTAGTCTTCCCCCAAACTGGGTCAAAACACTTATTGTGGGTATGTGCTAAGTGACTGTGCTGGATACCCTTTACATAAACAAAAATCCTTTCAATCCATAATTGCATGGCACTCTTCTCAAGTGTCATTGCAATATCTGAACGCAAACATGCCTAAACAGGGAATGGGGAGTGCATAATTTTCTTTGGCTTGTCAACACTGGGTGAAGTTTGTCAGCTGGCACTGCTGTGGCATCAGGTTCGGCTTTCTGCTACACAAATGGATCTGTACAAATGGATGTTTGAGCGGTCTGGTACGTATGACTAGTGCTAGTCCTATACGCAGGAAGTCATTCATATTTGTCATAAATGATACGTCAAATTTGACACTAAAAAGATCAATCCACTTCTGGTTTGGGGTAGACACTGTGTATCATCAATGGAAGTATTTTCTATCTCAAAGATTCCCATTTAATCAGATGGAGCTTTAAAATGTTACTTATTTGTTAATTAAGCTAATTGTGAGTCATAAATCTGTCTGCTATGAATATGATGGGATTCTAATATCCAGCAATGTGACCAGTAAGGATAGATATTCCTCTGTTTTTTTAGGTTATATATGCTTTTAGATTTTCAAAGTCCTTTACTTCAGTGTTGTCCAGACTTTAACATTTATGGAAAACTCACTGGTCTCTTCTTAAACCTTTAACTCTAGTGAGCTGTATGCTCCACTGTGTAAACTAGGTCTGTTTCATCTACTGTTACTTATGTGTTTGTTTTCATATTTCATTTCTTGCTGTCAGAGTCGTTGCTTATTGTGCTAAAGGGACCCTGTTTCGGTTCTTCCAGCTCCATAATGTGTAGCCTTGTGCTCATGTCCCTCGTACGTTTTCCAAGAGAGGCAGGTGAGGTCAGAGTTGCTTGGTGAGGAAGGATGAATGAAGGGTCTTTAGCACCAGTAGCTGTGTCTTCAGCTTTGTATAACCCTTGTACATAATGATGGTGGGCAGTTTAAAAACTGTGGATGCGATTGCATTCTTCCTTTAAAATAGCTTCAGGTAACTTCATCTTCCCATCCCCTTACTCCTCTTGCTCACCAGTGAACAGGACATGAGCTCTCCGAATTTTTTCTCATCCTGTTGAGAGCACTCCAGTCCACTAAGTTTTCCAGACTTCTGTTTGCTGTTTCCACCGGACCTACACAGTTGTCTATTCAATTGTTTAATGGTGTATACTAACATGTTTTAAGCTACCTGACTATTAAGGACTGTCTATATTTTGCTACAGTGCTTCTCATTTTCATTTCTGTTTTGTCGCTGTTATAACTGGAAGCCTTAATTAACTACGTACTTCACATGTGTTACCTGTTACCAAGGCAATATTGTCTTTAAATCTGAGGAGGTGGATTTGCTTTCTTTTTATCCCAAGCGCTCTATTCTGATTTCAGATCTGCACCTGCTTAGCAACAAAAAGACACGTGTTCAAGGGGCTAGCTGTAACCTCAGCTTAAAAGTACGGCTGAGTAGATATGATTGTCCTTTAAAAAAATCAAAGCTCAACTTCTAAGCATTTAGCAGTAGCCCTATATGTTATAATGACACATTATAACATATGTTATATGACTCCAGTGGGATCTATTTTTTCTTTAAAAAACCTTCTTTGTTTTGAATACAAAGCCGTAGGGTAGGCCTTCACATGGAATAATCAAATCAAATTGTTACGATTTGTGATTAATGGGATGACATACAGGTATATACTGCAGTATGTACTGTGTTAGAAATACCCATGTTCTTGCTGTGGTTTCAGTGGCTGAAACCTGCATGTATTTTGCCTGGTGGAGTGTAAAGGAAAGGCAAACATGGCTCTCTTGTCACCTCCATTTTTTTTTTTTTTTTTTTTTTTGCGTGGGAAGATTTTCATCTCAGTTGCATTGTGTCCATCTGCTATTTGATGCCATCAGCTGTCAGGCATCCAAGCACATGCACAGTTATACCAAATAAGTTGCCCTCCACCTTACCTTATGCTGAAGAACTATTCTGGCTTCTCCAGTTTTCCACCTTGAGGTCTTTAACTAAACTCTTTTGTGCCGGGGAGAAATTCTGCACAGACAAAAAGCAGACTGTAGAAGGACATAATAATTATACTAGCAGAAAAATGTCAGCAGACTAATGTAGGTCCCCTATAGAGGTTTGAATCATCTTATGAAAAGTGAAGCCACTAAATAAAACAAAATGTTAGAGATTTTGTTGGGAGTGACAGAAGCAGCCAAATGTTCTTCCTGCTGTATCTCTGACATTCTGCAATTTTTGGCTGAGTAAGAACAGCAGGCTATCTTTCTCAGTTATCAGGGCTCAGATGTATATAAAGGCTTCTTAAGATTGTGAGATGGGGAGAAAAATGTGAACCATGCCTTGGCAAAAGTACTCATCAGGTATTTTATTGTAAATTTTTAAAAAACAAAATTTTTAAAAAAACTAATCTGCAGTCCAATCCTGGGAACAAATGAGTTCAGAGGCACTGCAGAAGCTTGTCAGGATCATCTGGTCTTTTGAATGCAGGCTCAATTACAAACCCAGAATTACAAGGCCAGCCTACGCAGTTTCATTAATGGAGAAAAAAATAAAAATCAAGTGCTAGAAAAATACCTAGTGAGGTGTGACCCCACATAAATCTTACAGAAGTAATATTCAGGATTTGCATATGTTTAAATAAATTTATTGTTTATAACTACTTATTAGTGAGTCTTTTGAAACAATCTAGATATTGCCCTTGTTTCACTGATGGGGAAATGGAGGCTCTGCTTGCAGAATTCCTGTGAATAGGCTCTCGTTATTGTAAGAGGAAAAGACATATTCTTTGACAAGTGTGCAAAGGGAAAAAAAAAAAATTCTGCCTGTGAGTGGGAGTCCAGTTTTCTACCCTGTATCTCAGTGAAAAACTGCAAGAAAGGATTCTTACATCAACCACAAATGACATGAGAATTTTCTTTAAGTTACTTCTGAAGCTGGCACCCAGGAGACTCTTGTTCATGCACAAGATATTTTTAAACTTTCAAAGACAAGGCAAAGAGTGTAACTTTTGTTTCATTCTTACAGTTCTGTTTTAATCTGTCTTGTCTCTACAGATGTAGATGACCAATGTTTGGCCTTTTTTGTCTTTTTTCTCTTCCAAATGTAGTGTTAATTCACTGATAATCAAATAACAGTCTTTGATGCAGAGGTCTACATAAGGCAGCTGTTCCTTCACCCTGTACCAGGTAGCATGAGTTCTCAAAGGGCTTTTCCAGAGAACAGCAAAATACTTGAAGCACCAGAGTAGCTTGAGAAGAAAATTCTGGTTGACCATTTAAATGATATTCTGTATGGGCTTTTAAATCAAAGCTGTTAATGGTGAAAATGTAAAAATCCTCCAAGCACTAACAGTGCCAGGATATCTTACGGGACCCTTCACTCAACATAGTAATAAGGAATTGTTAGTTAGGAGGGCCTGCTACTATAGGGCTAAGTGTTATTACAGCTGTAAATAAACGGTGGCTGCAAGGGTGCAGTTACGGAGAGGATGATGGGAGGTGGATACGAAGGATCAACAAGGTGATGGCAGCACTGTCCCCCCACACTGAAGGAAAGGCTTTATTCTTTGTAAGATTATGTATCTGAGAACTGGAGGAATCACTGGCCAAGTCTGTGAAAAATACAGCCTCCTGTCTTCCTGGAGACTTTCTCTGGAGATTTCGTTGGCTTTGGGGATTGCTTCATTTTTGTGTGTGTTTTATATCTTACTGGAAGAATCAGTAAGGATTGGGCAAAGAAAACCTAAGTTCTGTTCTGGTTTAGTTAACAATACTTAGTGGTTTACAAGTCTAGTGTATCTGCAGCATGAGGTTGTTTCTGTAGTCTGAACTAATAGAGTTTAGAGCTGCAACATCTTTATTGGCAGTGACTAATGCATGAGCCATTTGGTTTGCAGGTCCCACAATCAGCAACAGTCTAATCTCAGCAATGCTTGTGTCATCTAGCATAATTCCACTCAAGCAAATGGCTTTACTCTGAGTATTATATGATATAATTGAAATCAGGATCTGTCCTAAAGTGTACAATTCTGGCATTAAAAAAACCTCCAACAAATAAACATCCAAAACAATACATTTTTAAACTAAGCAGAAGATGTAACATGGGTAACAGCTACAATGCACACCAGGCACATAATGACAGAGTATGACAATTTCAAGAAAAACCTTGCAGCATTGTAACAGACCTGAAACTGCAACTCTTGCAACAAGATAAAACCTGAAAACCAATGGCTTGGAGTGACTTTATTCATTCTTTCTTTTTGGAATAAGGTTTAAATGACACGGAGACCTTGTTTTGGTTGTCTGCTCAGAGATAGGACAGCCTCAAGTATCTTCCTGTTCCCATAGGATTAAATAATAATATGCATGGTGCTGAAATGCATGGTAATGTGCAGCATAAAATGCATGGCCTTAGTAGGACCTGCTGCAGGAGCAACTCAGCAATGCAGAAATAGACCAAAACAGATTTTCCTATGCAGGGACTGAAAGGTGTTCCAACTGCAAACTACATTTAGCAGAATACAGCTAAATAAAAAGTGCCTACGTCATACACTGCAGCTAGATATATTCCTGAAGCACTTTAAACTAAAAAGCCTTTATGATTCTAAACAACCCATATGTCTGTCAAAGCTGTCATTTTGCTGCAGCAAGTAAAGGGAACAAAACTTAATTTGTAATGAAGCTTCCCCTGGCTGAAAGCACAAGTCTTCCCTGTTCTCATTTAAGCCTCTGTTCACAATTGCAGAGTGTGCTCTCTGACTCTTTATAAAATGCTTTGCATTTCCTTTTGAATCATGTCAAGTTAATTTTATGGCAAACAATCTTTGTTTTTTGAAACACACAAAAGAAATATAATTATTGCTGGGTGAAGGGGAGTTGGAAGTAAACTGAACATGATGCTGGTAATTGTTTTTGGGCACTCGTGCTGGGCAGATTCTAGCCACCTAAGCAAAAAACACTGAAAAAGTATCATTAATTATAAATGGGAACCTTTGTAGTATAATTCTAAGACCAGAAGGAGAAAGCAACATCCTACTACCAAAAATAAAAAAATAAACAAACATATTACTCAGCAAATAATCTTTTTAGTAAACAAGCCACTCTTTAGTTCACTATGGCAAATAACCAAAGAAATGTCCCCTTGCTTTCATTTTCAAATTTGTTGAAGTGACAAGGTGAGATTTTTTTTAGGATGTTTAGCTTTGACCTCATCCTGTTCCTACTTGCAATCAGTGGTGGTTTTGTCAGGGACAATCTGCTGTAGCCAAAACAACACATTGGCAATTCTTATCCGAAGATCCTCACGTCAGCGTACCATGCTTCTTCCTGGGAGTCCATCTACTCCAGTAAGCTCAGCTGTACCTATCTGCACAGACACAACATCTGACTCAGAATTGACTGAAATATCTACCCTGCTTCCTTGTCTGGTGGAGACTGTGTTTTTGAACTTGTTTGTTTTGGTGCTTCTAAAGTACAATTGTTTTCAATCACTTTTGATATAAGTGGCACTACAGGCAAGCGAGGCTGGCAAGATCTGGTCCTCATTGCAAATGTTTCACAGTTGTAATAATCTAAATTACCTTGTGAAATTGTTCATTAGATAAAAATTAATAAATCCTATAAATGAAATCCAATGCACCGTTAGGCTGTTGACATTAAATCTGGCATAAAAACATAGTTGTAAATGAAGTCATTTATATACACATTGATTTGAGGCCAAATCTTGAGGTCCTTGAACAATTTTTAAACCAATGTTTAATCCGGCAAGTCTATTGAATGGGAGTGAAAACAGTGGCCTAAATTACAGTTCTGTGATCTATTTGGGAAGATTTAACTTCTTTATGCCAATCTCACACCTGCTGTATGCAGCACGTGGGAAGAGAGTACAGGGTCTTGAGGAGGAGATAGACTTCTCCATTTCCTTGTTTCTGACCACAGAGAAATTTAGGTGCAAAATAGTATTGTTACAGTGACTTCTGTACAGAGCCATGTGTCTGGGGCCTTGGAGTCTCGGTGGTTGGAGGGTGATATGGCACCAAAGCTGGTAGATTATCCAAAATTAGTGGATAGAACCCAGCACCGTGATTATTTCTTTCTTGCTCTCCCATTTGGGCATCCCAGAGGATTCAGGTTTGCTATGCAGATCACTGCTGGCTGTGTTTCTCCCCATTACATATTGCCAGGTTTTTATGTACAGATACCTACTAACGTTGTAACAGACCCTAGGGTTGCCTCAAGTTGTAGTTTCGTGAGAAAGATAGCAAACTGAACAAAAGGCATATATTTACTTGGAATAGTAATGAGAAAAAAATTCTTTTCTCATTCGTTACAGGATGAAACCAAAATAACACTTTTCAACTCAATGGAGTTACTTCCCAATTATATCAACAGCTCTGAAAACCAAGCTGAGTCTCAAGTTTTGGGGTTTCATAGTCTCTTTAGGAAAAAAAATGGTTATGAGTTGTCTTGGATGAATTAAAAAAAGGTTAGAAAATGAGTGTTTCTGTAAACACAATTTTAGTCTATTGACAGATGGGAGAAATGAAGAACAGGTTGTAAAAGTATAAGCTAAAGCATTATTAATATTGTGCTGTTACTGAGCCAACTTGTAGAGGAACTGAAAAAACATCCTATTGGTTAAGTAATCACTACACATATGCTTTTGGAGATTAATACTTTGAATTTTCAAAGCTTTTATATGTGTCAGTTCTGCTAAAAGGATGAAACTGCAAAAATGCACTGGTAGCAAGTTTAAAGCATTAATAGGAATGTCAGATACACTTTAAGGATAATCACAACTCCTTTACATCCAGTAGACCTAGCAGTCTCAGATATGGAAATAAGACTTTTGACAACTAAAAATGTTTGAGAAAGTGGAAAAGGCCAAAGAATGTTGTATAATATTTTAAACCTGGGTAGCTATTTCAGCCTTGGTTTTGAGTACTACATTCTGTGCTATACACGTGCCATACTGGTGGTCTTGAAAAGTGATTGCATAATCACTGTGGCCTCCTCCCCTTCTTAGGACAGTAACCATTTTTTAAAGTAATAGCACTACTTTTATTCCAGGAGAGTATTAAGATATTTCAAGTATCAGGAATATATGTAATTTAGAGTCCTCCAACTACCCACCTGGAAGTCATGTCAAACTTGTATTGGGAGTAATAACATTGATTGGGATTTACTTCCATCTGCACAATTTAAATATGTATTTAATGCTAGATAGTTTGGCTGTGTGACAAGAAATGCAGACAGGAGACAAAGTCTTCTATCCATGAGCTCTTGTATAGTTTTGGAACATCTTTATTCCCTATAATACTCACTGTTGAGCAGCACTAACTTAATCATTAGTGAAGGGGGAAAAGTTTAGCTACTGGCCAGTTTTAGTTTTAAGATACGTGATTTAGAACCAGGATGCAGAAAATTTATTTTGACTGAGATCAAATTTGGTCTTGATTTGAATTTTAAGTTTGTTTATTAACAAACTGGGTCCTTTGAGAACAAGATAGGTAAATCGCCAACACCTCACAGGATCATGTCCCATGCTTGAACACTCATAGTGTCAAGCTGTGCTTGTAGAGATGTGTGAGATGAGAATGTGTTTAACTGTATCGCTAAATCTAAACATATTAAAATATAATACTGAAAATTGAGGGTCTTATTCCTGTGTTTTGATTAATGATGATTAGTGCTGAATGGGACTACTCATAGAGCTGTGTCTGGTGTAAGAGGTGCTGCCTGCAATCATGATGGAAACTGGGTCAAAGCTAGAAGCTTTTCAAAATCTCATGAAGTATCTATTTGCTGTGCTGGCAAAATATTAATCTTTGAGGTTTGTGTCTCGATACCAGGTTTCAACAACTGAAACCTGCAATGGGTGACTTCAGATTTCTGATTACATAGGAGACAAATCAGGTCCCCAAGAAGTACTTTTTATTTTTTCCTAACTGTGCCTACTATTTTATAAGGAAATTTAACTTTGTGACACAGCTAAGGACAGCATTGTTGTTTAATATTATGGGTTGCATGAGTCTAAAGAGGAGACATATATATCATGCGTGAATGTGTCATCTTTGAATCCTAATACTAACAAGGGAAATAAGAGCAGTTGCTAGATCATTGAAGTAAGGTGAAAAAGACAAATCACCTCAGGGTGCTTCAGGATCCCAGCACTAGAATATTTGTGTGTTCTTTATTTTCATGTTTTCATTTATTCTTTTCTTGGTATTTCAGTAAGGGCTCCTTCACACCTAAAGAAGGAAGAAAATAGCCTCACGCTGTTAAAACAGTAGCCACTAAATGAAGGATTATCTTCTCATAGTATGTCCTATGTATCCCATTGTATTTGTAGAGCATCTTTATAACTGTGGTGGGTTGACCCTGGCTGGATGCCAGGGTTCCACCAAAGCCACTCTATCACTCCCCTCCTCAACTGGACAGGGGAGAGAAAATATAATGAAAGGCTCGTGGGTTGAGATAAGGACAGGGAGAGATCACTCAGCACTTACCATCGGGGGCAAACCATTCTCAACTTGGGAAAAGTAAATCAAATCAAAGTAGGGTTATAAGAAATAAAACAAATCTTAGAACACCTTCCTCCCACCCCTCCCCTCTTCCTAGGCTTAATCACTCCCCATTTCTCTCCGTCCTCCCCATCAGCGGTGCAGGGGGGTGGGGAATGGGGGTTGTGGTCAGTCCATCACCCGTTGTCTCTGCTGCTCCTTCCTCCTCAGGGGAGGACTCCTCACACTCTTCCCCTGCTCCAGCATGGGGTCCCTCCCACGGGAGACAGTCCTCCATGAACTTCTCTAATGTGAATCCTTCCCACAGGCTGAAGCTCTTCATGAACTCCTCCAGTGTGGGTCCCTCCCATGGGGTTCAGTCCTTCAGGCACAGACTGCTCCAGCGTGGGTCCCCTGTGGGGTCACAAGTGCTGCCAGCAAACTGCTCCAGCGTGGGCTCCTCTCTCCACGGGGCCACAGGTCCTGCCAGGAGCCTGCTCCAGCGTGGGCTACCCACAGGGTCCCAGCCTCCTTCGGGCACATCCCCCTGCTCTGGTGTGGGGTCTCCCACAGGCTGCAGGTGGGTCTCTGCTCCCCCGTGGGCCTCCCTGGGTGCAGGGCACAGCTGCCTCACCATGGGCTGCACCGCGGGCTGCAGGGGAATCTCTGCTCCGGGCCTGGAGCACCTCGTCCCCCTCCTTCTCTGACCTTGGTGGCTGTAGAGTTGTTGCTCTCATGTTCTTGATCCTCCCTCTGGCTGCAGTAGTGCAGGCTTTTCCCCCGTTCTTAATAATGTTATCCCAGAGGTGTTACCACCATTGGTGATGGGCTTGGCCTTGGCCAGGGGTGGGTCCATCTTGGAGCCAGCTGTCGTTGGCTCCATTGGACATGGGGAAGCTTCTGGCAGCTTCTCACAGAAGCCACCCCTGTACCCCTCCCACTACCAAAACCTTGCCAGGCAAACCCAATACAATGAAAATGTTCCAATGACTATTTGAGGTTCCCTGTAAGCTTGCTCAGGATGTTAATTTAACTCTTGATAACATCTGCTTTGATATTAAAAATCTCAGAATGTATTAAAATAATTCAAATAAGCTTTTTAATTTTCCCCACTACTAATATATAATTTTCCTTGAAATTTTAACACCTTAATATTTCAACCATTCTATTATTACAGTCTGATCTTTGATTCTGTTCAAGGAAAAAACACATAATGTCTTTGGAACCACACCTACTTCTGCCAGAGTCATTACAAGGTTTTTCTCAGATGTTAGTATAGACTGTTCAAAGAAGGTGAAATAAATGTTTATAGTCAAAGAAAAGGAAAATGGAAACTGAAGTTTAAGTGTAAGCACTTCAAGAAACTGTCGGGCATTGTTTCTGAGATAAGATGTCTCTCACTTTTCCATCAAGTCAGGAAGTCTTCAGCTGCCCAGTACCTTTTGAAAATCAAGCCATTTTTATAAAGCTTGAGGTCTAATGTTGCACTCCCTTTTATATATTTGCCATTATCATTGATATTTCATATGCATAATTATGTCTCTTATTAATGTAACTCCTCCAGTTATGAAACTTTAAGCTACGATCATAGAGTGAATAAGTAACAAGCCCAGAAAGGAAGCACAAAGGTCTTATTCTTTGCCTCAAAACTCCTGGGCCATCTGCGTTTTGCTTTTTGTCTAAAGATTGTGCATGAGGGTGTGAATCTGGGAGCTAAGCAACCTGACAATTTCTCTTCAAAGTCATCCTTGCTGCAATTCATTTCCAGCCTTTTCAGTCTCCCTTGGACAGTTACAAAAGACAGCTTTATTATGCAGCTCTTTCCCCTATTTTTGTACATATCATTTTCTGTTTGTCATGTTTAGGGCACCTTCATTTCCTGTGTCTCATAGAAGCAGAGATGAGTGCATTAAGTGTGGAAGTCTCCTCTCTTTACTTTTGGACAGTAAACCATAGAATTATTTTCCATTATTCTTCATAAGTTTTAGTGGGGTGGTTCTGGTTGAGTGTTAATGTGACAAGACCCACATGGTAACACAGAGCTACAATTACAAGCTGGGGAAGGCTAAACTTGTATTAATAAAATGACTTTATGTTGTCCTTGAGATGTATTAGTTACTAGCTGCATTACAGCATCTTCTCTTCTATATAAATCCCCAGGAAAAGATGTAGGAGTTAGAAGGGACTGGAAGATATCTTCAATCCTATTTAATCACCACAAGTAAAGGGAAGGTATTAGAAATACCCCTGAGGCTAAACCTGACAAATCACCCTCATTCTGAAAGTTAGAACTGGTATGTACAACCCTGTTACATTTGAGCTTCCACCCATAGAAAAACCTGAGCAAGTCTGAAGCCATCAGCCATGCACCTGGACTTTGTGAACTTGATCACCTGTGTGCCCAGTTTAAAGCTCTTAAGGTATTCAGATACTGCAATGGTGAGGATTATGCAGATAATTTACTGGCCAGAAAGTTAAATCTGCTTCTTGAGATGGGAATACCAAATAAAGATCACTTCAAAAATGTATATGACTTACCTTCCAGACATGCAGAGCTCTCCTCTACATTTGTCTTCCCATTCCTTTCATGTCTGCTCCAGTGTGGAGCCTCTCTGGGTGCCAGTAGTGCTTTCTCTAGTGGGACTGAAGGTGAAGGGCTGATCTCCCATTTTCCTAAGCTGAAACAACCGCACAGATTTCCAGCTGAACATCACATACTGCAGAAGGCACCATGCTGTATAGACCAGCTGCTCCCCAGCGCTGTTCTTTCTCTCCATAGGTCCTCTCTCCTCGAAATGGCCATCGCTTGAACCAAGCGGTGTGTGAGTATGTGTGCACATGTGTTAGTTTGGTACAGCAGTATGAGGGCTGTGTAGGGGGGAGGGCTGCCTTTCCCAAAGACCCTCATAGGTGTAATAGAGGTGCTGCACCTGCCAATCCATTTTTGGGGCACTGGCTTGTTCTGCTCCACCCAGTGCCACATAGCAGATGGGAGCATCTGCCCTTGCTTTTGTAGCCATTGGAACGGTGATTAAAGATGAGATTGCATATTCCAAAGTCACATACGTTGCTCCAGAGGATAAGTCAAGGTTTTGTTTGATTTGAAAATAGAAACAAACCAAATATTTTTGTGCACTGAACTTCCCAGTTTTGGCAGAAGCATTCTGGGTTGGAACCCTGTTAGTCACGCTGACTTGAGGACTTTCAAAATGCATCATGTTTCACCGACAGGTGCTGTCTTTGGAATCTCTACAGGATTTTCACATTGCTCTGCATCCAACACTGCCATTAAGGAATAAAACTGTTCTTCCTTTTGTAACAATTTCTCAGGAGTGGTATTTTGCTTTTACTGTAAACAGGTCTGTCTGATAAAAGAATTGTGAAGAATCTTTCATGGGCATCAGCCTTAAACTAATCCCTGCTTGCTGCTTGTTGTTGTTGTTCTTTTGTCAGAGAAAAAGGTGTTAACAGAGTTTAATACCCTTCACCTTCCATCCTCAGAATTCAACCAGAAGACACCCAATTGCTCAGATGTGATTTCGATTTCCTCACTGGAAAACTGTGAAATAGTCCTTCGCAGGGACATATTTTTCCAGTTGAGGAGGCCCTAAAGAGTTTATTCCCACCCTCTGTTCTCTTCCCACCCTTCCACTTAGCTTAGGAAGACCTCTCTGCACCCTTTGCCGACTCCTCTCCTTGTCTCTGCCTCCTGCACCCATGTTTAAGACCTGCTTTGGATCCCATACTTCCCTTTGAAGTTCTTTCACATCCATCTGCTTGCACATCCTCTTCCAAGCACTTTGAGGGATAAACCAAGTTGTAAATCCTACTATCTGTACAGAACATGTATGATCACCCAAGTGAGAGCCAGGAGGTCTCTTTTGCTTCGTCTTTTTCTGCCCTCATTGGACAGATCCATATTTTGTCTTCACTTGGTGCCATTTTCTGATTTCTAATTTGTCAAGGAGAAGAAAAATAATCTGCTTTTCATTTGTTTAAACATCTAGATCAGATTACTGTAAAACACTAGTAGTTAAGGTGCTTATGAACTTTGTATTTTGTTTTCCCTCAGTAGTCTAACTGGAAGCTGGTAAGGGCTCGCAGGAGAGACTTGCTATGGTGGTATAAACCGGGGCTCGCTCTTGTAACCTGGTAAGTGGTTTCCGTGGAACCTTTTTTTTTTTTTTAAATAAAGAAAATCATAGAACAACTTCCCTAGAAAAGCCCTGGAACACAAGACTGCGCAATTATGGTTTAGCTTTTGTTATGGCTTCAGTGTGTAATTTGCTACCTATCTAGCCCTCGGTGCCTCTGTTTACATCTCTGTGTACCATATATTGATGTTTGCCTAATGAAATGCTGCTCTGGAAGATTTATGGGTGCACATTAATAGAATAATTAAAGGTCTTTGAAAGTCTCAGATGAAATATATACCAGGTCAGGGAAAAAAGAGTGGAAGTGAGGGATGGGAGATGATGTGTCTGCACCTCCGGCCTGACACGCTGTCGTGGGGTGATGTGTGTGTGGGTATTGGGGGCCGGCAGCCCTGTGGGGAAGAGGTGCCTGGGGTGTGTTTGGGCTTCCTCTGGGCTTTCACCCGCTGAGCGAGCAGCCTCGACCTGTCCTCACCCTGCTTCCTCGTAAAAGGGGGGCCTTGGGAAATCCGGGGGGCGAGGGAGGGAGGGAAGACGCGAAGGGAGTGGGAGGCGGGAGGCAGAAGCCGACACCGCATCCCCAGCGCGGGGCTTGGGCCGCTTCCAGCCCCGGGGACGAACATCCCCACCTCACCCCCCGGGGGCGGGGGGGGGGGACACGACGGGGAAAACTTTCCGCGGCAGCGACTTGGGGCTGCGGCTGCTCCAGCATCCCGGGGGCGGCTGGGCCTCACACCTGCCGGGGGGGAGCGCGCAGCGTGCGCGCAGGCATACGCACACGCGCAGGCGCCGGGGATCCCCGCGGGGACATCCCCCCACCCGAGACTGGCTGAGTCCATGAGGGTGGCACCTGCCCCCCTCTGTGTGTGTGTATGTGTGTGTGTGAGTGCGCGTGTGACCGCGCGGGTGTCCGCGGGCGCGGTGCGCCGCCGTGCGCGCAGGTGGCGGCGGGCGGGGAGGGGCGCGGCGCGGAGCGGGGGGGGCGGCTGCTGGGCTGGCTGACGGATGGCTGGCCGGGACACATCCCGCCATCCCGTTTGTGCTCTGTTCGTATGTCTTTCCTCTGTGCTCTGCTGCCTTTTTTTTTTTTTTTTCCTTCAAAAATCTCCCTGGGAATTTTGTATTTTGCAGCTTTTTTTTTTCTTTTTTTTTTTTTTTTCCTCTCTCTCGCTCTCCTTCCTGCTGAGGATACGTTTCGCTTGCCAAGTTTGTAGTGACACCTCTCAGATTCCCCTACTCCCTGTTTTTTGGATCTATTACAGTGCCCGTTTGTATATAGACATACCGTATTTTTTTTTTGCCTTTTTTTTTTTTTTGTCAAGAAAATGGGAATTCTTTGGGAAGCTAATGGATACTGAGGAGGACGATCCTAAAAATCTCCTTTTGAATCGGTAAATGAGGTGTGCGAAGATATTCTTAAATTCAGCCATCAATTTAGCTTCGTGTTAAGCACCTCGAAGTATTTATGATTGCAGAGCAGGTGCAAGCGAGGATTAGTAATAAGGTAAGGGAGCTATTTCCATCTTTGAGGCAGCAGCATTTGCTCAGGGTTATCAGCAGCTTCTCTTTTTTTTCATAGAATCTGGGCTGATTTATTTGCATTTTCGGTGCTGTTCTCCCGTCCTTCTGAGTCTTTTCTAATACGCCTGCTTTCTTTTCATCACTAAAATATACGTTCCTGCTTCCTCTGTATTTGGGAGTTTCTTTGCTGTGCACATGTTTTGGCTATTATTTGGTAACTGTTTAAAACCACCAATCCTCTGTTTAAAATGATTTCTTATCTTGCACTTTCTCCCCCGAGCAGGATTCCTGAAAAGCCCCATAGAAAACTGCAACACAAAAGCTTTTTTAAAATTATTATTATTTGCATTTAAAAAGGAGAGTGAAGTAGTTAAAATCTTCCCGGGGGAGAACTAGGCAGAGGGTGTGGGGGGGCAACAATTAGGTTCTCCCGCTAAAAGCAAATTAATATCCCCCCCCACCCCCCCCCGATTTCTGGGCCGTAACGAGCCGCACCGCGCTCCGGCCCGAGCCTGCGGCACCGGGGTCCCCCCCGGGTCCCCCCCGCGCTGCTGCCGGCGGCTCTGCGGGGAGGGGAGGGGAGGGGAGGGTGGGGGGGGAGCCTCGGCCTCCGTCCCTCCCGCCCAAAGTTTCGGCTCCCCCCCCCCCCCCCGCCTCCGGGTCCCTTTCGTGGCGTGATGGTGTGTGTGGGGTGTGATTCCGTGGGGGGGGCTGGGAGAGAGGGAAGGGATACCCCTGCTTCCCGCTGGGATGTGGCAGGCTCCTGCTCTCCATCAGCGTGCTTTACTAATTTTTGTTTTATCAGCTCTGGTTAGGGATATAAATGGCACGAGCAAGGGTATCAATTGCCAGCTAACCACGGCGATAGTCCCTGTTTTATGGGATTTAATGATTTCTCTTGTTTTGAAAAAGCTCTTGTGACACTAACAATAAAGAACTCCATAAATCATCTAAATGAATTGTGCTCCTGTAAAGGCAGTTTTTGGTATTTTGCTGCGTATCATCTCATCCTGGTAATTAATTGCACTGACAGTTGTGAACATGTTTGTGGTAGTAAAGGTGCCATTACCAAAAAGTGGCTTTCTTGATATGGGTCCCATGTTTACTGAACTCCTACAGTGTGCCTTAGCTGTAGCTGACCACTGTCCTCTCGAGATATAGGGAGAGATCAGATTATTGTGAAGTGAGCGGAGTGTGGGGACAGACATGTTTAGTGAAGTGACACGTTTGTTCCCCAACACTGAAAAGAGTGAAAACCCATTTAACAGGCTGCTTCAGTGACTTAGGTTGGAAGCACAAGGTAATAATCACTTAGGCCTTCTGATTACATATTTTGATTAAAAGACAAAGCAAACGGGGTTAGGTGGTTTGTGGTTTGTTGGTTTTTTTTTTTTTTTAATCTTGATGATTCTGTCGCTAGCTTTTAAATCCTCTTAAAAATAAGCAGGAGCTGTGGAGTTCAATCTTTCAGCAGAATATAGCAATGCTCCTGCAGTGCTGTGAGGAAATCTCTTTCATATTATCCTTCACTGTTGCTTTACTTCCATCTTCTGTATTCATGATAGTAATTTTCGATCCGTTATTTACAGTCAGGATATACTGAAAAGTCTGAAATAAAATAATGCCGTTCTTATGAAGGGAAACGTGCTATGAGGAAAAGAATCAAGTTTGACTGTTTTAAGAAAATTGTTAAGCCACAGGACTTACATTTGAGTTTTCTTTCTGCTGCCTTTGACAATCATTAACATGATCTGCAACTGGTGATGTAACATATGTCTCAGTGTACGTATATCATCTGCATAACTCGCTATGTGTTCAGTTGGAGCTCCATTTAACGCTGCCGATAAATTATTCGCTGTGCAAAAATGTTCACCGGCAGTTGAACAGGAGCAGGTTCAGTTCACCATACGATTAATTGGGTGATAGTTGCCAAACGTAATACAACTGTATAGATGTGCCGAGTCCCTCAAAAATTGTTACCATGTTATGGTTTGTTTCTTAAAATAGCCACATGCAAAACCTGGTAAGATTCAACTCCTTGTAGCCACTGAGTAGGTATTTGAGTAAGGTTAATGGAACCCAAAGCTAAGAAGTTACTTCATGAACTGTATGTAGATTTTAGTGGTTTCTCTGAGCCCCTCGGAATAGAGTGTTTTATTAGCATGAAATAGCGCAGAGATGTTGAGTTCAATCCTACTGTCCTTATTCAAGCAAAAATTTCCATGACTTCATGAATCTATATATAAAGATGTTTTCAATGAGAATTTCTGACTGTGCAGTCAGACAATTTAGACTGTAACTTTGATGCCCATATTATTTAATTTGTCAGTGTTAGAAAGTTTAGTCTTTATCTCCATAAATTGGAAAGGGTCAAAGAGTGTTTCCTGTTGTGTCATCAGTACCGCCACTGTCATTCCCTTTTTGCCAAAGAACAATTACTCAATGAGGACAGACTTGGATTTGAGCTTTTAAAATGTCTTTCCTCTGAACATCCAAAACATTTAGAAAACTGTATTGGTGACTCACTAGAAGGGTTGTCTGTATCCTTTTTTACTATTCATTATCTCTTATATCGTGTGTGCGTTTGAGCATAATCTAGTCCTTGAATTGACAGGTCATTGCTTGAATAAATTATTTGGTTGTTTATTTTCCTATTTGAACATGGTTGTCCCTCTATGCTATAACAACGATAATTCCTTAAGCGACAGTGAGTTGCAAGAAAATGCTTGAGTTCATGGGTCAACATAGTGATTCGTGACTGGATAGAGAATATTGCTGATCAAGGTGTATGGCAAATTAAATCTTCAACCATAGTTTCTGGTAGAGGTACGATACCTTTCCTCTTTAGTTCTTGTTAAATTAGCTTTGGGAGTTTTTGAGATGGTAAAGAGCATTACAGGACTCTTGTATTTCAATCCACAGGAAGGGAATCTCTAATTTTGCAATGGAAAACCAGAGATGCAGTCTTCCAGACACCAAAGAAATTAATTTACTGCACCTAAGTCCCTGCAGTTACTAGTACTACTGTTTGATCCCATTTCAACTCTTGAAATCTCATAGTGCTTTTCAGTAGTGAGCAGCTATCAATATCCTAATTTTTAGTGATGGGAAAAGTACCTGAAGCACGTGACTAATCTGAGATTGTGCAGCGATTCAGTAGCAGGTGTAGATAGTGGAGCTGTGGCTTTTGTTGCTCAGTTCCAGGCTGTAGCCACTAGATGGGTATGAAACTTCTGCAACAGTTGCAAATGTTTCTGAAGAAGAAAAATGAATACTTAAAGAAACACAGTGTTTGATACGGGCCAGAAATAAGCTTAACTGAAAGAAACAGAAGTGTGGATAGCAACCTTTACCTAATTTTGATAGGAGTTTATACACATTCCATAGATGGTACAGGATGTCAAACGTACTGCTGATTTCATGGCTAGGAAGATGCTGGGGCCATCGGTCTCGCCTCAGCAGGAGACCTCTAGTGATGAGCCCTGCACTATACGGAGCAGCAGGGTACTCCCAGACACCCACCCGCTGTCAGACCCCTTCCTGCCAGGTATCCTGCTGGTTGCGAGATCCGTGCTGCCACACACACCTCTATCTGCAAGAGCAGGAGGTTCAGAGCACCCAAGTGCAATATGTGGCCAAGTTCTGTTATTCTTACACTCTTACGATCTCATCACAGTCAGCAGGTTGAGCTCAATAAAGTATTCTGAAGTTGTGACCATTTAAAATGGGATTCGTATTTGTTTAGACATGCCAGAACTAATGAAAGCGGCTTTCCCAAAGATTTCTGTCTTGTAGAGTGAAACTCTTCCCCAGCTGAAACACTGAGAGGTCTTTCTCTCATTCATCTTTCACGTGCCCAGTAATGTATTGCAATTTTTCTTTTTTTTTTTTTTTCTTCTTTCTGTTAAGAGAGGTTGAGTGAAGTATTCAGAGTCTTGGAGAGTTCCTTATACCTGTTTTGTCACTCAAATTTGCTTGTTCCTCAGATAGTTTGGATGAAATCACCAACCAATTAAAAAATTGGTAGAAGTGCATGCAGAGCATGGTTGTATAGATCTCGCTGCTTCAGAAGACCAGACTAAAACTGAAGCCTTGTATAGGTCATGTATTTTCTCATGTAACAAGTCGGTAAACTAGACATCTCAATCATTTCATAGCTTTTCGCTGCACAGGGTAAGAGCTTACTACTGGTGACAGCTAGTGATGTTTCTCCTTGGCTTCATGTATTGATAGTCCAAGCTTTAAGTTTGAACATTTGTCTGTGGAATTCCATGTGGAGGAGAGGAGTAATTGCCAGAAATCTGCTGTGTATCCAAATGGTTAAGACTATGGTTTTGTCATAAATAGGATTAAGATTTCAGAAGAGAACAGTTTTAGTTATGGAAATAATCATCTTAGTGTGATAGCAGATGTTAGGTTGATTTCTGCAACTTTCTAGGAAATGGCAATACCTGTGCATGAATCTTGTGTGCTGGAGAACTTTTTATAAAGCCAGAAAAAAATAAATAACTTGAATCCATTTTGTATACTTCTACCTGAAGGTATATGTCCAAAATGATACTTTTTAGTAGTTTTTATCGATGTGAAGACTTTGGAACAAATCCCACCATGCCCTTTCTTCCCTGGCAGAGGAAAAAAAAAGCACTGTGCTTCAGGAGAGGGACTGTGTTTGGGGGAAGTTTTCAGATACCTTTTCTCTATGGAGGAAGAGGCTGGACAAATCACCTGCACAGTGGGAAAAGGAGCGTGGACAAGATGAGGGGACTGAAAGCAGGAAGAGTGAAGCTAGAAAGACGACATGTATCAGAAAAGATGATATATGGAATTTGGTGATCGTAAATTTCTACTGATTGAGCATAATAAACGCCTCATCTGTGAAGCTGTGTTGCAAACACAAGTAGACATATTCAATTCTGAAATGCTACTGTGAAAATGCAGTCCTAAGTCCACCTGATTTTGTCCATTTCAGTGGAGTTGCTGTAGTCTGCAACAGGGCTAAAGCAGTGGAGAACTGGGATTTTACTTTTTAGTCGTCTTTGTTATTGTTGATGAGTCTAGAACACAAGACTTCATAATGTGACTTTATGTTGTGCAAGTAGAAAGTAGAAGGGATTGATCCGCTACATTGTTAATCAGCTTACTAGCCTCATATACTGTGAGAGGACTAACTTCATATACGCTATAGAGGGGAGAAATGCTGAGAAAGAAAGCATTTCTGTTTGTGCATTTCAGTAAAACAATATAAAACCAACTATAACATGTTTTCCAGAGCCTTAGTAACAGGACTGTGATTAGCATAAAATTTCCAAGGACTGGGATACCAGATGCACTTGCTTATTTATTTAGGATTTGATCCACTTCCTGTTGTGGGGAACTTTATTATTTAGAGGAAGGAAGAGTGGGGAGGGTGTATTGTTCCTTTGAAGTGCATGAGAGACTTGCCATCCCAGTTGCCAGAAACCAGCACAGTGGGGTTCTGAATTTTGAAATTTGAAGTAGAAATTTTGTTAGTTTATATAGTTATTTGCAAACACTCAATATGGTGAAAGTTTATTTAAAGGAAGTAGGAGTGTAGTTATGGGTATTTATTTTTGACTCTTGCCTTTTCTTTTGTTCAACAATTATTCAGAATTGGCTTATCTGTTATTTTCAATAAAGCATCACCTCCAGCTGAGATATATTTGACTTTGTTAAAAACCCAAACTCTTGAACTCGGGAAAAATTGGGACTGGTTCTGATTAAGCATATTTGTTGGACAATTAAAGT
The DNA here is from genome assembly GCF_031877795.1 of Strix aluco. Lineage (NCBI taxonomy): Eukaryota > Metazoa > Chordata > Aves > Strigiformes > Strigidae > Strix > Strix aluco. Next base: position 25,038,407 of record NC_133939.1, on the reverse strand, counting down.
TTTACTGAAAGACGTAGCCAGGTAGCAATTGATACTGCAGTAAAATGAAATTTAGGCGTTACTAAGTTACAGACAAGCTGAGTGCTGAGGTTTTATTAATTACTGTTTGTATTCCTTGGGCAAGCAGAAGGTCCAGCCAAAATCATCACCTACTTGTGCAAGGCACTGTACAAATAAGTAATAAATACATTTTGTGTCCCAAGGAATTTCAGCTTCACTCTACTATGAGTTCTTATCGCTTGATTTACCACAGTTGCACTGAATTCGTGTGTTCACAAGTGAAAGAACCGTAAATTGTGGAAGAACTGGAATACAATGTGAGAGTGGTTAGAAAAATAAATTCAATGTACTCAGTGAAATAAACATTTGGAGGCACTTTTAAAAAGAAGATCATCAATCCATCTGAGAACTTTTCTTGTCTTTGGTAAACTCACTTGAAAAATATGCACGCATGTATAGATACATATACGTGCACTATGCTATACAGTAGTGTAAATACACAAAAGAAATGATGTGTGGTCTGATTCAAACTTCAGTGTAAATATATAGAAATTGCAGCAACGCTACTGGAGATAGTATGTACAACAAATGTCTGTGCAGCTAGTATATATGAAGAAATAGCATTTCTTTTAATTGGACAGTGACTTAGTCAACTTCTGTGCCTTTAATGAATTAATGAAAGATGCACAGTAAACACTACTTTTCCCCTGCTATTTCATTTGCTTGTTTTTAAAAAATTCCAAATATAAAAATGTAGATTGACTTTTAGCCTACGTTTGGCACGTTTTAACCTATGTAGGGACACGTACCATTTGGCAAGTGAAGGTCTAAGCAAAGGTTGAACAAAACTGAACTATAAACATTACTTTAAAGTGGCCATTAAAGAAAAAGAGATTTTCTGTTGTTTTGGAACATTTGCTGCAACTAACATTTAAGAAGAGAACAATTTTTGAAAATGCAAAACCTAATGATTTCATTGCTCTTTGTTCATATCCACCATCTTGTACTCTTGCAACTCTGATGTTTTTGCAGATTCTTGCTGAGGTCAAAGTTGAGTCTCAACTTTTTGTATCTTAGTAAGTTTGCTGGTGTCATTAGGAGCATAAACATAAATCTTGTAGTGTTTGGAATCTTAATGATGAAGACCTCCAAAGGCTGCCACAGGTTTCCTTTTTGACTGTTTAGCAACATTTTGCATTGCCTTAATTCTTGTCCCCGTTGTCATAACAGAGAAATTTTTTGTGTCATCGTTTCCCGCCCCCCGCCCCCCCTCCCCTCCCCCCCTTTCCTAGTTTGTAAGAGGTGTACTGTGGCTCATTGCCATTGACTGGGCTACAAAGAGAGAGGACAACCAGTGTGATAGTTTGGTGTTTGCTTTTCCCATACTCACTCTTCACCTAGCTGCTGGGGCTGTGATGCAGCAGTTATGCTGTGCCAGATTTTTCCAGCACACCCATCTCTAAGGTTTTAGCTGCTGCATGTCCACAAGAAAGAAACACTGGGGGCACTTTGAATCTCATGCCTTTGCTTGGCACTTATATTAAAATATATTTCAGTACTCAATCTATTTTGTTTTCCCATCCATAAATTGAACTACTACCCTGAGATGCTGTGAGGATTAATGAATGCTTGGAAAGCTTACTGCAGATGGAAAAAATACAGTGCTGCCTCTTCAGATCATTATGTATAACACTGCATAGCTCAAAAGTTATGAGAATTGTATAAAGGCCCTGGCAGATGAAGCAAGAAAATATTAAACCTCCTATTAATGGGGGAGCCATAGGTCTTTCTTCATCTGCCATCCATTCTTGGTTTGGAGAACAGCAGTGCAATGAACGATCCTGTTCTTGTGAGCCTTGCTTTGTAACAGCCTTTGAAAATGAGGGGTGATTGACACAAGGAAATCTTGTTGGGCCCTGATGGATGCTGTTCAGATTTTGTGAAATGGCAGTATTCTTTTCAAGTATTTTTCTTCCAAAATAATAAAGCATCACTATGTATATGGGCCTGGCCATTCCTAAAAAGATTAAGCGTTTCTTAAAAGAAAAAGTAAAATGCTTATTGTAAACTCAGATGGTATTGTGAAAGAAATCAGCATTTATAATGAGAAGTCAGAATCCAGTTAGATTTCTAATACTTTTTAACAAAATAGTTAAAATTTCATTTTCTCCTTGGATATAAATAATTTCCCTAAGAATTATAACTACTTAGGTAGAAATTTATATGCAACATTCTTGCACATCTTAAAAATAGCTTTGAATAATTAGGAAAATGTAATGAAAATTGTGACAGACCTTTATCATAGAGGTGTAATGAAAACATCCATGATGCCAACTATTGCACCTCTTCTTCATATTTTATATGGGGTCAAGTAATCTGTCAGAAATTCAGAGAAGTAGTAACTATGGTACTACAGTGGCTTAGTTTCAGAAAACAGTGAAACAAAATACATAATCACCAAGGTATGTAATCTTAACCAAAATGTCTTTGGTGTTAGTAAAGCGAGCTACTTGACGTTTGGCTGATAATATACTTGAGCTGCCATTTTGCATCCCACTTTAATTCAGAAAATATTTGATAGCTCAGAAATGCAAGCTGATTCTTAATCAAAGCAGTGGGAAATGTGCAAATACTAGCAACAAGTCCTGTTTTATCTTTGGTTATCTATGAATAAGATACCACATGATGATACCATATGAGTAGTGTGGTGCTTTCAGATCTATCTCTCTGAAGATAATTTCACTGCTCAACTAAACCATAGGTATGAAAAGAAGTTATTTTACAGACTGCCAAACCCAGTCTTGCTGAGTTTCCATAATCGGGTCCTAAACTGAAATAGAGAGCAAAATCGGTAAAACCTAGAGAGCCGCATTGGTGTCAGCACCAGAGGGAGCTGCTTGCCCAACTCTTGGCCATGTAACAGCTCGAAGGCTGGAAAGAACCAACAAAAGGGGACAAAATGGCAGAAAAAATATATGGTAACCTGTTAAACACTGTCCACGCAGGAAAAATAATATTTGAAAGTTGAAGCTGTTTGGTGTGTTGATCTGTTGGCCAAATCTGACATTTTTCTTATCCTGAATACTTTTAATTTATACATTCAAATTCTAATCTAACCATTGTTTCTAGATTGTCATAAAAAAATTTTGCAGCTTACAAAGAAGGTATTATAAAAATAAATTATGATCTTCAATTACAACTGTAACTTTGGATCCTCTATTTGCTATAATAATGTAAATACATTTTATATTTACATATTGGACCCTTGTATTTGTGTTCTTCGTTGGTACAGTGTGATACCTGGTAGGAATACAGATAAGGCTAATTATTCTTCTCCTCAACTGCCCCCCCCCCCCTTTTTTTTCTCCTAGTAATCCCATATTTTATATGGCATGAATGTTTATTCTCTTACATTACTGAGAACTGAAACGTGTGCGATACAATGATTCTGGACTTCATCTGTAAAGTATAATTATTTAAGTATTTGTGTGCCAGTGAATTTCACAGGTTGCAAAGTGAAATTAGGGCTGAGCTGTGCAGGATGCCGTATTTACCCACAGTAAAAAAAAAAAAAAAAACCCTGAAGAATAACGCACCCCCCACCACCACCCAAACACCTCTCAGGCACTGGTGTAGAGCATTTGTAATCTATGTGCTAGGACAGACAAAAGAGGAGAGAAAGGAAATATTGCCCTTCAAACAAAAGATGACTTAAGCATTTGCTTAACTGCTGCTTCAAGTTGTGCAGGGTCACAGAAGTAGCCTCTGGCAGAGTGAGGAATTGAACCTGAGCCTCTGAAGTCCTAGTCCAGCACCTTGTTCATAAGATATTCCTTCTTCTCTTGGCCTTACCACCATAAAAAGTGATCTCTGTACACCAAGGATAATACTTTTAAAACTAGATTTGTGTGTTCTACTACTGCTGTAGTAGAAATCACTTATTTACAGGCATGCACGCGCACACACACACACATCCTTTCCTTAGACAGGGACTTTGTTGATAAGGCAGTATGATAGTACTAAAATCAATTCATGTGGAGCTTCAAAGTTATTAAGGTGTAGCAATTTAAGTGTATTCAATCTAAGAGATTTCCAAGGCAGGTACCTGTGTAGAGAGTATGTGTATGGATACACACATTTCTAGAATGTATATATACATGTATATATGCACTTAGTTATTTCAATGTCAAAATTAGAAATTGAGTTTAGCTGAGACTGTTGGAAGTGGAGCAGCTGAGAAATTTCAGTACTTAGAGAGTGGTCCAGCTTTCTTTTACTTGATAAGAGAGATCATAAAAGCCCAATTTATTTGCTGCTAGCGCCTGAGTGAATGGACATGCTTCCCAATTTCACATTTGGACTAAATCTACGAATATAATTCTTCCACAGTTCAATATTTTACAACTTATACTGCCAGATTTAAATAACAAACTAAGTTTTCAAGTTCCTTCTTTGAGAAGATACAGAACAAAAGTTTGTTTCAACAATGCATTTTCCCTTTTATTACATCCTGAAATTTCTCCCTTATTAAGCAATTTGCAAATATGTGTAACTGCTAATTCAGTTTGACTTGCAAATCGGGAATAGGGCAATGTAATAGTCTTAGTCTGAAATGCTCCAGCTCAGTGTTAGATCTCTCTCCATGCTTCCTGGCTGAGGGTCAGGGGATGCAGATGAAAAGAGGTATGTGGGTGTCAGTACAATCTAAATTTTGAGCTCAGGTAATGAAGTCCTTAAATGAACTCACATAGAAGAACTTGGCCAGAGCAACAAATTGACCTTAGGCACCTGTTAAATTGCCCAACTGGTTCCCTTTCCTTCCAAGGTCTCCTAGAAGGTTGTTTATGTGTCACTACAACTTTCCCTGATCCTGGGTAATGTAACAGCCTTAAGATCAGTAATGGAGGAACTGCAGATTTCATTATGTTTTCAATCTTTTACTGAATTTCAAGAACTACAGTTTTCCCACTTTGAAACAAAAGAACAGTCTGGAAAAAAAATAAAAAAGTGAATCAGAACCTTAAAGTTCCAAGTTTTACTATTAGGTCTTTCAAATATATTCTTTCAATCTGTTTGGAAGTTCAGATCCTAAAAGATTGTGAGAAGTGGACCAAACAACCTGAAACAGTTGAGAGACACTCCTTAGTGTGTTTTTTAATGTGATTGATTTAATGCTTCTGGTCTTTGATTCAGTCTTTACTTTCTTTTTGTTTCAAAGACCAAACACAAATAAACAATTCATTATGATTTAACTGGTTGCCTGAAGGACATCTGGATTGGAAGTTCCAATAAAAAGTCTTCAGTTTTGTGTCAGGTCAAGTACAGTGTTCCTATAGCACCATTTGAAACTGTCATATACACTACACTTTCTCAAAGGCTTTTGCAAATATGTTTTCTAAGTGAGGCTATTTATCCAAGAACCTTCTCTCAGCCAAGCGTTCAGAAAACAGTAGCTGTTGTTTGCATCTTGAAGGAAATTATTTATTACTAAGACAAAATGAGTCTGCACTAGCTCACTTCTCTGTGCAGGGTGATATATTAAAACCTGGAGGATTATGAAAAAATCAAGGTGGAATAACTGGGCAGCAGAATGATACTTGAAATCCAATTTGTGTAATTGTAAATTGATGCACGTTGGTGGAAATATTCTATACTGTGGCAAAGTCTGGTTTGTAGATTGTCTGGGGGAAAATCTCTAAAGAGGTTATGATTTGTTCCTTGGCGGTTCACCCTAATTTAAACAGGACTGGGAATCATCCTTTAGAGCTACAACCAAAACTAGGCAGTGTGATTTAGCTCAACTGAGGCTTAGCCCGAAGTCCATTGAAATCCATGGAAAGTTTTTCCCATTGATCACTTTTCAGTAGCTCTGTCCATGTTATGTTCTCCATTAAATAATGACCTACTAACAAAACATTCTACATCCCTGCCTGTAGTGTTTCTGTGACGAAAATTTTTCATTGCTTCCCTTTAAAAAGATCTCAAGGAAAATTATATGCTCAGTTGTTTATGTAAATATCTACTGAACCTTCTTACCAACGATGCAATCCGGAAGCTCACACATACTGTCAAAGGGAAAAGTGCACACAAAATGGTTGTTTTGTAATCATGTCCTGTGATATGAATGAATACAGGTGACCATGTGATAGCTAAAGCATTTAGATTAAGCAAAGGCAACATTCTGGAGTTTGCCACATACAAAGGTCATCAAATCAAACTTTCAGGCTAGATTTTTTTTTTTTTTTTTAAAGGCTGGATGATTTTATGGCCGTTAATAATATTTGTAGCTCTAGTATGCAAACCAAGATAAGAATAATCAAATCTCATGCTTCAGGGCATAAGCTAATCACCTGCTGGGTTTGGCATAATTGGTTTAGTGCATTATACTAGGAAAGGAGGTTCGCTTTCTCTGAAACTTTGAGTCTTAGCCACCCTCAGTGAGCGCATTTAAAAGGCCAGAGTTTCCTGATCCCTTTTGACAGCTCTTTTGTTCATACAGTGATGCGTAACTAGGGCCAGTGAACATTAATGCTAGAACCTTATTTTTGGATTTCGTGATTTAAAGCTGTTAGTATGAGTTACTGCATTTTATGTGGTGGAGACTACACATGTATTTAAGGGTTCCTTGCTGGTTTTCCAAAAGTGGAAAAGATGCCAAATGATGTAAGAAACAGACTTTGTGATAAATTGGTGAATAGTGTGTGCACACACAGACACAGACATGCATACATTAATACACGTGCTAAATTACAAAATAATCAATTTATCTATCTGTCCTGGTATCTGGACATAGATAATTGATGTGCTACTTGTAAACATTCTCTAGTTATTTACAATGCTTTGCAGGCCCCAAATTAGACAAGTAATAAGTTATAATGGCTTTTTGATTAACTCATTGGCAGTAGAAGTTGGATTTACCTGATATGGAGCCTGTTTCTGGCAGTGGATTCACCAGTGACCACCTGCTCAAAAGGATTAATTCTGTAATTGAATCTCTGCTTATTTTAGTGAATGTGTTTTGTTTTCTTAGGCCCAGTTTGTGGTGGATACTGGCATGTGGCTATGGAGCAGGGAAATGTAAACATTTTTCCCTTCCAATCCCCTCAGTGGAAGCTGACCATGTCTGCAGCCTGTGCACTCTAGTGAACAAAAAGCATTTCAAGAGTAGTGTCTTGTCAAAGGAAAAAATGAGAGCCCCATACCATTTAACAAAATCTATATAAAGTAACAGGCAATGAAATACCTGAACTAGAGTTCTCTAGGATGCTCAAAAACCCCAGACTGATAAGATTTGATTCCATTGATTTTAGAGTAATTTCTGTTGAACTCTATTTGTTTTTTACTGTTAAATTAAGTTTGGGTTTTCTCAGACCATGCAATATGCTCTTGGAAGGCAGTTTTTCCTGCAGCTTCCACCAGTACATTAGAGGTCAAAGTCATATTGGCTTGCTTTATGCCTTAACAGTTTGATAGGTGGCAGCCTTAGCTGCCACCAATACTTAACCTTAGCTGGACTTTCTCTTCTAGGAATTTATGAGCACCATCCATGTTTTTGTCAATACAAACGAGTTTCAACTGAAAATCAGGGGCTGTAGTTTTCTTCTGGTTTTCAGGATTAAGGGTGACTAAAATTTAATGTATTCATATTGCCTATCCTAGAGATCAGGAGAGAGGCTACAAGTGATACAGGAGTATGCCTTCTGAAAGCCTGATGCAAAGCATCTCCCTTGAAAGCCTCAGTGATGGCACAGACAGCCCTGCATCATAACATGTCACTCACCGTGTTAGCACTGACCTTAGCAGCATGAGGTCACAAGATTGGTTTGGTTTTTTGTTTGTTTTGTTTTTTTTTTTTATATATGTGCATTTATGGAAGATTCTTTTTTAAGCTAGGGAACAGAAAAGTACAATATTGTGTTGGGTTTTTCCACTGTTCTTGCAGGGGAGTAGGGGCTGGGGCTAACAGGAGATCTGGAACCTCCTTAGTGCCTCAGCTCAAATTGCAGTAAATCTATACCTGTCAGGTTTCTTCTGTCTACAAGTAAAGATACTGGCTCACAAAGGAATAAAAAAGGAAATATTCTTCTCTTAAGAACAGAACACCAAAACCACAAGCAAGTTTATTATCCATGTAAAGTCCTCAGATGCAGGTCTGCAGGAAAACCTATAACACTGCTGAAATATATGCAGCAGGGTTTTTTTTTCCAGATGAATACTTTTATTAAAACATTTTCATAATTTCCACACAGTGGTAATCATTTTATTGCTTTTCTTTATCTATACCTATTACTGTTCATAGAGTGGCTGCTCAGTTCTGATAACCTAGTGGAAATGCATTCCAAGTGTAAATCAAGATTTGCAGAATTTCATAAAATTCTCTGAATTTCCTTTTCAAAGCACACTGGCACAGTTTACTATGGCTGTTAATAAGACATTTTCAAGTTTAGTATTTTGATCTGGAAACAGTTATTTCATTTCCTGGTGATTTATGTGTTTCTCTTCTAAAGGAATTTGGGGTTTTCAAAGTTATCAGTCAGACTTTACAATTAGTTGGCCCATCACCATAGTAGTAAAGTATTGGTCTATAGAAATACAGAGAACAGCACTGAATTAAAAAAATCAGCCTTGCAGAGCCAGACCCAACTGCACAGGCAAGATTTTGCTCAGCATTTCAGTATGAGATGTTAACAGATCACATATAAATAACTCTAGAAAGGGAAACCAGCCCGATACAGGAATGTGTTTATCTGTAGGCATGCTTGCGCTGGTTCTTGTCCAAACTTTGTCTTTGTTCAATCAACCAATCCTTTAAACAGGGCCTTTAGTTTCAAAACTGAGGCTTGATTTTTACCCTCTCCAGGTGCAGCAGTCACAAAAGAAAATGTGTGAAAATGATAAACATGATTCCCACTGGTCACCACTGATATATTCAGTTGTGCCCAGGACCCTGTTTTGTGTTGAAATGATTTCACTGTGTACATCTTCAGAAGTCAAATACTTTAGAAGTAGAGTCTAAATTTTAAAAATGTGCTTCTATTTGAGTCTACAGCAGGCTGTTAATGATTGTAATGGTAGAGTTTCCTTCCAATAAAGTGTTTTCTTGAGCTGGCTGTTCTCAGAATATCTTTTTTGAAAGCCTTTTGGTCTCTGCTCAGGAGCTCTCTGTTGCCTTAGAGATAACTCTTGTATATTGTATACATGAAATAAACCCAACAAAACTGCCTAGGGATTCTGCCACAGTCAGTAAAATAACACTTAGGTCCCACCACAAATGGTTCCAACTCCTGATGGTTTGCCAGGCTGGTTTTGGCAGGCTACGTTGTAGATAGAGGCATTTATTGTATACTTTGGAGAAATTAAAGAATTAGGTATTTATTGTGATGCAAAGGTGAATAGATGGAGATTGCTGGTCTACAGACTTTTATTTTTTTCCCTAAGGTGTCCTGGTTTTGTCTGGGATAGCTAAATTTCTTCCCAGTAGCTGGTATAGTGCTGTGTTTTGGATTTAGGATGAGAATAGTGTTGATAACATGCTGATGTTTTGGTTGTTGCAAAGCAGTGGTCAAGGACTTTTCAGCTTCTCACACTGCTCTGCCAGTGAGGAGGCTGGAGGTGCACAATAAGTTGGGAGGGTACAGCCAGGACATCTGACCCAAACTGGCCAAAGGGATATTCCATACCATATGACGTCATGCTCAGTGTATAAACTGGGGGCAGTTGGCTGCGGGCTGCTGCTTGGGAACTGGCTGGCGGGTGGTGGGCAATTGCATTGTGCATCACTTGTTTAGTATATTCTAATTCTTTTATTTTCCCTTCCTTCTCTGTACTATTAAACTGTCTTTATCTCAACCCATGAATTTTCCTTTTTTTTTTTTTTTTTTTTTTCAATTTTCTCCCCTATCCCACTGGGGGTAGGGGTAGTGATCAAGTAGCTGTGTGGTGTTTAGCTGCCTGCTGGGTTAAACCACGACATAGGTTTACATTTGATTAGGCGGTAGAAGTTATTTTGTAATTGCCTATATTTTAGTACCTTGGATATAAATTTTTCATAGTTCATGCAGCCATAGAAATCCACAAAGAATAAAGAGATAAATCTATATATGATACTGCCATAATGAGGGAAATAATTTGTATTTTTTCTTAGTTTTGTTTGTTTCCACTAGAACTGATTTTAAGGAAGAAAACACTCTGTAATTTGTGAATCAAAAACCTACTATATTCCCTATCTCTGCACCTTCACTGACTCAAATGGCACTGCACGAATACATGTAAAACCAACACTCGGCTACCATATTTATTTTAGCAGTACTCTGCTAGTTTTCAGACTATCAGACGTGATTGTGTATCTTTATTCTCATGATTTTAGGACTGAAACTCACATTAATATTTACCTTTCACCCTTAAAAAATCTGAAAGCACTCTACAGCGGAGCACAGATGTTCTTACATTCATGTTTTTTAGGTGTGGAAAGTAAGATGCAGGAAGCGAGAGCAACCACTGAAAGACCCTGAAAGGCTAATATTTAGTATCCCAGAGAACATATCTACCTACAGGGATGCATTAAATATGGCATTAACTCCTCAACCCACATTCACTTCAATGCAAGTCAGCTTCAGTCTGAACTTTGCCTTTTCGATAAATTAAAAGTGAAGTCTGGAAAAATACACATTTAAGGTTTTGACTTCTGCAGGAAAGCCTTGCATTCACAAAGAGGTCCTCCATAAAGTATGAGGGTCTGAAATTTGCTAGAAAAAGGAGTATAAATATTCTTTCCTCCTTGAAGATTTTTCTTTAGGGTGCTCCCAAAGAGATAATGGTTTGTGTAAGATTTCTGTGACCATATTACTAATAAGTCTTTGAAACATTTATTAAAAATCTTCTATTGATCAAATATGGAATGTACCTCTTCTTTGTCAGTTATGAAACAGGTGGCAAGTCTTCAAATGAAATTGCAGTAGGGCATGATTCTGCAAGGCGTCAAGTATTCTCAATCCTTGTATTTTCAGTAAATATAAAGATTTTTACTATTTTATGGAAGACACTGTTTAGTTTTGCAAGAGACTACTTCTGGTGTCTATAGGATTCATTACTTATAAATATTTAAGGACTTCTTCAGCATAAGCACGTGATTCAATAGAAGCACAAAGCTTTTAATACATAATTAGTCAAGTTGTAGTCCAGGTTAGATATGTGGTACGTTAGTGTCTAAATATTGAACAGCTAATCTGATTCTAATGTAAGTAGCTGCATTAGTTCTTCCAGGAGGAATCTGTTCTTTGTTTCTCTCAGGTCTTGCACATTTTTCTGGCTCTTTTATTTTTTTGAATTAACAGTATGTATGAGAATCTGATTCTCTGAGTGTCCATGCATAGTTTAATTTTTACAAGAAATCTCACTTCTTCTGTCTCAAAGTTAAATGTATGCATGTATGCAGAATCAAAGCCTTAGGTTACAATTGGAAAGTTTAAGTAGTAGGTGGGCTGTGCAATGAGTTTTAATCTACTCCTTTTATTTGACCTCACATTTATTTTGATGCACTGAAATATTTTACACTTTAAGCAGGCTTGCACTGGAAATATCCAACTCCTACATTATTTCTGACTGGCTTTATTACAGCAACTGCAGAGAATCTGGTTAGGCACCTATGTGTTGTAACAATATTTAATTCTAAAAAAACAACTAGAAATTGGAATAAAAATGGTGATATATAAATATACAAGCTTAGTATCCCACATACATACACTATATAAATTCTTTGTTGATTTCTGAAGGGAATTAGGCCGCTAGCTCTTTTCACACTCCTGTATGGAACAAGAGGTTTATTCAGTGTACCGTGCTCCCTAAACCAGTCCGTTAACTTGAATGCTGGTTGCATTGACGTTTCTAATCCTAGAATAAGTGGTAATAGCTATTGACAATGTTGTTGGGCACAAGAAACAGTCTTCCAATGATCAAGATACACAAATCTATCCCATCATGTGAAGCTCACCCTCTTGGAGTGAGTCTACAAGCCAACTCAGGTGACCCACTAACTATCCCTCTGCTTCAAAGTGACTTTTCTAGACTGATAAATTTGTGCTAGCAACCTGTACAGATATGGAATTTGTCCCTACAGAGATGGAATTTAATCTATTGTCAAGAAAATATTTGTAGCCAGCTTTTGTGCAGTAGCTTATTGATAGTGCCACTTCCTTTATGCTTAGGATGCCAAGTAAGTGAGGCAAGCTCAAAAGAATTTCAATAGACTGGCTCAGACCTCCCTGAAATGGCAAATAAACTGCACAGTGGGTTGTATTCTCATATATTTTGCAAATGCTATGGAGGAAAATAAATCACCACAGACACTGAGACATGTATAGGTTTCAGTTTGAAACATGGACACACTTCCAAAACAGCAATAAAGAGCTGTTCTTTGTGTTTGAAGATGTCAAGCTGCTGGAGTCTAATGTGAGCTGAGGTTGTCTGACATCAGTTTCATTACGGCTACTTTCAGACTTCTCATATTTGGATAGTATGATTGAAGCTTTAGCGCCGCATACTATGTACAAATGACAGTACCTTGGGCAGAACATGACAGATTTTAGCAAACAGATTAAAGGGAAGTTGAAGTGACTTTCTACTCTTTTTTGCTTATTTTTGTGCATGTGGTCTCATACTGTTGCAACACGTATGGAAATATGTTGGTGCATCGTAACCTCTAGGATAGAAATGAAAAGGAGGAAAATGAGTGTTATCTTCCTAACATGGAAATTGCTGAAAGACCTGCTGTCGGTGATGCTCTAATCACTTTGTACTCTGCCTTATCAGTAGTGTTGAACAGGGTGTAACTTGTGGTTCAAGCAGCATTAGTTTTGCAAGGTGAATAAAAAAAGCATCCTGTGTGCTTGGCTCAGTAGACTAAACTTCCCAATGAATGCCCTGGTTACTGTGCTTTTGCTTCTTAGCTTGCATGTGGAATGTCATAAATCCTTTTAAACAGAGAAATGCATAGTTACAGAGTTTACACTTCGGAGTCTGGGTGGCAGAAGTGCTTAAAATTTCAGGCAGGACTTGGTGGAAAACTTGCGACAAGGGCTGGCTGTATAGACACCATGTGTGTCTTCTGGCACTGAAGTATTTCTCTTTCTTACCCACCCAAAAAAAAGAGTGATGCCTGGCATCTGGTATAGTATTTGTTGGAGACCTATTGCATGGGTCCACCAGAGGAAGATAAATCAGGGTTAATATGTCTATTGTAGTCTCACACTGGAAGGTTTTGTTCTAGAGGAGCATTCTGATTATAATATTTTTGCCATCCAGGAACTGAAAACCTGTAAGAAACCTAGTTCCTTTAGTCATTGAGTCCTTAGAGGGTTGCAGAAAAACAAAGGCAAGAGCAGAAACAGAAAAGCAAATGAAAAGGAGGTGATGCAGTTGCCCACACAGTGATGTTCAGGACCACTTGAGGTGCCCCAAGATGTCCAAGACATTCTTGTAGTGCTGGCTGGTGTGATAAAGAGCCTGTGAAGAGCTACACACCTCTGGAGCGAGAGCTGAAGGCTGGTTGGGCTGGCCCACAGCAGCTAATGGGGCACTACGCACCTCTGAGCAATGGCGTCCTCTCCAGTTCACTTCTACTGCCAGGGAAGAACTGTTACTTTAGATTACTAACCATTATAGCCAGCCGTAACCCCAAATAGAGGTGAAATACATAGTAATTTTTATCTTTTAATTTTTTAAAATTTTTATTTTACAAAACAATTTTGTAAAACTTCTTTGCATTAGTGCTAGAAGGCATCGCAAGGATTCAGTCTCAGGTGCAGACACAACACAAATTTCATCCCTTTGCTCTTTATAATCAAGAGAGAGACAGTGGAATTTAGTATCAGTTCACCAACAATGATCTCTCTACAATGTCAAGAGTGCAAACAAAGAAGCCATCCACTTATGAGTTGTGGTTGAAACACAGATATCACTAAAGCGGAAAATGGTCAGACATAAGCAAGTTCATTTCCCCATATCCCCAAGCAGTTATTAATAGTAACACTATCATTCATTATTTACCTTTGCCGTATTTAATCTGTGACCTGGAGGTAAAATGCTTTATAATCAGGAAGCATTTTTTGACCCATTGAATCCCAGCTGGTATTTCTGAATCTATTTATACTCAATTTAAAATACTTCGTTAGTATTTTTTACTTGTTAACAGTGTAGTTCTACAACTGCATTATAGTTGTTAATGTATTTTTCAAATGGAAAAATAATAAAATTATTTCATATTTCTATATATTATTTCTATATAAAGACTAGATAAATTTTATCATTTTGATTGACACTTAATTCACATCGCTATCTGATGATACTCATTTTAAGAATTTCCATTGCTCTCAAAAAAAAAAAAATAAAAAAGGAAACTTCAGCAGGTGCAATACCCCCTCCAATTAATAGAGGATTGTAGACATTTATATCAAGGTGGCATATTCTTTTGACAGCTCTGTTTTAGCAATTTTCCTGAACTGGAGCACATTGGTTTTGCTCGTCCTGTGAAGAAGTTTGCAGTATGATGGATAACGCATCATGAATAATTAGACAATGTGAGGCTGTAAATCCCAACAGAAACAATACATCTCTCAGATTAGTTGTTTCTTCTGCAAAGGGCAGTATACAATGATGGAGCAGAGCCATTCATTTTAGATACATTCCATTTGCAAGTAATCCTTTATGTGAAAGAAAAACAAGATGTATGATAGTTTACATGTCAATTAAAGCATGTTAGGAATGAAAGAGCATTTTCAGAAGCCTGAAAACAAAGTTTTTCAGATGAAGAATTAGCTCTTGGCTAGAGACTAATACCTGTGCAAAAATCAACAGTGGGCTCATTATGAACCTACCTTCCTTGGATTCTTGCAATTAACAATGAAAATGAATGGGGAGGACTTGTCTTATAATTAGTGCAGGTTGGGACATCTGAACTGTCCCAGCAAGAGCATCTGAACTTTCCCAGTGCAGTGAAAGAAAACTTCAAAGAAATCATTATTCTTTCAGTTCTGTTGGCTGATTGGTTGATTGGGTTGGAGTTTTTTAAAGGATTAGCTCCCTGCTGTGGCAAATAAGTATTGAAGTGCTGGAAATGCCGATTTTCAGAAAGACCGTTCAGAATGAAAGCTGCTCTTTCTTTCTATTAATCTTATTCCCATGTGTCACTAGAATGCAGAAGGTGGGGAATTCGGAGAGGAATCTGCATTATGATAGGAGTGCACTTTGACCTTCTTGTGATACCGTCTCGCCTTTGTTGGATTGTGAAGTTTTCAATGCTAGAATGTCAATCAGTTGTCTTAAATTCATGAGTCTTTAAAATAATTGAAGTGGATGAAAACATACCGATTAGAACGATATTATGGAATGGGAGGATATATTCACAAGTAGAAAGTTCTTTACTATGAGCTGTTGTTTCAGGTCTCTTTAAAGCCACTGTTCTCCACTTCCTGTCCAAAGAAATAATTTTCTATAAGCTTCTCCAGGTTTTTGCCTTTAGTCACAAGGACATGCATGCTGCATTTTCCGATGCTGGTACCATGCCAATAAACTAATAACACAGTGTTCTTCTTAATGAGGTGGCAGTTTTCCTACCTCTGAAAATTAAGAATGTCAGTCTGCAGCAATTTGGCATGAGGTAGCTCTGCCCATATCACTCTCTTCCAGTAGCAGTGAGGACAAAGTGCCGTTACTATCCATAAGCCCAGATCGAACCTGAAGTTCTATATGTAATATATCTCTAGCTCATCCCCTAATCAGCAGTCTTCCTACAGAAGTCAGAAAGCTTTCTCGTAAGTATTTCTGCCCAGTATCATACAGCTGGCAGACAGGAAAGGGAAGGAGTAGACAAGAAATAAAAGGTTAATCACTACCTCTCCACAGCTTGTAGATATTTGAACAATATGCACATTACTGTGTAAGCAAAATAGAGGAGATCAACTTATGAATGTGAAAAATGAAATCAACCTTTACTTAGAAGAACTACTTCCAGACTAACAAGCCTCAGGAAAAGCAGGATGCTGCAAAGTGTAACTCTGCCAATAATTTTCATAGGGCTTGAGTGCTTTCTCTGGCAAAACATCCCTCAAGTAAGGACTACAAATGCTGCGGCAAGTGAAAAAAAAAAAAATTGTTATTTTAAAAAAATGTATGTGGTCAGAAAAGTGACTGCAAGAAATGACAGTAGATCTAGGTCCTGTGTATTTTCAGTCTTTCTGCTGACTCCTGCAGAAAAATAAGTATGTGCTATTCTTTACACCAGTTAGCATTGCAGAGCTAACACATCTCTGGGAAGGAATGAGCTGAATTCTGACCTGGCTGTATTAATTAAGTCCCAAATGTAGACTTTATTATAGGTGATGACACATGGACCATAAACAGCCCAACTTGATGTTCAGGTCTTAGGCAGAATTTTAGTGATGGAAACGAGAAAACCTTGTAAGTCAAGTAAATCTCATCAGGAATCACTCACAACAATGAACATTGAACTCGCTGACACCACTTATAGACTCATTTTTCAGCATATAATTACATTTTAACACAAATTTCTTTTGGTCCTTGTCCTTGAAGTCCTCTTTGTTCATCTATAAAACAGATGCTCTTTGGGCAATGGGTAGACCAGCTCAGCACAATAAAAACATTAATGCTTCTGTAACTGGCTCCTTTCTAGCCTGCTCTTACCTACAAATGGTACACAGGTACTAACGGAGATGAGAGAAACTTCCCTTTCTATGCGTATCTTTTTCATTGCATATTTTTCTTTTCTTTCCTCCTCTCATGCTTACACCTTTTTTTTTCCTGGCTGTTCAAAGAGCTCAAAGTTGAGAACACATTTTAAGGATGTGAGACTATTTCAGAGGACACTAGGAAATTACTGTGTGATTAAAAATGTGCATTTACAGTTTTCTCCACTGATAATGTTTAACTTTAAAGCAATTTCCTGTCCTGTTAAGGGCTGCTTTAATTTTAACAGATGGCACCATTTTTCATCATTGAAACCATAAACCTTTACATAATTTACTTACATATAATTTGTATTTATTTCCTTGCAGGTTCTTAATTTTTTGAATGTAATAGCTCTCAGTGGATTCTGCCATGTATCGCTGTACTGTGCCAAATATTCAGCATTGATTTTCATATTGACTTATATCAATTGTGCCATTAGTGTAAAATGGATGGGAAACACATCAAATATAATATGCTGAATGTTTTCATTCTTCAGTCTGATATTAATAATTCAGAATGTATTTAACAGGGAATATGCATTTAAATCTCTGCCAGGATTTGAAAATAAATTTACCACAGGCCCTTTTAACTATGTTGGTTATGTGTTGGCTTATTCACTGTAATTTTTTCTTTCTGTCCCTCTGGCATGTGTATTCCCTCCTTCTAGCCTGTCCAAAGCACTGCTACAAAAGTCTGTCCTACTCAACCTGGTGATTCATCAAACAAAATCACTCAAGGTCCCAGTTGATATACTTGTATAATCTCAAATTATTCCTACTGTCTCTTGTTCTACCAATCACCTTCTGTTCCAGAAAAAAAAGCCATGCTTTTCATAGCAAACTTATTTCTACATTGATGCAGCAAGTCTCCTAGAGTCTGCAGCCCTCCTGTGAGGCAGATGGGAAATTCTGTGACAGCTTCAGTTAAATTTAAAATGGAAGTGTCGGATTAATTCAATATGAAGATGAAATTCTGACTGAAATAGTAGCTCCTCTGTTCTTATTTTAAGCTTAACTTGGATTTGATTTGCACTAACCTCATATTTACAGTTCAACTGTGTCAACTATACTCTGTGTTTTCCTGCTGCCCTCATTGCTGCCCCATTGCTGATAAGAAACAGTTTTCAAATGTACGTTTCATTGCTTAACTGCAAGCTGAGGCTAACCCTAAACTCCATCCCTGTGGAGCAGACCTTTCCAGGTATCTCGCCTTACTATTATTTTTCTCTGGTTCAGATATGCATGGCTTTTATCATTACTGTGCTCTGCTTGTTATATATAGTTCTGTGTTAATCTCTCTCCTACCATTTCCATGTTTTTTCTCAAAATGTGGTCATGCCAGAAATCTTTCCTTCTTAGCTGAACGTGCCAGTAATCACTCCTCATTCAACATGTTCTGACTGTCATTCTGTGTTTTCTCTCATGTTGGTTCTTGTCTTCTTTTGCATTCAGGCATTTCATGACAGCAGGTTATATTATTCCATATTGGTAAAACACCATGTGAATATATAAACTTATATACATGATTTTTAAGAATCATGTAGATCTGAAGAAGTGATATTTTTAAATTCTTTGGGATTGATTTCAGTTTGGCATGTGTTAACTTGTGCTGAAATTGCAAATGGGTTTTTTAAGTTGGTTGATACTTGAGTCATTCAGATGGTGTATATCTGGCAAAGAACAGTACAAGGCAAAGTGAAGCTGAGTATTTGGGACAGAGAGGTGTGAAAATAATCAGTTGTATAGATGACACAAGCAAATGATACTATGCCAGTTGTTTCTGGTTTACATGTTAGGTTACAGCTCTACATGACCTAGCTTCTTTAGAGCATTTGTGTACTTTTGCTGTTAAGCATATCTTTGATGTGTTTTGTCTGCATCTATTTTAAAAGCCCACAATCTCCTATTTTACCATAATAATATTATATTTTTTTTCATGTTGGATAACTGTTAAGCTAGTGTGTTGGAGTTAAATGGACATTTTCATATTTCTGTACAATTTATTTGTATTTTTTTCCTCCTAGAAGATGCAAAGCAAACTTTTCAAGCCTTTTTTATGACATATCCTTTGTCTACTTATTGTGCTTTTTCCCATCTGCTTTTTTGATGGGACTTCATATTAATGGCTTTTTTGTTAACTGCTATGCTTGTGCCCCAGTATCAGAGATAATAATGGTGCTGCTCTGGGAATTGGGTGGAACACTTTGGTGCAAATACTATTGCTACAGAAAAAGTGTTGGCAACTAGGAGTTTTTCTTCTATTCTCTGCTCTGAAGGATATCCATGACTACTGCCATGCATGTAATGAGAATTTTTACCCTAGCAATGTCTTTAGAAGATCAACATGCCCATACATGGTTAAGTCCATGGGTTATCCAATCTGATAATCACTCAGTACCTCAGTGTGTGAGTAAGATTCATCACACCTGCAACCATGGCATGTGAAAACATGTGCAGGTTTACACGATTTAAATAATGTGATTTAGTGTAGAGATCCCTGAAACAAAGGGGTGTGTGTGTGTGTGGGGGGGGTTGTTTTGTTTTGTTTTTTCCCTAGAGCTAGCTATGATACCAGAAACAGGCCAGTTCTGCCAGCGTGGACCTTTACAGAAGTTAATGTATCATGTTAAGGGGTGAGAAATGCAGCCTTACAAAAAGCTTGATCCACGAAATACTTATATATATAGTCTTGAATTCTACAGAAGCTGGGGATATCGGCTTTTTATGAGGTGCTTAGCCTCTCTCAAGATCAAACCTTTGTAACAACTTTAACCAGATAGACTTGGTCAACTGTTTTTTACGGCCTCAAATTTTCATTGGGTTACCTTTGAATTGGTAACATAGATCTGGTTACTTTGAACATAGTCTCCTGAGAATAAAAATCAAGTAGAAATTGGCTTATCAGTAAAATAGTTTGAGTCTCAGCTGTATGTTTCTAATTCTGTTCCACATTTTTCCTGGTAGTAGATTATTTAAGTGCTAATTCTAATCTAACCTTCAGAAATAAGGAGGCTGGTAATCAAGTTAATATTTTGTATCTGTAAATTGTAGTATTATATTAATGTGTTGGGGTTTTGTCTTATTCATGATTAAAACAACTTTCTATGATGCATTCATTTCCTGACTGGTTTTGTTTTCTGATGTGCAGTGTCACGTAGCACAGTGTACAGCCAGAGTATTTACTTTTTTGACAGGGTAATACAGAACATTTTCTAACTTATCTCCAGAAAATCTCATAGAGATCTGACAAGATAATAGCTTTTGCCTGTATCCTGTGCCTTTTCCTGTTTAGTTATTCAGTCTCTTATCTGGCGCTGTGAGCTCCTTAGATGAGTGTTACTTGATTGTTTAATAACTAAGGTGCTTTTCATAATGCCTATCATGCTGCCAGAAACCATGCTGTTTATTTCATTCATGTTCTGATCAATTGGGTATTAAGCAATTACTATTTTGGGCTATCTCCAAAGGCTCTTTGCCTCTGCAGTACCCTCCATTACAAAGATGCTGTATTCTGGCACTTGGTTGTGTTGAGGTGTGTTGTAACTAATTACTGGTGAGCAGTAACAAATAAATTTCTTGGTCCATGGGACCCAAGTTGTAGGGATTGCCAGCAATGATGAACCATGCATACGAAAGTGCTCTGTAGATCCTGGGAATGATTTTGCTTTTTCTTACACTGAATGAGGTATAATTGTGTTTAAAATATTTAGTTTGGTGCCCTAGGCCAAACATCTTCACCAGACATGTTGTTAGAGGCTATCCAAATGGCCAAGCACTCATTAGGGGTGGAGAGCACTTACTCTGCACCTGCAGAAGAGCAAATGGTTTCATTTCCTCTGCATGGAGCCGAATTCACTCTCACCAAATCGAGCTATGCAAACCACACCAGCCTGCAGTAAGTGAGGAAGATCAGGGGATTTGCTTCAAAATTGCTCTGCTGCTCTGAGCCAAAATGCGAATATAAAAACAGCCTTTGTGTCTATATCTCTGCTGTCTTTTCTACCATCTCTCTTTGTGTTGCTCATAGGAAAGACAGATCTTGCAGAGAGGTGGCTTTGTGATCACAAGTGTATTAACTGTGGTTTGGTTGTTGGTTGGTTATGAGGAACTCCCATGATAGAAGTGGCTCTGAGGGAGTTTTATATCTTGTCTTCCAAAGCATATACTGTTCTGCTTGTCGCAAAAGAGCTGGAAGACAAAAAAGCCCATGCAGTTACATGAAATCCTCAGTCGTGATGCATAACTGCGGGAGGAAACTGTAACCACAGACTTTTTTTTATAAACATTTGTCCTGCAAAGAAGGAGCAGTAATAAAAGCAAGCCACCAGTGGAGACCTGGAAAGGTGACCAGGGCATGCCTTTATTGACAATGAATGTTGCCTGCAGCTTCCATGGAGATAGATTTATATTAACAACTGAGATTGTAAAAGGGATGTTGGAAACCAAGCCCCAAACCCTGCACCTCATTAACAGAGTAACAACAGAAATCTTAACGGAACTGGGAAATACTTTGAATTTACTTCATTTTCTTTACAGAGGAATCTAGTGATCTTCTTTCCGGCAGTTCGTAAGGCAGGCTGCTAAGAAAAGAATAACAGGGAGTGATTTACATTATCACCAAATTCAATCTTGAAGCCAGTAATTTTGGTGTCAACCTACAATTACAGGCAATTACTTCCACCTGTCTGGTTGTTCTAGTCTGTTACTGTTTACACTCTGTACTTACCTAATGCACAGCATTGTGTCGAGCTGATTTGTACTTTTGTTGTAATTAATCAGCTATGTTATATTTTCTTCATGATGTAATGTTGCTTCTGTGGAAAGCTATAAGCAGATGGAAGTGTTTCTAGTTAAAAGAGGAAAGTGTCTCTTTTGGTCTTTTTCGTGCTCTCCATGTGCTCAGTAGCCTCACAGAGATTGTATATATCAGCTTGTGACCTGAGAAGGGGTTTCTTGGTCATATAGGCATGACAGCCACCGAAAACCCCATCAGCATGTTCTACCTGGCCTGCAAAGTTCTGAAAGAATTTTTGAGAAACACTGCCATAGAGCTGAAACCCCCAAACCACCTTTGTCAATGATTCCTAGCCAGCACAGGAGCTGGTACCAGCAGCAGAGGCCCCGGCACCCACTGTGGGGAGTGGTAGCTGGAGCAGTTGCTGGCATCGCTCTGGTGAGTGTCCGGGAACCGCTGCCATCCTGACAGGAGAGGGGATCACAGCGGGTCTTGGGGGAGAGGCACAGGACATGGCACATGCCGGATTTGAGGTTGGAGAGAGCACACTGTGGGATCAGTCCTGTGTGTGTGCCCAAGCATCAGATTTTTTACCAGTGAATCTTTTAAAATGCTTTTTTACCAAAGGTAATTCATTGAGTTTAAGTATTACCGAGCTGTATAATTAAGTTTCTTTCATTCCTGGCAAAAGCCTGAATCACTTAAAACTGGTTTCCAGTTAGCCTTAGAATATGGAGAAATTACTGTATTCCCTTGGCTTAAAGAAAGGGCTTTCTCCCTTCCTCCTTTCTGGTCCTCGGAAAACCCAGCAACAAAACTTACTGCATTGCTGATGGTCCTAACTGCTCATAGATTTGTTTGTTTGCTTTGCTAGGAGCATAGCAGGTTTTAGTTCAACAGCAACAGTTTTGTCTTGCATCCTACAAAGGTCCCAGCTACTAGACATGTGAGTCTGGGGCTCCCTGTGACCAGAGCCCATGGGTAAGCACTCAGGGTCTCGCCGCCCGCACAAACCACACAGAGCGATGACACCACTGACACTGACATAATACCAATAATATCATTAAGGGAACTACATTGATGATCATGCTGAGACTGAAATGAGACCAAGAAAATCTTAAACACCCCATATTGGCAAGTTGGAAAAGCTCAACTGCTTTCATGTGAATCATTTCAGTGCATCGTTTTAAAAAATCCTGGCAGCAGTTTCAGTATTCCTTTAGTTGTACGTGTTTGGAGAAGAAGTGAGAAAATAAAAAGATGCAGGTTTTAGGCTTTTCAGTGTAACAGCTTACAGACAATATTGAAGTTTTTGATAATTACTGAGAGTTCTTCTGTGTGGCACTTTTGATCATTATATTTTCATAAGGATTTCTGACTTTCTGAGGAACACAGACCTTTGTGAATTCTTGCTGTTACAGCTCTGTTTAAAAAAAAAATAAAATCTAACCTTTTACATAAGTTTTCTGTAAATTCTTCTCATTAGGCAAAATGTTGTGTTTGATTCATTTAACCTATCTACTTGTGTGATATGGCAGTCACTTCATTAAACATCTAGATGAGAATAAACAGAAAGCAAGCTGTCTTGCAAGAACGAGATCTTGTGTAATGTGTTAAACTATATTAATCATTCCAGTTTTCCATATTAAAAGATAATTAGTGCTCATAGCATAAAAATGATGGTATACAAAAAACCAAAAACATTTTTGTAGCAGGCACACACAGAGATATGCACACTTAATCCTTGCACAATGACTAAAACCCAGTTATGTATCAGTTGATATTCTTACGTAATTTCCTTCCTCTTCAATAAATTCTCAGCTTTCTTACCCAAGTCTGCAACTCATAAGTTATGCAGTGTAGTACTACAAAAGTAAGACCATACAGCATAAATTTAGGCTCAAGAAATCTAATCTTGTAGTCAAAGAACAGCACTCTTTAGGGAGCCATACCTACCTAGAAATGTGGGGGAGGGAGAGCATGCGGCCAATCTATGTGGAGTTTTGCATCATGTCACTGTTGGGAATGACGAGGTCAACATGCTCTAGGTAGTAGCTCCTGAGAAGAGTAAGGGTTTCTGGTCTCTTGCTGCCAGAAAGGGATGTCCGTAGCATTTTGATTTCCACAATCACTTTGACTGATTGGTCCACAGTTCCCTGCAGACAGGTGTGTCACTGTCACTAGTTACTAGGAATATATTACTACTCGCAGTCTTGGTGTTCTTTACTTTAGTCCTCCAATCTTCTGAGTATTTGACTGCCTCATGAGGAAGGAGTGTGGACAGGTCAGGGGAGTGCAACCTTTGAGGCAGAAAATAATCTGCAAAACAGGTGAAATGAAGGTATTGCAGCTAATCCATCCAGAAGCACATAAACCACATTATTTTGTAATTTGTGTGTGATACTCATAGCTTGCCACCCATGTACCCATCTCTGAAGTCCTTCATTGTGTGTGATGCCCACCGCATAGACGATCCTTAACACCTTTTCTGGTGTTTCAAGGCTGAAAAGACATTCCAGCTCACTCTTTGATATCATATAAAAGGCTCTTCCTTACTTGACATTTAAGGCTGTTGTGTACATATATATGTAAATGAAGCTATAAGGGTGATCATGATCGTCTTGCATTTGGCCAAGATGCATTCTGCAGTGGCTTTTACTTAGGTGTATATTCTCAGGTACTGATGAGTTATCATTTACTAGAAGTGCTTACTGTTTTAGTGAGCACTTTGATCTTGATCCTGTCACCATTGAAAGGTTGCTTCTGTGTTGATGAGTAATGTTCTGTACATATCTGTGGTCTGATGCAGAGCAGGTACTATACGGTGAAGGGTGAGAGAATCTGGTCCCCATGGGACTCAGGAGTTACTGCAGAGCTGTGAAGCAGTAAAGATAAAAGGAGTTTAATGTATTATAACCTTTAAAAAAAGGTTATTCTTACTCTTCACCTATGCAGACCCTGTCCAGGCTGTTGTGTTTCTGCTGCTTAATTCTAGGAAACATTCTTCACTCTTGTATTTCTGCTGCTTTGGTTTGGGACTTCTTTGGGTGGGAAGGAGAGAGTGGAGATAGAGATAAAGAAAGCCTGTTAGGTACATAATGATATTATTAAAATAGAAAACCTCACAAAGAGACTGCTGTCTTCCTTTCCTGGAAGGTGTTTTTTTTCTATCTTTACTGTAGAAAAAGCAAACAGTTAGCAACTCTTCCTAAACACAGGCCCGGCTTGTACTGGAGGCTGCATTTCAGGACTTTATCTAACCAGGGCATGGAATAACAGGAAGCCTGAAAAATAATCTCCCAAAACAGAATCAAATTATCGTTCTTTTTATCTCTGCAGTCCCATTCAACTTTTCAGTGCAGTTCCAGTAGATAGACCTTTTTTTGGCTGTAAATGAAGGCAGCTGTTGGCTTACGATACCAGATTCTAGACAAAATTATCAGTTTGGTGGTTTGATGAGCATTGATATTCATCCTTAACTTTTAAAAAAGCATAAAGATGTACACTAACTGTAATGTAAAAAAATAAAGGTATGTTCCATAATTAATGGGAATTACACTAACAGTCAAAAACCTTAAGATGTTTGGGTGAATTTCTGTATCCAGGCTTTTGAATGTGTGCTTTTACCACAAAGTTAGCAGAAGTATCAAGGTCCAGCAAGTAGTGTGTCTCCTCATCTGTGGATTTAAAAGCAAAAGGACCACACTTGACACAGTAGATGCAGGAAATAGTGTCACTGAATATAATATACCAAATATTTGGTTATCTTGCTGTTACTTTTTTGGCAAGAAGGTGTGCCAGAAGCATGGGTGAGTTAAGTTGAATGAAATTTGCTTTTAATAAGCTTTATTTTGTCTTTTGAAATTAGATGTAGCCATGCTTTAAGTGGAAATCTGGCTTACCCACCCTCCAGTTAAAAAGTGAGTTATTTTTTTGCCATGCAAAGCAAAAAGCCTTTTGGTCCTGTAAACCTGGAGCATGCAGACCCATTAGGTGGGTCCTGAACTTTTCATTTGTGCCTAGTTGCAAATGGTGCACAATACACTAATGAATAGGACCCAGGTAGCTTGAGTGGCACATCCATGCCAGATGGAGCTGTATACCTTATTGGTCAATGGAGCAGAATTTCAGTAAGACAAATGGGGCTAATAAAGCATAAAGCACTTGTAGCTTCACGGTGACTTGTTGTGTATGCTTACAGCATCACTATGAATTTTACAGTATTAAAGATTACCTAAACGTGATCAAATTCAAAATTGTAGCTAGATGTAAGCATGACACTGGATTTACTGATTAAAGCAGCTTTTGAAAAAATGAATGTAAACAATCTGTATACTGTCTTAAATTTGACAAATATATGAAGATTAGAGTTTATGAAAATAGTCATTCTATGATTTACACTTAACTTACTTTGAAGACTATAAAACTGAACAATTTTACATGACTGAGTATTTAAAAGAAAGATTAGAGAGACATGCATGGGAGTGCAGACATATGACCATATAGTGCTCAAATGCATTTCAGCTGGGATATTTCCCACCCCAGTAAACTGAAATATGCAACTAGGTTTTTTTTTTCCCCATTACTTGCCAGTTCTCCTCAATCTGTCTCTTTTGTCTGTCATTGAAAAGAGAACATATGTTCTCTGGTAGGTTCTTTGTCACTTACCTAGTGTGATATAAGGAAAAAAATTATAAAGCCCTGCCCAGCAAATTACCAGTACTTGTTCCTGCAAATCTGGTTTGTCAGCCCCAAATGGCTGCTCCCGCAGCTCCTGTGATATATCCCCCGTCTGTAGAAGTCCAGTGTGGTGGGGCTAGGAGCCTTGATTAGGATTCCAGCATGCTGCTGAAACATGAATCATTTGTAAGAATAGTGTGTGTTTCTGGCAGGAGGCAAGGAGAAATTTCAAGCCCTGTAAGCTCTTTCAGAGGAAGAAGAGAGTAGCCTCTATCAGTGTGTTAGCCAAAGTTCATCAGGTTGATAAGAAAAACATTCTTCCTTTATTCCAAGACAATATATGAAATATTACTGAAGGTATAATGGCAGCAATTTAATTATACAGCCTCTTTATTACTAGATCGTGAGATAATTTGCACAGCTTTCCAAAATATTTTGCATATGCAAAAATTTCTATGACTTATGATAGCTATTTATTTAGGTCCTCTGGTGGAATGCTTTCCACTGACATTAATTAATTTCTTTACATTCCTATGGCTAGGAATGTTACTAAAGAAGTGTAAAATTTTTAATATTATTCTATGAGTAAAGGATGGTCTTCTAGATGTCACATTATAAAAGAGGTGATTTCTTGCCTAAAGGACTTAATCAGAAAGATCAGCCAGTGAAGAATTCTCTTCAGATCAAAATCCACAGCTCGCTTCCTTTTTTTATCTCTGAGGGTCCGTTAAAAATGTTTTTAATGCTTTGACATATTTTTTTTCTTTGTCTGTTCCTCATTATAATAGGACTGGAATTGACCTGACAATTAAGTGAATACCTAAGGACTTAAGCATGATTATATGCTAGTTCTCAGTCATAGTAACTTGCAACCTTACACTTCATAGAAGACAAATATTTGTCCCTTTTCATGTGACAAGTTTAACAAGGTAACTCAAGACAATTGTTCTCTCCTGTTTTTTCCCTCATTCATATAAAAACTGCTACTAAATTAAAAAAATACATTACTCAGTTTGCCAGTGTAGAAAATCCTATAATCTGTCATTATTGTCATGTAGCCATCATTATAATTCATTATTTGTATGTAGGATAAAATAGCTGAGCTTACATTAAGATGTCTAGCAACAGAAGCTACACTTCTAGAGACAGGGAGGATGGGTAACAGAAATGAGTAAATAATGAATTTCCTTTTCATTCTTCAGGTTATATTGTATTACAGAAGCTATTTTTTCTGCATTTCATTGAACAGCTGTTAAAAATTACTATACGAACATACTTATATTATTATTTAATTTTAAAAAAGAAATAACTTTCCTGGGTTGCCCTTGAATTATTATATTTTAGCAACTCGACACCTTCTTGGTCTCCTACAAGTTAAGCTCATTCATTCTCCTTTTTTTCTACCTTACAAACAGAATGAGACAAGTCAATACTTATGTGAAATAACCCAAAGAAATGGAAATGTACTGCTTAATAGCATTACCTGACATTTTCTTCTTGAGGGTCACTACCAAACACATGGCCATGTTATTTGGGAATGCTCTACCAACATTCAGTAGTGTCCTTGTTCAAATTTGTCATGATGCTATTCCACTTGGGTCGTAGTAATGCAGAAATTTGGTTCTCATCTGTGGTCCTTCAGTAGCAAAAGACAGTTGATTTTTTTTTTTTTTTTTTTTTAAATTCATTCTGATCCATCTAATATTTGTTGTTGAGCCTTAATTAAGGATCTTAAAGTTCTTTGAAACCATAAGAAATATTGTCTTTTCCATGGCAAAATATCATATGTATTATGACAGCAGGATTTTTCCAACTTCTCTGAAGTGGCTATAGTAAGGTCATGGGATGCTTATTTTGATTCACTCACTGAAATCCAAGCTTTCCTCTTCTACTACTCTGAGTTGTCTTTCTAACTTGCCAGCATCGTATACACTAACCGTTGCTAAATCCCTTCAGGGCTTGAGATCATCTCTTGCCAATCAGAAGGACTACCCTTGTTCTTGAGTTTGGAACTGTAGCATTCAGTATCATCAGATAAGCTGTTCTTTTGATTTTTTTTTTTTGGGGGGGGGGGGGGGCATAATTTTAATGATGAAATGTTAATGGATCACAGTTAATTGATTCTTTCCATCATGACAAATGATTGCCTCCAGCAGAGCTCCTCTTATGAATATAGAAAGCAGAGGGTCCTCTCTGATATCTCTCTGATATTATTTGGACAAGTTACTTGACTTGTCAGTCTTGTTTAATTATTACAGCTGCCATTAAGAAGAAAATGTTAAATGTCAGAAGATAACAGCCCCCTAAAATGCCATGTGAAGCAAGTGCTTTTTGCATGCAAAACCTTTCCTCTGTGTGAAAGCTGTATTGATATATACTGTTTGAAAATTCATCTTGCAGATTACATCAAACAATTATAAGGATTTGAACCCTTTCCTTCCCCCATAACTTCTCTCAAATCAAATCTAAGCCATGTCCCAGTTTGATGGCTGTCAGTGGCAATAGGATGACTTGTATATACAGCTGATTACTTTTGAGAGTATGTGCTTAATATAATGAGCATGCTTCACGGTTTAATTAAAGGGAGTGTGTAAGGGAGTACAGCCTCCTTTTCTTTGCTAAAGTAGGGAGAGATCTTCCCTCCTTTGCTCTGAATCTGTGCAAGGCTTGTTTCTGTTCCCTTTTTCCCCCTCTTCTCTCCGTCAGTGCAGTTTACCTCCTCTGATACAGTCTCAGTCTACTGGCAGGGTTGGGTGTCCTGGATCTCAGTAGTTTCGGGTGTGGTATTGCATTTACTAGCCAACACTGACATGGTGAAAGTGGTGTGGAGGATGTGAGAAGAAGGATAAGTTTCCAGTCCTAAGACCCTTGGGAGCCATCATTGACGGTGTGCTGGGACCCTGAGCTGATACACAGACAGGGGCACACAGGCAAGTCTCAGGTAGCTCAAGGGCAGATAGAAGAAAATCAGGTGAATTGACTGTAGCAACGTGTGACCGTGAAATAAAAATCTCAGGAAGGCTGACCTTCTCTCTGTGTCTAGCAGCATGGTACTAGTGTGCACTTTAGTTAATTGCTTTTAGAGCATTTTATTGTGCAGCTTACCAGCATAATGCCATTACTTTGTCAGTGAAACTTCAACACGTGCAGGACTTAAGGTTACATATATGCTCACAAAGCCCCACCAAATTAAAAAAATATTAGTAATCGGTTTATTGTCTAGGAGATTTCCCTGAGGGAGGGCAGGCTGCTGCGTCTACGCCCTTTCTCTTCTCTAACACCATAAACAGATTATGACTGAATGTGCCTTATTCATAATAGAGTTGTGTCAACACAGATAATACATGTATATATCTCCTTCATATACGAGCGCTCAGTAGAGCATGGATCTCATTTGGGAAACCATAATACAGTCAAATTGGGGAAAACAAGCAGTATGCACTAGGGTGGCTGTCCTAATTATGGAGTATGGAGCAGCCCTTTGCTTCTCTTTGTGAACCGGGTTTATATCTTTATGTTACACTGAAGTCCTGAACCTCTGAGGTACTGGCCAAGCCATGGCAGCAGATGTTGCCATCAAGTACCATTGTGTTATTAGTGGTCAATAGCCTTGAAAGCCACAGGAAGAATGATGCACTTTTCTGGCAGTGGGAGGTTGTTTCTCCATGCTTTACAGCTCTCTACAGTCTGCAGCCAACAGAGCAAAGGCAACGGCCACTCTTCTTGTGGAGTGTGATTTTTGGCCTATTCTTTCGATGGTAGAGTGGAATATATAAAGTTTTAACAATTCATAATATTGCTTTATCAGCAGTAGTACACTACACTGTCCATACTCTGTATTTGAATATTTTAATTATCTGTTAAATATAGTGTTCCAATATATAATATACATAAACATATCATGAGGAGTATTACAACAGTATAAAAAATATACACCTGGGAGCAACTCCCAACACTTCTGCACCTGTAACTCTATCTCATATACTTATTTAAAACTATTAGTTAACATCTTTTGTCATCCAAACAAATATATATAACTTATTCATACACAGCCATGACATGACTTTGTTGTGTTTTTCTTCCAAGAACAAGGGCAGTTTTATAATTCTAGCCAGATCACTTAGTATGAATTGTGATAATGCCATTGCCTTTGATAGGTTAGTGCTATTCACTGTAGATGAGGACTTAATCCCTGGAATCTTCCATCAGTAACTTCAAATAATTTTTTTTTTTTTTGAGGAGAAGTCATACATAGTTGCTTGCTGTACAATAAGCATTTTAGTATCTCCAGGCAGTTTTATTATCCCACTGCGTTTTCAGTACAGAGCTATGACCCTGTACTGGGATAGAAGCCAAAGGATGAGCAGCATGAGATATTATAATTTGGTTTTATTTGAGACCTTTTTAACAATATAATAATTTATGATAGCCAAGCTTTCCTTTGGGAAAATGTATAGGAAAACACTTTTATCTTAAAATTATTTACAAAAATATGGTTTTGGACTAAATAATTTTTTTCTTAAGTGATATGTTTGTAGGCAACATAGCTAATTAATCTAAATAACCTTGGATTTGTGGCATTTAGGCATAAATGAAGTTACATATCTCATAGCAGGGATGGTGTATGTTGAGTGCTTTGTTTAGAAAAATGTTCGAGTCAGCACTGTTCTCTGACACATTGTCTCAGTGTATCCGCAATAT